>NW_027187360.1:2415414-2597125 GCF_028583685.1 Petaurus breviceps papuanus | reverse complement strand
AGGGGTGGGGAACTTTTGACCTTTTTGTGTTCTATGGTTGAGCAAATGAATGTATTTTACTTATGTTTGGAAACTAATCTCCATTTGAGAAGAGGGGCTTTGTGGTGGACTTAATTAAGGTATAGCCTAGGGGTGGAGAAGTATTTGGAACAGAGACTTTGTAATTGATTGAATGATTGGAAAGTCCTGGGGTGGGGTAGGCCTTGGAGATGATTTAATCACACTTAGTAAATGCTGTATTTTGAATGATGTCATGTTTTGATCTTCTCTGTTCTGGGTTTGTTACTGAAATAAAATAGAGAGCACCTATGCTGGTATTTTGAACCTGGGAAGTTGCCTTCTTTTGGCATTATATTACAACTTGTCAGCCCCCCATGCAGGTGTCAGACTGCATCCAGAACACATTGCCAGTTGTTGTTACGAGAGAGGTTTGCTTACCTTCTTTTCTTCTTGTGTTAGCAGGAACAATCCTTTAAACCAGCCTGCTCTTTGTCTAACAGGGGGCTTTATTATCAGTCCTGCTAATTATGGTAGCTCTGTAGTATGGCCAGCACTGACTTTGGCCCCACTGCAAGTTAATTCTATTCCCTTGTCTCTGCCTGGTGTCTTCTTGGTCTTTATAATTGCTGGTGGCTGCTTGGGGGATTTGCCTTCTGTCTCCTGGTGTTGTTAGAAGAATAAGAATGTATGGGTAATCCCTCCCTTTAATGACTTGTCAGGGATTAAGAAGCTGAACTGGTCTCTTCCAACTTCTATTAACTGATTTTGTAAGAAAAAACAGAAGTATTGATCAGATTTATTTGAACACCCACTTTTTTTGGGGGGGAGGGCTGTGTCTGGTTCCACATTGGGAACAGAGGAGTATGACATGGTCCTCACTGTCCCCAAGCTGGGAATCTAGTTGTGGGGGTGTAAACACAGGAAGAGATAACTAACAATGTGAAGCCAAATTATAGTGAATTTCAGTACACCAAGTGGTACTGTAACTAACTAGCTCATTTTGGGACAGTGGGAAGAGCCCCAGGCTCTGGTTTAGACTAGGAAGACTTTTCATCAAGTCCCAGTTGTAAGTACTTGTGGAGATTATTCCCTTGTCTGCCATATATTAGGTACTTAATAAGCTTGTTACCTTGACTTAGGTTGCTGTGAAGACCCCAGAAGATAAAGGTCTATAGAAATGCAAGATTACAAATCTTAATGGTGGGGTTTCTAAAGAGAGCATTTTGGACTGATTGAATCAAGGAAAGCTTCACTGAGCAGCTGAGATTTGAGCTGAGTATGGAAGGACTGTTTGAATTGGATAGGCTTTATTGAGTGCCTGAAAGATATATGTATAAGGACTAAGTTTGGTTTGTCTCAGCATGGTACTGGTATCCTAAACCTAAAGTTTTCTAGCCCATTAAGTAAGTATAAGATCTACTTTGCCAATTGACAGGGACATGTGTGTACCTTCTTTTTGTATATGCATTTAAGTCATAGCTAGCTCCACAGAGCCACTGCGGAAGAGAGTGAGGCAACTCTGTATCCTTCAATCCAGTTCACTCCCAGGACATCTTCCCTGGATATCTTTGGTCCTTGAGAAAGATCAAACTGCAAACAAAGCTCAGAATAAAAATTCCTTGAGGGCAGGAGCTATGTTATTTTTAAATCACCAGACTTTCTTTTAGTGGGTGCTAGATAAGTGTTATTTGAATTGCTTGGAATTGAATTCTGACATTTTATAATAATTTGAATAACAATAGAACAGACTCACTTGGGAAGACATCTAATAAGAGGCTTTAAAAGTTCCTAGAAAGTGGGGACCCAGCGATTTTTTAAACCTTACTTTATAGAAGATTAAAGAGGGTGGTGTAGAGAGGTTTACTGACTTGTCCATCACAGGATGAAATAGCAGAGCCAGGTCACCTGACTAAATCTAGTGCTTTTTGATGTTGTACCTGGCTGCTTCTGCCTCATATAGAAATATTGTCAGATGGTTTGAAAAAAGTCTAGGACTAGAGAACTCTTTCTTCCATGCTTTACTTTCAGGTTGCATAGTGAGGTTGGTATCCTATAAGTGATTAAAAAAATTTTTTTGAATGGGGTGGGAAGAGGGCAGTTTGGTTTTTTTGTAAGTAGAGGTTCACAGATATGGGCAAGTGGGAAATCATGAAATCCCAGAGTCTCAAAATTGGAAGAACTCTTAGAATATTCTATGTTAGAACTGGAAGAGACCTCAGTAGGAGTAAATTTAGCCTTACAGAATTGAAGGAACCTACTCATTGCCCCACAGCAAACATTGGCATCAAAATGGGACCATTTCTTTGAATAGTTTGGCAGAGAGAAAAATGGAAAAGGTTAGGCTCTTGGAGAGAGGTGAAGGTGAGAGGTCATAAGTTCATGGAAAGATTTTCTAGTTTGAGGCTTGTAAAGCCAAACACAAGCAGCTTTCCAGAGGACTGCTTCTGTGAACAGCTTTTCAAATTAAAGCAAAACATTCACAGAAAATAAAAGTATAGAATTCACGATGTCATAACTTCACAACTTATCACTAAAATTACCACATAGTTTTCACCAAAGTGGTCATATGGTTTTAAACAAAAGATAACATTCATTTAGTAAGTCCTTCATTTACTAAATCCTTAATTCAATCACCCTTAAAGAGGCTAGGCTCCTTAATTGACATAAAGTACAATGGTCAAAGTCCTTTGACCCAAAGTCCCTAAGTAACCACTTAAGGGATAAGTGGAAAGTACAAAGGCCATCCACCCTAGGTCACAAGTAAGTTAGTCTCATTGGTCAGCATTAAATACCCAAGGACAGGTCTTTTCATCTTCACTCAAGGAAGGCTCTCTGCTTCTATGGTTCCTCTTTCATGGTCCCAGCTCCTGCCCAAATCTAATCAACTGTACCGAGTGAGTTCAAAGGCAAACTGTCCGAGTGAGTTCAAAGGCAAACTGTTCCCAGTTCCTTGTCTAGCTCTCCAAGCAGTTCCTGTTCCATATTGAAGCTCACAGTGTCTAAGCCACCTCAAGTCCTTCACAGTGTTCCTGGAAAGACAAAGCTTAACAAAGACACAATAACAGCCATACACATTGCTGGCATCCTTATCAATTCACTTTCTGTCTGTGAAATCAACACAGACCCAAAAGAGACAGACAAAGTACGGACACCACAGTCATGCTTCCTCTGGCAGCTCCACCTGTCCCTTGGAAGTCTTTGGCAGCCCTGTCCTGGTTCTTGGAAGCTCTCAGCAGAAGTTCCCAAAAGAAAAGTCTTGGCAGAAGCTCCAGCTGGCTCTCAGAAGAAGTTCCCTGTCATAAGCTCCCTTCTCAAAATCAAAATCACTTTTGCCAGCCTGGGCCTCTCCTCCTCAGCCTCTGAGCCTCCGAGCTGCTT
The DNA here is from genome assembly GCF_028583685.1 of Petaurus breviceps papuanus. Lineage (NCBI taxonomy): Eukaryota > Metazoa > Chordata > Mammalia > Diprotodontia > Petauridae > Petaurus > Petaurus breviceps. The sequence goes on along the minus strand of NW_027187360.1, from coordinate 2,593,747 downwards.
GCTCCAAGAAGTTCTGACTCTCTAGTTTGTGCTTTTCCTTATATAAGGTATTAGCTCCTCCCTGTTCCAGCCCTTCCTGTTACATGACGAAGTCCATCCTACTGTAGGATTCACAAGTTCTGGGTCTTAATACTTGACACAATCCTGAGCTTGGAACTAAGTGCTAAATACCTATTAGTTTGGCAATGTAAGGGGATCTTCAAATTCTATTACTATTACAAGGCTTGCCAAATCATTTTTGGGGCTGCTTATCCCGCTTTGGTGTCTACCTATCAACCTACTCTTACCTGTGGCTCCAAGAAGGCATTGTATATGCAGAGGCTACATCCTGATAAATTGCCCTGGCAGATGGGTTAAACCAGAATGGGGGTAACTGACAGACCTCAGATCTGTGGTTGAGTTAGGGGGATGTCTATCCCAAGCTTGTGAAGACTTTCCTCTGCATTCAGGGCCATTGCCAGTCATCCTGACTTTTTGTTTGTTTGTTTTTTGCTTTTTGGAGGGGGGAAAAGTGGGGCAATTGGGGTTAAGTGACTTGCCCAAGATCACATGGCTATTTTTTTGTGTTAAGTGTCTTGAGGCCAGATTTTAACTCAGGTCCTCCTGACTCCTGGGCCTGTGCTCTCTCTATTCACTGCACTACCTAGCTGCCCATTCTGACTTTTTATCTTGCTCCTGGACTCTGGAAGAGAGACTAAGGTTGAGTGCTTCACTAAAATTTCAATTCGATTGCAAGTCAAGACAATCTGTCATCCACTCTTCTACTATTTATAGTACAGGAGTGGGATGACCTCTAGGCTGCAGGTACCCTGACCCCAACATCATGATGTCATTGGTTCTCTTAGAAAGTACCAACCTTTACTATGGGATTTAATTCTCACCTTTTGTGAGACTTCTAATGTACTTTTTATTTTTGGTGATTAAAACAGGTATGAGGGATGAGGGAAGGCTCTTTTGAGGCTTTTTTTTAATAAAGCTGATTATTTTAAAAAATAAATTGAAAAAACAAACTGATTATTCCATTTTGACTCAGGAAGGGCTAGTGGTAAAGCCTTAACATTGACTTCAAGGCAAGGGTGAAGCATGCCCTTGGTGCCTTTATTGAACCCATTTGTTCATGGGGTCATGGATTTTTGAATTGTAAGGCCCTTTAAAAGTCATGGAGTACTCTGCTTTCATTTAGGGATGAAGAAAACATACTTAGAGAGATTAATTGATTTCTCCAGCCAGGGTCATGGAGTCAAGAATGACAGAGATTGTATTTTATTGCAAGTTCCACTGTTTCTACTTCATGTTGAATTCCCTTTTAAGAAGTCTGTCTCTGTCTCAGTGCTGGTGCCTTCCTTCAAATCTCTGCTAAAATCCTACCTTCAGGGGTTGCTAGGTGGCCGAAGTGAATAGAGTACAGGCCCTGGAGTCAGGAGGACCTGAGTTCAAATCCAGTCTCAGACACTTAACACTTACTAGCCATGTAACCTTGGACAAGTCACTTAGCCCCAATTGCCCTGCCCTCCCCCTCCAAAAAGCAAAAAAAACCCCCCAACAAAAAATCCAAACAAATAAAATCCTACCTTCTGCAAAAAGCCTTTGATTGGCTCCCTTGATGCTAGCGCCTATTCTCTGAAAATATTTCCAATTTATCCTATGCCACATATATGTATGTAGACAGATTTAATATCTTTATATATGTACACATGTGTATATGTGTATATCTATTTTGTGTACATAGTTGTTTGCATCTTGTCTCACCCAATAGATTGTTAGTTCCTTTACTGTCTTTGCCCTTTTTTGGTATCTTTGACATTTATTATAGTGCCTAGGACATAGGAGGCATTTAATTAATGATGGTCGACTTGGCTTTGAAGTCAAATCACATTCACTGTGTGCTGTAGTCAGATGAGCATTGGTCTCTGAGTCAGGAGAAGGGGGTTAGCTATGTGACCTTGGACAAATTCAACAACCTCTCCCTGCTTAGTTTTTCCTCACCTCTAAAAGGAGAGAGTGAGCCTGGATGACCTCTCATCCCTTTCAGCTCATCATCTCATGATCTAGTGAATCTTAATCTTGTGGGACCTTACAGATTATCTAGACCAGCAGCTTCCTGCCCCATGCCCATGTTTCTTTGATAACATCCTTGATCCAGAGTCATCCTGCTCCTGGCTTGATTGTCTCTTTTTCAAGGATGGCAGGGGATATCTTTATAGGGCTTTCCTCTCTCCTGTGAGAAGTCTCTGGGAGGGTTTGTGTCCCTGCTCAAAGATAACCCACATCCTACTCAAGCTCTCTTTGTAACAATCCCTCCACACCCCATCCAGTTGCAAAAGAATGTTTTCTTTTAAACTTGATGTACAGAGACTGTATAGTGAGGATGAAGAGAGAATGAGACAGAATGAGAGGAGAGTGGGGGTGGGAGGCTGAGTTCTTTCAGCCTTGCCCTCCTCAGCGGTAGTGCAAGGGCAGATCTGCACCTGGACCAGCAGGCACCTGTGAGAACCAAAGACATATTATTGAAAGAGATCTTAGGCAGGGGAGGGGCTGTGGACTAGGAAGAAGCTTGGACTTGAGAGAGGACAAACTTCTTAATATCTAGATAATGGTCTCACACTGATTTACCTGGGCAACTTTGGGCCATCCACTTTACATCTATGGGTCCTGGTTTCCTCCTGCAGGCTGAGGATAATAATTTACTATCTGTTTCACTGGGAAGATAGGACTCATTAGAAATGTCTGAAGGGCGGCCAGGTAGCACAGCGAGTAAGAGCACAGGCTCCAGTGTCGGGATGACCTGGAGATCGAATCCCGGGCTCAGATACTTAGCACCCGCCTAGAAACACCTGGCTGTGTGACCTTGAGCAAGTTACTTAACCTGGATTGCTTTAAAAAAAAAAAAAAAGAAATGTCTGTCTGATGTTTGGAAACATTGAAGCCAAAAGGAAAAGCAAAAGGAGAGGCAGGTGAGATGGAGAGTTAGTATCATAGAAGTAACAAACAACTTAGACTTCAAGAGTGGTGCAGGGTAGAAGGGACTGAATGATAAGAACTAAAATCGATTTCACAGGTGATTAGATCAGATAATGGTAGAAAGTTCTCTGATATCCTAAAGTCTTATGCCCAAGTCTTCGGTAATTATTCTCTTCTTCCCCATATCCTTCTCAATACAGATTTATAGTCATATATTTAAATGGGACCTTTGAGGCCAAGGAGTCCAAACCCTTTCATTTATTAGAAGAGGGACTGAGACACAGAAAAATTAAATGAGTTGCCCAAGATCACACAGCTAATAAGTGTCTCAGGTAGGACTTAAACTCAAGTCTTTTTGACTCCCTAAGTCTCAGCACATTCTACACTGCTGGTCCCAAGGCTCTTTCTATTGCCAAGAACTGCCCCTTCAGTGGCTTTTACTCCTGCCTTTGAGACTGAAAGTATTGCTAGGGTGACTAATGATAGGTGGAGTTTGAAAAAGGGGGAGGGGAAAACAGGAAAGAAGCTTTTATTAAGTATCCTGCTTTGAGCTGGGCTCTGTGCTAAGCACTTCTACAAATATTATCTCATTTGATAGGAATCTAGGCTTGCTTAGGGTTATGGAGGTGGGTTGCTTGGTCCTCTGTGGGCCAGGCCATACCAGAAGTACCTTGTGGAGGAATGCCTGAAGGTTTCCAAGGCAGTGAGGGGAGGAGAGAAGCCCTCAACTAGTTTGGTTTAATTTTCTTTTTTCCTTCACTCTAAAAGACTAAGTAGGCATGTGAATTTGATTATGGTGTCCCTGACCCTTTTCTTGTATTGTGGTGGGATATTTAATCAGTGTCTACATAGGGGTGTTTCAGTGTGGAGTCTGCTATTGACAGATGATCCCTTGATCTATATCTTGGGGAGGTGAAGCTATTTCTGGGAGGGTGGCTCAGAGAGCCAGGAAGCAGGGGTGGTGGTCACTGGACCCAGGATACCTGGGAGGGTCTTAGCTGCCCTTGTGGGAATGGTAGAGCTTCTCTCCTGCCCATTCCTGTTTGTAACAATTGGGTTTCTGTCAAAACAAGTCACAAGAGTGACGGAAAAGAAGAGTGAGTGGAAAAGCCCATCTGTGCCCTTATTTCTGACTAGGGCTGAGCCATAACCTTGGAGTGTGCAGACCTCAGCATGGAAGACCTCAGAGAATCTTCAGAGACTTTTGCATGGAGTGGGATGAGAGCTCAGGATTTATAGGACTGTGGGCAGGTGACATCATAGCTTCTGGACGTTTATAGCTGAATAGGTCTTCAGAGGTCATTTTGTCTAGCCCCCATATTTTATAGACAAGCCAACAGAGGTCATGACAGGATCCAGGGGCTTGTCCAAAGTCACATAGATAGTAAATAGCAGGACTGGGATGCTGAGCCCAGTTTCTTTGATCACAAATCCCACCTACTTTCCATTGTATTATATTCTGGTCCTGTCTTCCCCTGTAAAGTGAGGATTATAATGCTTTATAAATGTGAGCTGTTCTAGTTCATGATGATCAAAAAAAAAAAAGAAAAATTCAGGATGTCCTAAGTTTGCTATACCAGTGGCAAGCTTTCTTTCTGCATTTAAAAACTATCATTTTTAATAACAATATTAACCACCCCAAGAACTTTGTTCATGTAGATTATATCTATTGCTATTTGTCATATTAGAAAATAGGATATTTTAGTATTATTATTAATAATAAATAATTAATAATTTAATAAATAATAAAAATAAAATAAAATTAATAAATAATTAATAATAAAATAATTTTGATCTCTAGGATCGCTTGAAAAGGTCTTGGTGACTCCCAGAGGTCGTCAGACCACACTTTGATAATTCCTTTATAGGAATATCTTCAGTTTCTCTGAGCTTGTGTTCTCATCCATAAAATAGGATACAAATACCTGTTTCACGTTTGTAAGATGGCATACATGAAAACATTTTGAAAATATTTCTGTGAAACTTTACAATTTATGAAATGTTTTCCCTTATAACAACCCAGTGATGTAGATAGGGTATTATCTTTAGATAAAATTCACTGAGGTTGAGTGATCAGCCAGTGGTGTCTCAGTTGGGTGCCAGAGTTGGGTTTGACCAGATGTCCTATAATAGGCTCCCAACCAATGCCCTTTGAAGTGTTGTATACTATAGGAAAGGAGGGAGTTCTTAGTGTTCTTTGTTATTTGGGGAGACTTCCTGGAGAAGGTGGGACTTCATGGGTGGGGCCCAAGGAGAGCTAGGCCTCTAGATTGTGGTTGGGGTTGGGGGGTGGTGAGGTGTGCCAGCCACAGGCCTGAAAAAGGGTTTGTTTACTTTTACTTTGGTCCTCCCTTCCTGTGTGGGGGTAGGACTAAGAAGTTGTACTGTGGAAGCAAAATTTTGAAGGGGTCATAGGTCTAAGTTTTTGGTTCCTGTTTTGGAAGGACTTCTATTAAGTATTTCTTCCAAAAGACAGACATGGTTCTGGAACTAACAGTCCAGCACACAAGACACAAACTCAGAGACCTAGAACACATAATAATACTATTAGATTTAGCATTAGAGAGTTGCAGAACAAAGTGCCTTGTGAGGTTATAGGGGGAAAGTTCTTATTTCCCAGGAGGCTGAAGAAAGGCTTCTCTGAGAAGGTGACATTTTGAGTTTGATTTTTAAGAGGTTCATTAGATGACTGATGGAGGCGGGTGTAGCAGTGGAATTTGAACCCAGGTCCTCTGACTCCAGAGCCAGTGAGGCCTTCACTACGTCCTTAAAGGGTTGTAGGCTGATATCTCCTTCTATTTCTCCAGTATTTTGTTAAGACTTCCTGACCGAGGCAGTGGTGGGATGAGAGGTAACAGGACAAGAAAAGCCCCTTTTCCATCCCAGGTCACTAAAGTTCTGATCTCTTTTGAAAATACTTTTTTTTTTATTCTGTTGTTATTACCATCCCCAATTTGGCAAATGAAGAAATTGGCTCAAATACAATACTATTAAAAGAAAAAGAAATGGGCTCAGGGAAATTTTGACTCTTCAGGGTTATGAAGGAAAACTGACATAGTCAGGATTAAATAAAATATATAACCCCCTAATTCTGATTGCTTGACTCCCATTAGGCACCTCACCTACCTTGACTGAACATACTGCTTAGTACTAGCCAAACAATGGGGTCAGATCACTGAGCCTTTTTCTCTTTGGCAAAATGAGGATAATGTTAACTGTCACTTCTAGGAATCGTAGTAAGAATCAAATGCGATAAAGTTTTGGAAGAATTTTATACACTATAAAGAACCATACAAAGTCAGGCAGTTATTATTATCTGACCTATGGCTCTGGCTACCAGGAATTCACAGCAGAGGTTAGACCTGTTGTATTTCTTGTTTGGTTTTAAACTTGTTAAAGTCAGGGAATCTTTAGATATAGGGAGAAAATAAAAGAAGAAAAAAGGCCAAACTTTGATCAAGCAAAACAGTTGTACTTTCTGTGGTCTTTGTACATGAGGACAGATACACTTATATAGGGGGAAGATAAGGTTATATAAAATGTTCAGACTGAAACGTAAAGTAGACTATGGAGGGATGGGAGCTGGAAGGGGCCTTTGAATCACAAACAGCAATAACATTCCATCTTTAGTATCGTTGAGGAAGATGCTATGCTAGTTATTAATTCTGGAAGGACGCTCAGATCATAAAACATAGAATGTCCTGAGCTGTTAGGGACCATAGCACTTGTCTAGTCCAGAAAGGCTTATTTGAGGTCATTGAAATTTGTTCAGCAGGGTTTTTTTTTTCCCAGTTAATTCAATTCAATTCAAGAAGCATTTACTAAACATTGTGTAAGGCACTATGCTGGGTGGTTAGGAATTGTTCAGTTGTTTTTCACTTATGTCTGTCTCTTGGAGTTTTCTTTTGCACGTGCTTTAATTGCTGTTTAGTTGTTTCAGTCATGTCTGACTCTTTGTGACCCCATTTGGGGTTTTCTTGGCAGAGATACAGGAGTGGTTTGCCATTTTCTTCTCCAGCTAATTTTACAGATGAGCAACTGAGGCAAACAGGGTGAAATGACTTGCCCAGGGTCACATAGCTAGTAAAGTGTCTGAGGTCATATTAGAACTCAGATCTTCTTGACCTGGTGTTCCCTTCCTTGTCCCACTTAGCTGCTATAGGTTAACCAGACCAAGAAAAAGAAAGGTGGTGGAGACAGTAATAATATCTACATGCAAACAAGAATGAAAAATAATTCCCTTCCATTCCCCCAAAAATTCCCACCCACAAGGGAACCCAGTAACCCAAAAGTGAAATCTCTCAAGGGGACTCTTCTTCAGAATTTAATTTGAAAAACCCTGGTCTACCTAACCCCCAGGAAATTGTTCCACAGCCAGTGATGACCAATATCTGATTAGCAGTCATAAGTTAGACAAAACTCATTTAGTTCACTTTTGGTGGCCAGTAGGTATATCTGCTCCCTGTTGAGTCTCTGGGATTAACACTGGTCTCTTTTCCTCTATATTGCTCTGAATTCAACTCCCAGAAATCTCAAAAGCCTATTAATGAGGGTCCAGGCCAAGGGGTTACATTGCTAATGAGGAAACCTAGAGGATCTCTCCTTAGGTAGCTTGTGGAAGGAGTGGGGTGGAGGTTGGCCCAGATTTTCTCCATGGCCTCCTGCTGATACCTGCATCTGTCTGTCGCCACATTTCAGGAACCATTTGTCAACAGATGTTGCCAGATGTCGTGGGCTAGGGATGGGGGTGGGGAGCAAGATTGGGGAAGCCCTTCCTGTTGCTTTGATGGGGAACTAGCAACAGAGTCATAAAGTGTAGGTCACTGGACGGTGTTTTCTCTTTAACTAAGACAGCTGGGATCAGGGCCCAGCAGCAGCTCACAGGTCTCATCCTCTTCTTAATGCAGACCTTGAAATGGAAAGGGGGGAAGGGAGAAGGGGGCAAAGGGGAATGAGGCTAGTATGGGTCTCCTGTATCTGAGAGGGCTTGGGGAGTAGTTTGCTATCCTAGGACTTGAGAAAAGAGTATGAATGTTGTATGGTTGAGGTGACCTTGTATTTAAATATTCCTTGAGGGTGAGGATAGGATCTTAATTAGTCTCATTTTGAGGAAGTGAACTGTGGTAGAGAGAACACTGGATTTGTAGTCAGAAAAAACTTAGTAGCTGTGTGACCTTGAGCAACTCACTTAAACTCTTCAGGGCTCCAGCTTCCTCATCTGGGGACTAGATGAAGTCTAAAGTTTTCAAGTCTGTAATCCACTCCCTTCTCCCCTCCCTGCCCACCCCCCACTAGCACCTGGCACCATACTTTTCCTACAGTAGGTGCTTAATAAATGAATTAATGAAATATTCTTTAGTGTTAGGCAACAAGGACCCCCTAGGTTTCCCATGGAGAGGGTTTGGCTCAGTTCTATTTTCTTTGTGAAAAACCTCCCTTCTGTTCACAAACAGAAGAAAAGGAGAGGTTGTTAGGAACACAGGTAAGGCCTGTAGATAGACACACAGGAGGGGGATATTTCATAGGTTTGTAGGATTTAAGCTAGAAAGAAACCTAAGTGATTGCCTTGACAAATTCTCCTTGCCCCTATTTTATACATGAGGAAATTTAAGCTCATAAAAGGAAAGTAACTTAGAACTAGAATCCAGAATGCCCCATTTCTATTCCAGGGCTCCAAACCACTGGCATGGAGTCATTCTAGAGCCTCTGGCTAAGCTTTATGGAATGTTAGGGACATTAGGTGTAGCTAGTCCAACCACATCGTTTTATAGATGAGAAAATAGGTTTCTACAGGGGATGTGACTTGGCTTATGGTCACACCTAAACAGACCTATTGAGTTCTTCATTGCATATTCAGTGTTCTTCTCCACTTCACCAGTTCAGACTGGTAAGGGATGAGGCTTAAGTCACATCCAAGTGACTGGAATTAGCCTTTTGGCATAGAGATAGTCCCAGTGGCCCCTACCTGTTCATTCCTTTCTCTCTTTAGGTTGCTGCTGGTGGTAAGTTTTTCTGAGAAATCTATAGCCTGTCAGTGGTTGGATGCTGGAGGGGTCCAGTGTCTGGGAGAAACCTCATTCTTTGGTCTATGGGCAGAATAAGGCTTATATGCCTTTCTAAAAGTGTCATAGAGATGGAGGGCAGGGGAGAGTGAAGGTAGCTTTGTTCCTTTTTCTCTTCTTGAGGTTGTGGCCATGAGGGTGAGATTGGGGGAGGGGGAGGCAAACAGACTGACAGTGAAGAGGAGGAAGGAGGAGGAGGAGGAGGAGTCTGAGTTGGTTCCTCTGAGTTCTTTTTAAATGGGGCAGAGGAGGACTGTGGTGGGAAGCCCTTGCAACATCAGCTGCTGAACTGGAATTTCCCAATTCTGTCTGCTCTACTTCCCAAATCTTATTAACTTCCTCTAGGATACTGTATGGATTTTTGGTATATGGGAAAAGGTTTTGGACTTGGAGGTCCTGTTTTTGAGTCTCAGCTCAGCTCCTTGCTAGACCTCACTGGGAAGTGGGTCTCATTTCTAGCCTGTGTCTCATTTCTCTGATCATCAAATGAGAGGGGTTGGATTAGATGACCTCAAAGATCCTTCTCAGTGCTTGGTCGTATAATTTTACATAGGTCGGGGTGCCACCCCAAATGTCACAGGACCTGGTTCAGCTTAGGTTTCAGCTGATCATCTTATCACTTCTATACTATGCATCAATCTTGTCTTTTAGTTGCTTAGCTCAAACAGAGTTGCAGAACTCAAACTCAGACTCTTCTGCCAAGTCCTTTGGTCAGTAAATCTTGAAAGGAAGCTTAAAAGGCAGGAATACTGCACTCTGTTTTCATCCTAGTTTTGCTTAAGCCTTCCAGACCAGACTCATAATCCATTTCTGGCACCCACAAGTAGTCATTGTACCTACACTTCTCCCATTCAGGTACATCCTCATTTTTTTTTCTGCTGTTGAAATCCCTTTAATCCTTAAGTCCTTACCTGCTCCTAGAAGCCTTTAGTTACCCTAGACAATACTGCTTTATCTCTCTATTGCACTCTCATAGCATTCTCGAATTAGAGAAGATTTGAGTTAGAAAGGACCTTTCATCATAGAATGTCAGACTTTGGAGGGACCTTAGAACCTAGAACATCAGAGCTGGAAGGAACCCTTCAATGTTGAATGTAGAATGTGGACCCTGAAAGAGGGACCTTAGAACCTAGAATGTCAAAGCTGGGTAGGGAGGTTAACATAGAACGTCAGAGTTGGGAAGAGCATTAGACTATAGAATTGAGAGTTGAATATAGAAAGAGTTGACAGAGACCTCAGAACATAAACTTCAGAGCCAGAAATGGCCTTATCATGGGGTTGCATCATATAACACTCAAGTCCATCCTCTCCTCTGTCCTTTGATTTGCTACCTGTTTTGTCTCCCTGACTAGACAAGATAGTAAACTCTTAAGGAAGGGCTGGTGGGGCCTGGGATCTGAGATATTCCTAGAGAAGAGCAGGGAGTTCTTAGCTGCTTTGCCAGCTCTCCTCACCAACTCCCCAGTTTGATTTCCTTGGGTTCATCAGCATACTTTTCCTCTTCCCCTCATCTTGCTCTCTTCTCCCATGGAGACCAATCCACTTTCTTCAGTGGTCATATAATACAAATCACCAATGTGGTCTGGGTATACATCCCACAATTGTTTTCTCTTTCAGAATGCTTTCTTTCAGAAAGCAAAGATAGTCCTAAACTTTTGGCGATCAAGGCACTTGGGGACCAAGTTACTTCTTTTCCTGGAGTGATCCAGTCTTAAGGACAATTAAATGAGAAATCAGGAGTAGGAGGAAGGGAAAGGATGTAAGAAAAACAAAACTCATCTGCTAGGTTGTGGGTTCCTGGAGGGGGGGGCCTTTGTTTTATACTTTTTTGCTTCTTTTACAACACCTAGCTCAATAAATTAAGTGGGTGTTTTGTCTCAGTTTGAAGGAGTTTTCTTTTCTGGAGCTCTTTGGGCTGGATGGACACCTATCCTTCTGGGATAAGGGTAGTTTTGTTTGGTGGCAGAAGATAACAGGTGCAATATTTGGGCTGTAACCCATGACACATTTTTGTGTCATGGACTCCCTTCCCTTCTGGTGTGGCCTATGGACAACTCAGAATAATTTTTTTAAAGGCATAAAATAAAATGTAGCTTTAAAAAGAAAACTAGTTATTGAAATATTAAAATTTCCAGAGTCCTCCTTGAAATCTCTCCATGGACCCTGCCTTTGAGGGACTTGAATCCCTTTCAGATAAGGATTTCAAGATTCCCTCCAAAAGATTCAATGAGTAGAACATGGATGCCACAGGAGAGGCTGTTACTCAGTTCCTAGTAACAAAGGCTTCTCTGTCCCAGGGCCTGGTGTGAAATTTAATTTCAGCAATGAGTCTGGTGCTGGCTCAGGCGGGGTGTGAGAGTTAAAGGAAAGAGGGAGACTGATCTTCTCCATCAGGCCTATACCACTCTCTCATTAGGAGCTGATAGAGTTGAATACTGTTGGTGATAGTCACCCTGAAGCTTGCCGACTAGCATGGTTTGTCATATTTAGGAGTGTAGAATGAATGTCAGATCTAGAAGACACTTCAGAACATAAAGTCATACTATACTGTAGATTTAAGGCAGGAAGAGTTTTTAGGAGTCCAGTTGCCTCAGGTTCACCAACATTTTCAAGTATAAGGATTACCCCTTTAAAAATTTTTTGTAAAATTTGTTTTTGCATCACTTTCATTTCCACATTTTTATTCTTTCCCCATGTTCTACACCGGGTGTTGTCCCCCATAACAGAATATGAGAGAAAACGAAGCAGCTGAGTCGAGCTAACCAATGCATTAGTGGAGTTTGACAATATAAACAATGTTCTGCTCCTATAGTTTCCCATATCTGCAAAGTAAAAAAGGGAGGAGCATTTTTTTATCTTAACAAAACTCTTCTTTGGGACCATATAGTTGTTATAATTATTGAGTGTTGAGATAGTTTAAAAAATCTACGCTGTAATAGTCATAGTGTATATTGGTTCCATATTTCTGATCACTTCACTTTCTGTTCATTCTTTTCTTTATTTTTTCTTATTTATCATTCCTTATAGTACAGTAGTATGCCTTACATTCGTGGGCCATAATTTGTTTAGGCTATTCCCAGTTGTTGGATGACTACTTTGTTTCTAGTTTATTGCCACTAAAAAAGGTGCTATTCTAAATATTTTGGTGAATATGGGGCCTCTCTTTGCATATTTGACCTTCTTGTGGTTTATACCTGACAGTGGGATCTCTGGGGCAAAGGGCATAGATGTAGTCATGTAGCATAATGAGAACCCCTTTTTAATATAAAAAAAAATTATGTATCCCCACGTGATAGCATGTTGTACTGTTGCTATTTGTTGTTGGAGAAGATACATGTTAATATGCACTATGAATTCGAGAATGCATTTAAATTAATTTGTGGTTTGCTAGTCACAATATACATCTATATATATTTGAAGAATAGTAATCCATATAGGTATAATGTGCAATTTTTTAAAAAGCAATTGGGGTTAAGTAACTTGCTCAAGGTTACATGGCCAGTTATTTTTGTGTGGGTGCTGAGTATCTGAGGCTGGAACTGATCTCAGGTCTCCCGACGCTGGGGCCGGCGCTCTTACTGTGCAACCTGGCCGCCCCTTAATGTGCAATTATTTAGTCTTTAGAATGTATGTTTGCTGAATAAAGATGAAAATGCTAATTGAAACACACACATGTATGAATTTGTGAGCCTCTGAGGGCTCACAATAGCAACTTGGCAGTTGCCATTCTTCCTTCTCTCCTCACCCCTGGTGTCCATTGCCCACTGGTTGGGAACTGCTAAATTAACAGAATCCCCTCATTTTACAGATGAGGAAAAAACATCCAGATAGTAAGTAGCAGAGTAGGGATTTGGACCTATGCCCTTTGATTACAAAAGTTTTCTTTTCCATCATTCCGTTCTGCCTCAAACAGAGACTGTTAGTAGAATATAAAACATAAGAATGTTAGACTATAGGATGTTGTGGTTGTGTGGTTTGTCCTTAGTTCTCAAAGAGGACTATGACATCAGGGAGATGATGACATGACTTGCATTGAATTGGATTTGAGTGAGGGAGGGCACTGCAAATTCACCAGCCTCACTTTCTCTTCCCATAGAGCTAGAAGTAACCTTAGAGCATAGAAGGGACCATAGAACATAGACCCCCTGAATCTGCATGATGAAACCTGGATTCAAATCCTTGGCTCTGCTACTTACTGCCTCTGTGACCTTGGGCAAGTCATTTCATCCCAGTGGGACTCAGTTTCCTTATTTGTAAAATGAAGGAGGGGGTGGGGTTGGACTGGTTGACTTCTCAGATAGGTTCTTTCCAGCTCTAATCTCTGATCTACAAGAAACTTCAGAGGTCATCATTCCTAACATGAGTGTTTTCTACAACACACTCCGGACAAGTTAGTAGTCCTCCAGCTTCCTCTTGAAAGCCTTCATTGAAAGAGAGCTTAGGGGCAGCTAGGTGGCACAGTGAATAGAGCACCCACCCTGGAGTCAGGAGGACCTGAGTTCAAGTCCAGCTTCAGATACTTGACACACTAGCTGTGTTACCTTGGGCAAGTCACTTAACCCCAATTGCCTTGCCTTCCCTCCTCCAAAAAAAAATTAAATTAAAAAAAAAAGAAAGAGAGCCTAGTACCCCTGGAGTCAGCCTGTTCCATTTTTGGGCAACTCTCAACTGTGAGGAAGTTGTTTCTTATGTTGAATATCAATCTGCCTCTGAAGTTTCTCCCTCTTGTTCTTACTTCTGCTCTCTGGAGCCAATCAGAGCAAATTGAATCCCTGTTCCACATGTTAGCCTTTCAGATATAGTAATCACGTGTTCTTTCTCCTCATTCCATGGTCATAGCTCTGACATAGGATATCTCATAGAGCATAGAATGTCAGAAAAGAGAATGACTTTATAGGTTGTCTAGTTCAGGGTTCTTAATTTAGGGTCTGAGATTATTTTGTAGAAAATATTTTGATAATTTCTTAATACATATATATATTTTCAGTCAACAAGCATTTATTTTCTCTCCCCCCCATCCATCTTCCACTGAAGAATTAATGACTGTATTTCAATACAATTGGCTTCCTTTATAATCCTATGTATTTTATAGATTTAAAACCATTCTTCTGAGAAGGGGTCCATGACACATAAACAAATCCTGGGCTAAGTCAATTCTTTTATCTTAGAGGAAAGGAGGCTAATAGAGGAAATAATTTTAATGCAAAAGTTTCCTAGGGTCTGTCAGAATTTCTCTTGTGGGTTTGCCTCAGTATAATTGTTGTCCTAATACCCAGCTGTTGAGTATAATTGTGGTCTTGTGTCCTAGAAAGGAGAGGTATGATGTGAGAGCTCATAGGAAGGTGCTGTCCTAAAGTATCTTCCATTGATGCTTGAAATTCCTCTGTAGAAGATTCTTATAGAGTAGGAAAGGACCTTAGAGTACATCAAGTCAAACCTCATTTATGAATGAAGAAACTGAAGCTCAGGTTAAATGACTGACTTACCCAGGCCTACACAAATAGTAAGTGTCTGAGGTGAGATTTGATCCCAGATCTTGATTACAGGTCCAGTTCCCTGTCCATTAACACAATGCTATCTTGGTTGATTTCCTTTAGGTTAAGCATTGTCATCCCTGAGTTTTTGTTTTGCAACATTACTGTGCCCTGGATTATGGCATATATTGTCTTTCATATCTTGGGTGAAATAAATGATTTTTAGGAAGCACACAGGTGTGGTGTGTGTGTGTGAGAGGGAGAGGGAAAACGAGAATGAGAATGAATATGTTTGGGGGTCATGACAGTTAAGAAGGGGGCTATTGGGACAGAATCCAAATGCTTGTAGTTTGTTTGCTTGGAGCAAAGAACAGACTTGGAACAGAAGGGGACAAAGGGTGGGTGTGGTGGTAGGATTGATGATAAGACAAAATCAGAGAGAGTGGGTATATGGGGTGAGGAAGATGGGGTGGCCAAGGGAAAAGAGACCCATGCTGCTTCTCCCCAACAATCTCTCACTCCATTATTTACCCTCGTACCAGGATCCTTCATCCATCAGTCAAGGAGATGGCTTCTGGCCAAGATACTGTTCACAGCTCTGCCTGGCCAGTGCTGACTCCTAGCTCCCCAGCTTTCTCTCCGTGTGTTAAGTCTTTGTTGCTACTTAGCACCAGCTGCCACAGACACTGAAATTCCACAGTTGATTTTTTTCTTTCAAAAGTCCAGAGTTCCATGTGAGTCATGGTGCATTAAGACTCCTATAATGTCAGAGTTGGGAATGACCTGACAATCTAGAACCTAGAATGACAGATGTGGGAGGAGGGATACCTGAACATTCAAAGTGCTAGAGCTGGGAAAAGGTTGTAGGGCTGGGGAAAGAGCCTAATAGAGCCTGGCTACAGTCAGAAGACCCAGGCTGAAATCTTGCTTGAAGAAAGCGATCTGTGTCTTCCTTTGGAAAATAGGGATAATAATATATAGACCAGCTGCTCTCACAGGACTGTTGAAAAGAAAGTGCTTTATAAACTTTAATGTACTCATAAATTGAGGGCTTTTAAAAAATATATTTAAGAATAGTAGGGGTGGCCAGGTAGTGCAGTGAGTAAGAGCACCGGGCCCAGAGTCAGGATGACCTAGGATCAAATCTGGGCTCACATACTTAGCACCACACCCAGAAATAACTGGCCATGTAACCTTGAGCAAGTTACTTAACCCCCCAATTGCTTTAAAAAAAAAGAATATTAGAGCTGTGCAGGAGATCCTTGAATGGTGAATATTGCCCTGTAAATGCTCTTAGAACATGGAATATAGTCTATAACAATTGGAAAAGAACTTAGAGCATTAAATGTTAGAAGGGAAATGATCAATTTCTACCTTTTCATGCCTTAAGAGGTAGGGATAACATACTCTCAAATCATTAAATTAGTTAGCAGAGCTGGCATTAGAATTGGAACTCCTAGGCCAGTGCTATTTCCTTTATTCTCATAATCAGGAAGGAGTAAGGTAGAGTAATTGCTGCCTTTGTCACTGATCCTAGAAACTCTGGCTCTGTTCCCACATGTGGGGTTCTGGTTAGATCTAGTTCTTGGTAGGTTGAATATAGAGGCAGCTAAGTGACAGAGTGAATGAGGTGCTGGCCCTGGAGTCCAGCCTCAAAGTTCCTAGCTATATGACCCTGGGCAAGTCTCTTAACTTCAGTTTCCATATGTAAAATGGGGAATAATAATAGCACCTGCCACCCACTGTTAGGGTGAAGACCAAATGAAATAATATCTGCAAAGTGCTTAGCATAGTGCCTGGTACATGGTAGGTGATCAATAAATGCTTATTTCCTTCCTTGAACAACTTTGATGGCAGCCAGCTGCAGAAGACCTTGCTTCCTCTTTGGTAGAGGGTAGCTACCCTCTACTTGTATCCTTAATCCCTTCCACACCAATCTCCTTTGTTCTGCCCTTCTTCAGTCTCTCCCATATGGATTCCGTTTCCCACTGTCCACATACATGTTTAACACCAACCTCCCCCTTAAAAAACTTTCACTTGATTTTGCCAAGCCTTTGACCTATTGTCAAATATTTCTTCTCTTTTTTTTTCTGCCATATTAATTCCTCTTTTTTTTCTTGCCATATTCATAGAATAATTTGCACTTCTAGCATCTACATTCATGCTACCTATTTGTTTCTTTCTCTTGAAATTTGGTTTCCATTCTTTCCACTCAACAGAAACTTTTTTCTTCAGGGTTATCAACAGTTTCTTTATTGATGAATCCAGTGAGTTTTCCCTGTTTTCTTTTCCCTTGACTTCTCTAGTTTTACACACATGTTGAACACTTTTCCAAGATGAGGGATTCTTAACTTTGGGTGTTCTTATTTTTTAAAAAAAATATTTAGGTAAATTTTTAAAAATTGACTTACTTTGTAATCCCATTTATTTTGTTAAGAACTTAAAAACCTTATTCTGAGAAGGGTCCAAAGGAGTCTATGACACAAATAACAATAAGAAACCTAGGTCTAGATAGTCTTTACTGGTTTTCTTACCTCTGTCATTGTTCATTTGCAGTCTGTTTTGCTACACCATCAGTCTTTTGCCCTTTAAATATATCCCCTTCCTTTCATGGTTCTGTTCAGGACCCTTTCTTTTCCTTGCTTCTCGAACTCTTTGATTTGGAGTCAAGAAGATAGTGGGTTAAAATACACAGGAACTTAACTAATTCTATGAGCCTGGGCCAAGCTCTTAAAATCTCTCAGCCTCTTATTCCTTATCTGTAAAATGGGGATAATAAAAGTATCTACTTACAGGATCTTCAAATGAGGATCAAATGAAGTCGTGTGTAAAGTACTTTGCAAACCTTTAGTATTATATAAAATGCTATTATTATCATCTCATTTTCTTCATCTTCTGGAAACAATCCTTGGGCAAGTCTGTATTCTGTTACTATTATTTTACACTTAATATTCTATGGACCGTTACACAAGTGGGCAAAACATCTGAATTTTTGTAGTTGAATGAAAGCATTAGGTTTTAAGTGCCCTTTCTGGAGGCTCACTGAGTGTCTCCTCACCTTTAGCAACAGATAGGGTAACAGAGATGCACCTTCTTGTTCCCTCACGGTTTCTTAATTGACTTAGGAGACAGTTTTTCATTTCATGTGGTTTAGAGATTATGAATATTTGGGTTGGTGACATCTATTAACATTATTGTTTTTCTTCTTGTTTCCAAGTAGCTCCTTAAGAACATATTTATAGGGGCGGCTAGGTGGTGCAGTGAGTAGAGCACCGGCCCTGGAGTCAGGAGGACCTGACTTAAAATCAGGCCTCAGACACTTGACATACTAACTAGCCATGTGACCTTGGGCAAGTCACTTAACCCTTTCCTTCTCCAAAAAGAAAAAAAAAAAGAACATATTTATACCCCTGCTACCTAACAGAATGCTTTTTATAGAGTTATTTACTTGTTGAAATTATATCATAGGTCTTTTGAAATGTTTAAATAAATGCAAAAGTCATATCTGGAATGCAGAGACATATTTGATGCCCTGTAACACATTTGCACCTCTCTGCTGGCAGTGAGCACATTTTGTTTCTTGCTGTTACCTGTGTATATTTTAGACAGCAAGCTTCTTGGGGGTAGAGACTGTCTTATTCATCTCTGTATGACCCCCCCCAGCACCTAGCAAAGGCTCCTGCAAATAGTAATGCCTAAGAAATGTTGAATGTATGAATGTATGAATTTGTATTTTCAATGGGAGGTTTCTTGGAATATGAGCCTTGGTTTGATAAGACCATATTCACTTCCTGTGGTGTAGTGGAAAAGATGCTGGCCTTGGAGGCAGAAGACTTGGGATTCAAGTTGCCATTGACTAGCTATTTTGAGTATATCATGTTTTCTCTTTGGATCCCAGTTTCCTACTCTGTAAAATGAGATAGTTAGATTATCTTTAAGGTTCCTTCCTTTCTTGAAGTTTGGGATCCTGGGAGAGAGAGGGGCTTGAGTTATCATGGTACATGGTACACTTGGGGCCAGATTCCCATTATCTTGCTTGCAAATTGGACTAAAGAACAGCTGATGATTCTGACATTTTAGGAAAGGAATTCATTTCTTTGCTCCCTGAGGGACCATGCATGTATGTAACATAGGAGTTTCAAGTGGGCAATACATCTATTTAAACACTCTAAAGGAAGAGCAAAACTATACTGTTTATTAACTTGTTTCTCCAAGCTGGAGGAAGCTCTCAAGTTCTAAATTCTAAGAGTTCTAGTCTGTGTTAGTCCTGAAGTGTGTGTTTGTTTTCTTTCTTTTTTTTTTTTTTTGATCAACTCTCCTTAGTAACCACTCCCAATTGTGATTGGCTTGGGAGCTTAACCTTCTTTATTTTTCCAGCCTATGCCAGTTTACCCCTCCTTAGGCAGTGTAGGTGTTTGTTTGTTAGCTTTAGTTAATACTTACATGAAGATCACTATCTGCCAGGCACTATGCTAAGTGCTTATTTGATCCTCAAAACATCCCTGGGAAGTAGGTGCTATTATTATCCTCATTTTACAGTTAAGGAAACTGAGGCAAACACTTTAAGTGACTTGCCCAGAGTCAAACAGCTAGTAAGTGTCTAAAGTTGGATCTGAACTCGGGTCTTCCTGACTCCAGGCTTGACACTCTACCCACTGTGCCACTTACTGCAGTTCTGCTCCTGGGGACTGACCTTATTGTTTCTCAGACCTAGTGTAGATACCTGATCCCTGATTGGCTTTAGCCCTAGGATGGGCCAGAAGTCTCAAACTCAAGCAGTCCACTACCCTTAGCCTTTCTTAGTAGCATGACTGGCTTGAAAGCTACCACACCTGGCCTCCCCTGACCAGTTGCTGTTGAAATCAGCTGTGGCTTCTCTGGAGTTGTAAGGTTTTTGCAGCAGGATTGGATGTAATGCTGCCAGCACTGGAAATTTCTGTCAGAAGACCTGGGTTCCAGTCCCCACTATGCCCTTGGACAAATCTTAACTCCTCCAGGACTTCAGTTTCCTCTGAATCTCTGAGGTCTTTTTCAGTTCTCATTGGATGATCCTAAGAGATCACTTTTCTAGTCTCAGTTTTGCCCCTTGTATGTCATATGGGGGAGGATAATATTGTTACTATCTTTCTTGTTGGTCTGCTGTGAGGAAGCTTTTAAAATGTGGGCTATTACTTCTCTCTGTGCCTCTTCCTTTGCCTGGTTTTCCCACATAGTATAAATATGCTGTTTTGTGCTCTAGCATCCTCCTCCTTCATTGCCCACCTTCCAAATGGGATGCAGATGGTGCTGCTTAGGGAGAATCTGCTCCTGAAATCTATCAGGTCTGGATCCCCCATCTTCCCTTTGCTCCCCCTCTCCTCAGCATATGCCAGCTCTTGGCATTAGGGAGATCTTATTTCCAGACTTAGGGGGAGGTATATATTATTTGAACCTGCTTACCTGTTCCTTATTAGCCTCTGACTCCTGCCATTTGGAAATTCCAGAGACTTTGGGTCCCCAGTCTTCCAGGGTGCTCCAGGCATTGCTGTTTATTTTGGTCTGGATGACTTGAAAATTTCCCTGTAAAACCCCCTGATGTTATCCCATCAGGTATCCCTGATGCCAGACTCAGACTGTCCAGGCATTCGAGACCCTCCACAATCTGGTCTTCCCAGCTGCTTATTTTTCCAACTTTTATGCATAGATGGATGAGACTAGATGGATGAGTGTAGGGGGACTGTTGTGTTCTCTAATTTTTAGGGAACTGCCAGTGAGGAGTGACAAAACTAAAATCTTTTTTGGTCCTTGAAGAAGTTGTGAGAACTTTGTTTCTTCTCTTTCATAATTCTGGATTCTTTCTTGGGTATCCCCGTACCAGTTCTTAGTTGCTGCCTCAACATTGGCCTTTTCTTGGGCTTGGAGGTAATTCTTAATGAAGTGTCTGTAGGAGATAGGAAGAGAGGTCTTCTGGGTTAGGCAATTGTCTCAAGTTTCCTTGGATGGTGACTCTCCCTGAGGTAACTGTCCTGTTGACTATGCCTGGGTTTGTCTTCTGTAGAGTTAACTGAAGTCTTCTTATTCGCCTTTCCTTCTCAGATTTCCAGATTTAAGGTCCCCATTCCATAGTTATCTAACCCCAGGTTAGAGTAGTAGACCAGTGCTCATCTGGGCAGGGAGAGGAACTCACAGAGCTGTACCCCAGAACGTTAGCTTTGGAAACTTCTACTATGGAATGAAGTCTTATAAACCGACTGTGCCTTGTAAAATGTGTAGCACCTCATGCCAGTAAGTTTTCTTTTTTTGACCATAGAAATCCATGAAAGAGCTCTTAGTAGTACTGCCTTACAGTTATCAGTGCTGGGGGCAATGGGTGCTGAGAATTATACAACTCTTAGCCTGTCTTTAAATGTTAGCTTAGCTGTTGGTCTAAATGTGAGGCTCTTGCCCAGGGACTGATGAGCAGACATCCTACTGGGTCATGGAATTTTTGATGTTCACTCTAAATGAAACCAGAAGACAAGAAGTTGCAGCTAAGTGGACGATGGGTCTCAGAGGTAAGGTTTCTCCTTACAGAGGCAAATAAAGGGATTGGAGGAATTGGTTTTATTATGCATCCAAAAAAGCAACGAGAAGTATTTCATGGGGTGTTTGATCATTTCATTAAAGTGATCATGATAAGCCCTTGCAAAAAGACCATGGTAATTGTAGCTTATGCACCAACATCTGTTGCAGAGGATTAAGAGGTGGAGAAATTATATGAAAAACTTCATAAGACACTTTAAGTCACCTAGTGGGGAGGAAGATGAAAAAATTTTAGGTTGCTTGACTATGCAGGAGCCTTATACTTTATATCTTGGAATGCTCTTCAATTCATGTAGCGTCCATCCCTTTCTATTTCCCCCATCACCCCCACTCCAACTCCACCATCACTTCAGATAACTTCCTACTTGGTCTTTCTTCTTCAAGTCTCTCTTCCTTTCCTACTCCAATCCAACTTCCACTCAGCAGTAAAATTAATATTCCTAAGACACAGTTCTGACTATGTCACTACTTTGCTTAATAAGTCCCAGCCACTCCCTCTTGTGTTTTTGGGGAGGGAAGGGGGTTAAATGACCTGCCCAGGTAACACAGCTAGTAAGTGTCAAGTATTTGAGGTTGGATTTGAATTCGGGTCTTCCTCACTCCAGGACTTGTCTGGTACTCTATCTACTGTGCTCCTTCCTTCTTGTCTTTCAGATCAAATACAGACTCCTCAGGCATTTAAAGTCCTTCACTATCTGAGTACATCCTGTTTTTTAGGCTTATTGCACATTCTCTGTGATCCAGTTAACTTGGTTTTCTCTGTATTCTCATACAAGGCATCCTGTATTCTCTCTCTGTCCTTCTACCTGGAATGTACTCTCACCTAACCACCTACTGGAAATCCTAGGAAGCAAAACTCAATTCCAAAACCACCTATGAGGCTTCCTTGGATTTCCTCTGGATAATAGTGCTAACCCATGAAATCAACCTTATATTTACTTTTGTATGTAATTATTTGTGTACATGTGACTTCTCCCAATAGAATGTAAGCTTCTTGAGGGCAAGGACTATTTCATTTTTGTCTTTGCATCCCCATCATTTAACATAGTACCTGACACATAAGGTACTTAATTCTTTTTTTTTTCTTTTTGGAGGGGAGAAGGTAGGGCAGTTGGGGTTAAGTGACTTGCCCAAGTCACTCAGTAAGTATTAAGTATTTGATGCCGGATTTGAACTCAGGCCCTCTTGACTCCAGGGCTGGTGCTCCATTCACTGCTTTACCTAGCTGCTCCAAGGTAGGTACTTAATTAATGCTTTTTGATTGATTGAACATGGCAAATGCCAAGTAACAAAATAAATGAAGTTGATTCTAGCCTAACAGACAAGAAACATCAAGTCATGATTGTGGGGATTATTTCCAAATCAGATGTCTGTGTTAATCAGACCATTGACTTTTTAAAACAAAGTTAAATGTTGGTACCTAATTGGTACCAACAAGAGAGATTGACTGTTGACGCCCCCAAAAAGGGAAATGGATAGATGAGCATTGACATAACCTTTCATCATTTTCTAAAGTAGTTTAACTAACGTAAAACAGTTGCCAAAATGAGGGCAACATAAGAACTTTGAAGCTTCGATAGCCAGCAAAAACTTTAATCTTGCCAAAGAGAAGACAACCAAGGGCCAGACTAGTAAAAAAAATAAACTTTACAAAACCTTTCAAAGGAAATGGTATTGTGTACAATTACAAACATTGCGTTATAAAATAGTGGAGAGAAATAATTTTACTGAAAGCTTAGAGACTCAATTAAGTCAGATCATTTCCAGGGCATTTAAGAATGAAATTGGAAGAGGTCAAAGAATAAGTTATAGAAATGTTAATAAATACGTGAAAGACAGTGACAGACAATATACCGGTGTTTCTAGTATGCAACAAAAAGAAACTTATTATATTCCATATGTTAATATAAAGGAGATAGAAAAAGAGGATTTTAATGAATTGAGTATATAATAACAAATTAATCCAAGACAAGAATGAAAGAGGAAAATATAAAAATTAGAAGAAAGAAAAAAAATCTTAAAAGCTAATTGTTGAAATCTAAGACTCAGAGTAACATAATGCCATGTAGAGATCTTAATGTAGTTTTTAAAAAGTAAATTGCACCAGTTAAAGGAACTACTTAAGTTAAAAAAACAAACCTGGTTTTAATTTTAATTGAAAACAATTTTAAAAAATATACCTAAAATGGGAATTACAGGAGAATTTGTTCAAAATTTTAAAGACAGATTATTACCTATATTAAGTACATTTGAGAAAACACTACCAAATTTATGGACCAATATCAATTAAACATTTTAAAATCTTGGCAAAAGAAAAACATATTTTGCAAAAGTTGTTTATTCTAATCGAGTTAGATGTGAGAATATGGTTAATATTAGGAAAACAGTCATATTGAAAAACCCATCCAAAGCCATATAATTATATTGTTAGATGAAGAAAAAGCCATCGACAAAGCACAGTTTCAGTTGTACTAAAAACCCCACAGAGCATAGGCATTTTTAATAAGATAAAAACTATTTAATTAAAACCCAAAGCTAACATTATATACAATGAGGAAATACTAGAAACTTTCCTAATAAATATAGGAATAAAAGAAATATGCCTCTTTCCTTGCAGTTTTTCCACATAGTCCTAGAAATACTATTAATAGAAATAAAACAAGAAATTAAAAGCTTAAAGAGAGACAGAGACAAACCTGACCTTATTTGCTGTTGATATGATTGATGTGTTAGAAAATCCTAGGATATATGTGAAGAAACTTATTGAGACAATAGTTTCAGTGATTCAGTGGGTTACGAAGTAAACCTCCAAAAATCACTAGCATTTCTATATAGCAATATCAAAATTTAGGCAGTAATAATAGAAAGGGAAGCCCCACTTATAATAGCTAGAAAATACATAAAAATCTGGGAACAAATCTGCTACAGTGCACTATACCTTTATGGATACCATTATAAAATACTCCTTAAGTAAATAAAGATTGTAAATAATTTTAGGTATTTTCGCTGCTCAGGACTGGACTGTGCCAATATAATAAATATGACAATACTACTGAAATTAGTTTGCATATTTACTTCTATATCACTCAGACCACTAAGATGATCCTTTACAGAACTAGACAGAATAGTTATTAATTTGTAGGAACACAAAATTTAGAATATAAAGGACAACTGAAAAAAGTAAGAATTGATGGGAAGAATATTTCAAATTTTCAATTTACAGAAGTATTTGGTACTGGTTTAAAAAAATAAAACTAGGTCACTGGGATAGAATAGATAAGGAAAAATAAGAAATAACTGAATTTAGAAACTAAATTTATGCTAATCAAAGTATCAAAGGGATATGTAGCAGAGTAAACAAAATAATAAATCCATTTGGAGGAACAGAAGATCTAGAATATTAATGGAAATTTTTAAGGGGGTGGCTGATATGTCTGTCCTTGGACAGGGATGGTTAGGGATGGTTCATAAACTTTACTGCATGAACAAAATTAATGCAACTAGGAGAAGAAGGGAAGTCTACTGGAAAAAATATGTCATAAAAGGTCTGATAACCAAAATAAAGGGACCACTAACAAAAATATAGACCAGTAGATAAATAATCAAAGTGTTTGAACAGTTTCAAAAGAATTGCAATTATGAAGTCATGTGACAGTGCTACCTAGTACTACTAATAAATAAAATGACAAATCACAGCTTAAAAAAATTGGCAGAGATGACAAAAGATGGGAATAATTAATGTTAATAGGAAGAGATGGACAAACTAATGCCTTGGTGGAGCTGTGAATTATTTTGACTATTCTGGAAAGCAGTTTGGAAAGCAACGGTTCCCATTGCTAGTCATATACCCCAAGGAGGTTAATGAAAAAAGAAAGCCCTCATTTACACTATAATTTTTATAATAGTTTTTTTTTTTAAGTAACAGAACTGAAAACAAAGTAGATGCCAGTCAAGTGAGGAAATAGCTTACTAAGTTGTGGTTAAATGAATGTCATGGAATATTACTATAGTAGCAGAGAACTGAAAACAAAATTTATACCCATCATTTGGGGAATGGCTGACCAAATTGTGGTGTGTGAATGTAGTGGAATATTACTGTGCAGTAAGAAGCAATGAAACTGATGAATACAGAGGAAAATGAGAGGACGTGAATTGATGCAGAGTGAAATAATCAGAACCAGGAGAGCAGTATACATAGTGACTACTACAATGCAAATAGAAAGAACAGCAACAAGCACAAAAGTTAAAACTCAGTGTTGTAGAATCAAAAGGACCAAGCTTGGTCCCCAAGAAGCAGTTCCCTCCTCTTTGCCCACCTCCTTTTTTTTTGCAGAAGTGTGTTCTGTGAGTTTGGAATACTGGTTAAGTAGAAAAGGGGACAGTGGGAAGAACAGTTGGACTAGGCTAAGTATATGCAAAGTAGGTTCTTGCTGGAAAAAACAATTCTGTGGTCATTGAGGGTTAGAAACTCAAGATATGTGAAAGAGGGGAGACTTCCAGAATAACAGACCTTATTGCTGAAAAAAGGCTGTAGAGAATGTCAGTAAGTGCATGTTTATATATGCCCATTTTCCATGACAACAAACTCCTTGAGTACAATCTACACTAATATTGAGAGTATTCTTTTTTTTTTTTTTTTTGCTTTTTGGAGGGCAATTGGGGTTAAGTGACTTTCCCAAAGTCACACGGCTAGTGTGTTAAGTGTCTGAGGCTGGATTTGAACTCAGGTCCTCCTGACTTCAGGGCCAGTGCTCTGTTCACTGTGCCACCTAGCCACCCCAAGAGTATTCTTAATAAAAGTATGAGAAGGGAACCAGCAAGCAAGTAATTTTTCTCATTTTTCTTATTTAGATCTTTATTAACATAGCTATAGAAATGTTAAGTATTAATTACTAATATTTGCATAGCAAATTTAAGGGAAGTTATATATTATGACATACATTTACTTTTAGTTTACAACATTCAGTTCCACAATCAAATTTTCTCCCCCTCTCTCTCCTCCCCCCTCCCATAGCGGCATGTGATCAAATATAGGTTCTACAAATGCCTTCACGTTGAACGTTAGTTATGTTGTAAAGGATTATAACTCACAGGCTGAACAATGAGAAAGAAGGGATAAAACAAAACATAAATGAGAGAGAGCAAATAGTTTGCTTTAGTCTGCAGACTCTGTAGTTCTTTCTCTGGATGTAGATATCCCTTTCCATCATGAGTCTTTTGTAGTTGTCTTCTAACCTTGTATTGCTGAGAAGAGTCCAGTCTATCAGAGTTAGTTGTCACACATACGATGTGTCTGTAATTGTATACAAAGTTCTCCTGGTTCTGCTCTCCTCACTCAGCATCAGTTTATATAAGTGTCTCCAAGTTATTATGAAGTCTGTCTGCTCCTTATTTCTTATAGCACGTAAGTATTCTACTACATTCATGTACCACGTCTTGTTTAGCCATTCCCTAATTGATGAGTATCCCCTTGACTTCCAGTTCTTTGCCACCACAAATAGAGCTGCTATAAATATTTTTGTACATACAGGTCTTTTTCCCACTTCTGTAATTTCTTTGGGATACAATGCCAGAAGTGGTATTGCTGGGTCAAATGGTATGTACTTTTTTATAGCCCTTTGGGCATTGTTCCAGATTGCTGTCTAGAATGTTTGGATTAGTTCACAACTCCACCAACAATGCATTAGTGTTCCAATTTTTCCATATCCTCTCCAGCGTTTATCATTTTCCTGTTTTGTCATCTTAGCCAATCTGCCCAGTGAGATGTGGTACTTCTCTAATCATCAATAGTGATTTTAGAGCATTTTTTCATATGCTTATAAATATCTTTAATTTCTTCGTCTGAAAACTGTCCATATCCTTTGACCATTTATCAACTGGGGAATGACTTGTATTTTTATAGATTTGACTCAATTCTCTGTATATTTTAGAAATAAGGCCTTTATCAGAAACAGTGGTTGTAAAAATTCTTTCCCAATTTCCCATTTCCCTCCTAATCTTTGTTACATTGACTTTTTTGGTACAAAAACTTTTCAATTAATGTAATAAAAATTATCCATTTTGCATTTCATCATGCTCTCTACCTCTTGTTTGGTTATAAAATCTTCCCTTCTCCATAAATCTGACAGGTAAACTATTCTTTGCTCTCCCAGATTGCTTACAGTATCAACATTTATACCTAGATCATGCACCCATTTAGACTTGATTTTGGTATATGGTGTAAGATACTGATCTATACCCAGTTTCTTCCATACTATTTTCCAGTTTTCCCAGAAGTTTTTGTCAAATAGTGAATTCTTATTCCAGAAGCTGAGATCTTTGGGTTTATCAAACAGTAGATTACTGTAGTCATTGACTGCTGTGTCTTGTGTACTTAATCTATTCCACTGATCCACTATTCTGTTCCTCAGCCAGTACCAAGTAGTTTTGATGACTGCTGCATTATAATACAGATTGAAATTGTTTTATATCCTGCAACTTTGCTAAATTTATTTATTATCTCAAGTAGTTTTTTACTTGATTCTCTAGGATTCTCTAAGTATATCATCATATCATCCACAAAGAGTGATGGCTTAGTCTCTTCTTTGCCTAATCTGATTCCTTCAATTTCTTTTTCTTTAATTGCTACAGATAACATTTCTAGTACCAGATTGAATAAGAGTCATGATAATAGACATCCTTGTTTCATCCCTGATCTTATTGGAAACGCTTCTAGCTTGTCCCCATTACATATAATAGTTGCTGATGGTTTTAGATAGATGCCACTTATTATTTTAAGGAAGACTCCATTTATTCCTATACTTTCTAGTGTTTTTTTTTTCCCGGCTTTTTTTTTTTTTTTAAAGCAATCAGGGTTAAGTAACTTGCTCAAGGTTACACGGCCAGCTATTTCTGGGTGTGGTGCTGAGTGTCTGAGCCTGGGATTCGATCTCCAGGTCATCCCAACACTGGAGCTGGTGCTCTTACTCGCTGAGCCACCTGGCTGACCCTATTTTCTAGTGTTTTTAATAGGAATGGGTGTTGTATTTTGTCAAAAGCCTTTTCTGCATCTGTTGAGATAATCATACGGTTTTATTGTTGATATGATCTATTGAGATAATCACTAGTTTTATTGTTGATATGACATGATATGATATTATACTGATAGTTTTCCTGATATTGAACCATCCTTGAATTCCTGGAATAAATCCTACCTGATCAAAGTATATTATTCTTGTGATAAGTTGTTGTAGTCTTTTTGATAATATATTTTATTTAAAATTTTTGCATCTATATTCATAAAGGAAATTGGTCTATAATTTTCTTTCTCTGTTTTGCCTCTTCCCAACTTGGGTATCAGTACCATATTTGTGTCATAAAAAGAATTTGGTAGGACTCCTCCAATTTTCCCAAATAGTTTGTAGAGTATTGAAATCAATTGTTCTTTAAATGTTTGATAGAATTTGCTAGTAAATCCATCTGACCCTGGATACTTTTTCCTAGGGAGTTCATTCATGGCTTGTTCATTTTCTTTTTCTGAAATGGAGTTATTTTAAGTATTTTATTTCCTCTTCACTTAATCTAGGAAAATTCTATTTTTGTAAATATTCATCCATTTCACTGAGATTGTCAAATTTCTGGGCATGCAATTGGGTAAAGTAATTCCTAATGATTGTTTTAATTTCCTCTTCATTGGAGGTAGGTTTACCATTTTTGTTTTTGATACTTGTGATTTGGTTTTTTCTTTTTTTTATCATTGACTAAAGGTCTATCAATTTTATTGTTTTTTTTTTTTTCATAAAACCAGCTCTTATTTATTTATTAATTCAATAGTTTTTTTAGTTTCAATTTTATTAATCTCTCCTTTGGTTCTCAGTATTTCCAATTTAGTATTTAATTAGGAATTCTCAGTTTGTTCTTTTTCTAACTTTTTCAGTTTTATGCCCAATTTATTGATCTCTATTTTCTCTATTTTATTCATGTATGCATTCAGAGATATAAAATTTCCCCTAAGAACTATTTTCATTGCATCCCACAAGTTTTGGTATGTTGTCTCACTTGTCATTCATTTGAATGAAGTTACTAATTGTTTCTATAATTTCTTGTTTGACCCACTCATTCTTTTTTTTTTTTTTTTTGGTTTTTGGAGGGCAATTGGGATTAAGTGAAGACCCACTCATTCTTGAGGATTAAATTATTTAGTTTCCAATTAGTTTTTAGTCTCTATTTCCATGGTCCTTTATTACATATAATTTTTATTGCATCTTGATCTGAGAAGGATGCATTTAATATTTCTGCCTTTCTGCACTGAATAGTGAGGTTTTATACCCTAGTAGATGGTCAATTTTTGTGTATGTGCCATGTACCACTGAGAAGAAGGTATATTCCTTTTTATCCCCATTCAATTTTCTCCAGAGGTCTACCATATCTACCTTCTTTAAAATTCTATTCACCTGGGGCGGCCAGGTAGCACAGTGAGTAAGAACACCAGCCCCAGTGTCAGGATGATCTGGGGATTGAATCCGGGCTCAGACTCTTAGCACCAATCCAGAAACACCTGGCCGTGTAACCTTGAGCAAGTTACTTAACCCCAATTGCTTTAAAAAAAAAATTCTATTCACCTTCTTAACTTCTTTCTTGTTTATTTTGAGGTTAGATTTATCAAGTTCAGAGAGGGAGAGAGTGAGGTCCCCCCCTAGTATAGTTTTGCTATCTGTTTCTTTCTCTAACTCCCTTAACTTCTCCTCTAGGATTTTGGATGCTATACTGCTTGGTGCATATATGTTTAGTAATGATACTGCTTCATTTTCTATGGTGTCTTTTAGCAGGATATAATTTTCTTCCTTATCTCTTTTAGTTAGATGAATTTTTGCTTTTGCTTTATCTGAGATAAGGATCGCTACCCCTGCTTTTCTTTAGGTGAAACATCATATATTTTACTCCAGCCTTTTACCTTTCCCTGTGTGTATCCCCCTGTTTCAAATGTGTTTCTTGTAAACAGCATATTGTAGGATTATGTTTTTTAATCCATTCTGCTATCCTCCTCTGTTTTATGGGAGAGTTCATCCCATTCACATTCACAGTTATGAGTACCATCTATGTCTTTCCCTCTATCTTATTCCCTCCCCTGTTTATGCTTTTTTCTTCCTTCTCCCTTCTTCTCCTTAAGAGTTTTCCTTTTGACCGCTGCCTCCCTTAGTATTCCCTTCTTACCAACCCTCCTCCCTTTTCCTGCCCTTCCCCCTTACTACTTCTTTCCTTCCTTCTAACCACCCCCCCCTTTTCTTAACTCTTCCCCCTCCTACTGCCTGTAGGGTACGATAGATTTTTATACTTAATGTAATATGTTATTTCTTCCTTGAACCAAGATTGATGAGAATAAATATCATACAATGCTCCTCTCCCACCCTTCTTTCCCTCTTTTATGATAAGTTTTATGTCTCTTCACGATAGAGTCCTATACTTAACTGATTATGATATTCCCTCCAATGAGGGCAAAGCTCATATAATGTTTATCTCCCTACCTACTTTCCCTCTACTATAATATATTTTTATGCCTCTTTGTGAGGCATAATTTACCTTTTTCTGCTTCCTCCTTTCCTCTTCTCCCATTACAGTCCCTTTGCACCCCTTAATAAGGTTTTTAATCATCATTTTAGTTAATTTATACCCACACCCTCTTATCCCTTTTGGATGTTGCGATAAGTATACAATTCTCAATATTAACAGGTATCAGCTTCCCATATAGGGATGTAAACAGTTTGCTCTTATTAAATAACAAGGTAGGGATGTGTGTGTGTGTGTGTGTGTGTGTGTTTTCCCAGTTTACCTTTCTATGTCTCTCTTGAGTCTTGTATTTGGAGATCGAATTTTCCATTGAGCTCTGGCTATTTGATCAGGAAGGTCTGGAAATCCCTTATTTCATTGAATGACCATCTCCTTGCCTGAAAGATTATGCTCAGTTTTGCTGGATAGCTGATCCTTGCTTGTAGCCTGAGCTCCTTTTCCTTGTGAAATATCATGTTCTAGTCCCTCTGATCTTTCAGTGTAGAAGGTGCTAGGTCCTGTGTGATCCTGACTGTAGTTCTGTGATATTTGATTTTCTTTTTGGCTGCTTCAGTATTTTCTCCTTTACCTGATAGTTCTGGAATTTGGCTACAACATTTTTTGGAGTTTTCAATTTGGGATCTCTTTCAGGAGGTGTTTGGTGGATTCTTATGATAACTATTTTATCCTCTGGTTCTAGGCCCTCAGGGCAGTTTTCCTTGATTATTTCTTAGAAGATGTTATCCAGAATCTTTTTTTCAGTTGGTTTTTTTTTTGTTTTTTTTTTTGAGGGCAGTCGGGGTTATGTAACTTGCCCAAGGTTACATGGCTAGTTTTTAGTGTTGGCTGTGAAGTGTCTGAGGCTGGAACCGAACTCAGATCCTGCTGATTCCCGGGGCCAGCGCTTTACCTGCTATGCCACCTAGCTGCCCCTCAGAATCTTTTTTTCATCATGACTTTCCAGTAGACCAATGATACAATGATATTTTCTCTCCTGGATTTGTTCTCCCGCTCACTTATTTTTCCATTGAGATATTTTACCTCTTTTTCTAGTTTTTCATTCTTGAGGTTTTTTTTTTTTTTTTTTTTTACTGATTTTTGGTGCATCATAGAGTCATTAGCTTTGATTTGGCTGGTTCTAATTTTTAGCAAATTATTTTCCTCAGTTAATTTTTGGAGCTCCTTTTCCATATGTTCAGATTTCATTCTTAGGGTTTTATTTTCTTCAGTTAGATTTTGAACTTCTTTTTCCATTTCACACATTTTACTTTTTAAGGAGCTGCTTTCTTCAGTGAAATGGTTTTCTATTTTCTCAATTGTAATTTTAAAAGAATTGGTCAGTTTATCTTCTACCTCTCTAATTTGGTTTTTAAAGTCCTTCTTGAGCTCTTCCAAGAACACTTTCCGAGTTTGAGACCAGTTCATATTCCCTTTTGAGGCTTCAGCTGTGAGTGTAGAGTCAATGCTGTCTCCTTCTGAATTTGGTTCTTCACTCTCACAATAATAGGGTTCTAAAATCTTTTTCTTTGCATTCTGTTTTTTCCCATTTTGAGGGACAACCTTAGCCACATCCTTCCTCTAGGACTCCCAAGCCTTCAGCAGGTTCCACTATTTTAGGATTTTACTCTGGGGAGATAATCTCTGGGTTTTAAGGGTCTGAGGGGGTGATTAGAGCAGCTGGGGTTCACTCTGCCATCCTGGTCCCTGGAAGTTCAGGTAGGTGATTTTAAAATTTCCAGGCTGTGGGTTGATAGTAGGAATAGCTGCTATAACTGCCATGGGCTCTGCCTTTTTCTCTTACCCAGCTCCGACAGATCCCCAGGCTTGCAGTGATAGGGCTAGGTCTGGGAATGGCCCCTCAGGTTGGTAGATCAGCTTTCCCCAGCATCCTCTGGACACTACCTCTGCACACTGTACCTGCCTCTGCACCCTGCGCCTGCCTCCATGCCTGTAAAATGTACATTTTTTGAGTAACATAATGATCCAAGTAGAGATGGGTACATTTTCTAATCTTCATAACAATTTTTTCTTAAAAATTAATTTTTTATAAAACATTTCTGTTTTTTTATATAGAGTCATTCTGGATTTACTACATTTATACTCCCACTCCTTACCAAAGAGACATTCCTTATCAGTTAAGCAAAGTCAGTCAATATAATGACAAAGCATACAATATTCTATATCCATACAGTAGAAGTAGGTTGCTAACCATACACTATAGGAGATCACTTCTTATAGGTGCATACTAGACTGAAAAGTACAAAACATAGACAGTTCCACTGTCTTAAATGTTGTTGGCTAGAAAAAGGAATTTGGTATATAGCAAAACATTGCCTTAAAGGCTTTCCATTCAATGAAGTATCTCTCCTATGTTAATACCATGAGATTTCTTGGATGATATAATAGTAACAATAACTCTCTTTGACCCTCTGATTATAATTACCAAGTGAAACATAAAAACATGGAGACATATGGTTGCCAAAGGTGTTTGCCGCCGTTAAGGCAGATGTCTAGCTCATGGTCCAAATTGAAGGAGTCTGTAGGGTGGGAGTTACTGCAGATGCTCTTGTTTATGGGTAGAATTCTGCTGATTACATCAAGCCTCAGCACCTTGTAGAGCCTCTTAAATGAGAGCCACAACAACTGAAAAGTGTTTGACTTGGCTGTCTGCACTGGAAAAGCACATTAGATGGAGCATGCCTAGTAACTGGACCATGTCATGCAATTGGATAGATTACCCCAGGATAGTCTCTCAGTATACATGTCTTGGAGAGATACTGCTTCTGGGCAGTATGTTGGACTCAGAATTGAAATGGGAGGAGGAGGAGGAGAAAGAGGGCAGACTAGACTGTAGCCTTTGAAAAATTTTTTCGTACTTCTAATGAGCCCACTCTTCTCCCTGAAAAAGGCCCATCTTTTTAACATCAGTGTTCTTCTGATGATGCTATGTGGCTGGAAGTCATAGAATATCACCATTTCTGAAGAATTAAAGTTGGGGGTTGCCCAGAGAACAATGGGGAGACACATGGTGAGCATGAGTAGATGGAAACATATACCAGTAATGAATCACACAGCAGGAGTGGTGTAAAGGATGTCCTCAGAGAGTTGTATGGTGAAAAAGGAGTTGGATGGCACACAGAACTAGAGCAAGGATTGGTAGACCACCCACTCACTCCCTGGTTACAATGGAGGGGAAGAATAGGAAGGCAAAAGGGAATGGGTTAACCTTATTCCCATTGAATTTGGTTTGAGGAGGGAATGGAATACACACTAAATAGGGTATCTCACCCTCCAGGAGAGTAGGTGGGGGAAGGGAATGAGAGGGAGGATGAAGGAAGGGAGGGCAGACTGGGAGGGAGGGAAGTTGGAAGTACCCACTTTTGAAAAGGGACAGGATCAAAGTAGAGAATAGAACAAGTGGGAGGTGGGATAAGGAGGGAGGGAAATATAGTCAGTCTTTTACAATATATCTACTATGTTAGTGTTTTGCATTAGCCACACACGTACAACCTATACTGAACTGCTTATCTTCCCAGTAACTCAAAATCTGGTGGAAATGAATGATGTAAATCAGAAGTTAATAAAGCATTTGAAAGGTGGAAAAAAAAATCCAACCTTGATTGATCAACAAATGATTGATTTGTCCAGAACTAGGGATGTACAAAGCTTGATGCTGGATGTTATTTGTGGTTTTGTGGAAAGAGCACTGCCCTTGGCCCAAGTGAGCTCTTTGTTGGTGTTCTAGCTTCAACACTTAACAGTTTCTCCATTTCACATATGTAGATGCTAGTACTTGCACTACCTGTCTCAAGGTTTTGTGATGAAAATGCTTTTTAAAAAAATTAAAAATTTTTTTTCAATCAGCAAAATTTTGCCTTCCAACTTTCCCTCCCATCCCCCTTGAAAATAAGAAAAAAACAAAACCTATTCTACATACATGTCATTAAGCAAAGCAAATTTCTGCATTATGTCCAAAAAAGTATATATGTCTCATTCTAAAAAGTTCTCACCTATCAGGGGATAACGTAGTATGTTTCATCCTAAGTCCCTTGGAATTGTGATTGGTTTATTAAAGTGATCAGAGTTCCTAAGTCTTCCTGAGTCTTTACCAACTATTGTTGTCTAAATTGTTTGAGGAAAGTACTTTGTAAGTCTTTCTCTCTCATATATGTGTATATATATATACACACACACACACATACACACACAAATATATACACACACATACACACAAATATATATTCCTACATACATACATACATATGTATATATAGTCATTTTTCTTGCCTATGTATATGGTTGCTGCCCTTGGAGGGCTTATAGTTTGATAGACTGATTGGGAATGCTTCCCTCCCAACTTTTGACTTGTAGACTCCTTGGCTCCTTTTAAGATTCAGCTCAGTGGTTGTCTCCTGCTCCTGTCATTCCTGGTGTTAATGTCATTCTCCCTAAGGTTACTTTCCATCCACTCTGTATTTCTCTCATACATTCTGATTTATAGACATTATGTCACCCATTAGAATGTAAGCTCTTATGGGAAGGGATATTTCTCCAGTGCTTAGCATAGTGCCTCACTATACATAGTAAATGTTTAATAAATGTTTGTTTGTTGATTATTGATTTATTGAAGTGACATTGCCTCATCAAGCATCAGAAAATGGAGGATGACACTTGACAAAGTATAGCATCTCAAGGGCATTTATAGGTGGAACTGGTGGGAGAACAGTAAATTGAGAATGGGATAGATTTGTCTAAATTTCTATGCATATCTGTTCCTTGGCAATGGAACTCCCCAAGTTTGGATTCCTAACCTTTCAGACTTTGTTAGGCTTTGGAAGCAGAAATAGCAATTAAGACAGGAGAGGGAAGAGAAGTTATATTGAACAAAGAAAAGAGAGGAAATCCATGTTGTAAGTGGCCCAACTCTTTGAAATATCAAGGTAGCTATAGGAAGAGAAGATGCTAAAAGAATGGGAAAAGTCACAATATTAATACCCCCGAAAGTATGTGTGGGGTTCTCAATAATTACTAATCTGTGTCCATACTTAAAACATTATGCAAGATTCCTTGATAGATGCAATCACAGAGACAAATCTGGTTAATGACTAGAGTTTTATACAGCAAGCAAGGCATACATAAAGCATAGAGGAATGCTTGTTCCTACTTTTATGAAGGATATCCTCAGCAGGGTTAAAATGGAAGAGCAATGCCCTCTAGGTTAGGAGTTCTCAACCTTTTCTGTGTCATAAATCCTTTTGGCAGTGTGCTGAAGTCTATGGACCCCATCTGAGAATAATATTTTTAAGTGCATAAACTAAAACACATAAAGTTACAAAGGAAGTCAATTATATTGAAATAGTTATTTAAAAAAAAAAAAAACCTATGAACTTCTGGTTAAGGACCCTTGTTATAGATGATGAGATTTTTCCATGTGTCCTTATTTGCTGACTACATTGCCTCAAGTCCTTCTAAGAAAGCCTTCTCAGCAAGATCTATGATTATTTAAGAGATACACTTAACAGTCTATTTAGGAAAAAACAACAGCAAATGAATGAAAAATTCTTATTTTCCAGAATTGACCTGTATGTAGTTGCATGGCCAATTTGTATTATCTGAGACACACTGAAGATGGATAATGAGTTGGGTCCAGACTGGTAGAGATTAGACTACCTCGCATTTGGGAAATTGCCCAAATCTTTTAATAATTACAAATTGCTTCCTAACAACCCCATCGTGTGCTCTTGCATCGCCCTCCATCTTTTTTTTTTTCTTTAAGCACCAGTATTCTTCCTGTGATGCTGTATGCTTGTGAATTTGTAATGCTTCCATCTCTAGTCAATTCAAATTGTGAGTGACTCAAAAGGCCAGTGGAGGGAGATGGATGCAAGTCTGCTATGGCAGTGGTGTTAAACTCAAAACAGAAATGAATCCCTGTTGCTTTAAATTGACTTAGAAAACCACAAATTAATACTTATCTGTTTTATTGTATTTTAATAAACGTTTTCCAATTATTTTTAATCTGGTTAGTGCCACACTGGGAAGTTTTGCAGTGGTATATTTAACCTCTCTGCTCTATAGTTTATTTTCAACATGATTTATGTATGATAAGTGGGGTACAGGATATCCAGGAAATACATACTTAGAAAGAAGGTGGCATGTTCATGCAAGAGGGAGTCCTAGAGCATTGAGGGTATCATCTGCAGAGGATTTTTGGGAGAAAGATCAGAGCCAAGGATCACACAGGATGAAAATATATGAATAAGCTACAATCCCACTTCTGAAGTCTACTTCCTCTGGGTCCTTGAGTGATTCACTTAATCTCACTGGGCCTCAGTTTCTTCATCTGTTTAATAAGGAGATTAGACTATAGGGCATCTGAGGTCCCTTCTAATCTAAATCTGTGTTCTTTGATCCCGTAATACATTCATGGAGGGAATACTCACAAAAATAACTTCTTTGATGTGTTTTTGGAAAAATGAACTTAAAAATCTACTTCCAGTGTCCACTATGAATTACTGGGTAAGTTTCAGGAGGCTTGGTTATTAAAACTTTATTGCCTCTGGGTCTTTGTTACTTATATAAACTAACACCAGATTTTAAATACAGAATATACAAATGTTAGTCATCCTCTCCAATTTTGATTTACCTCTAGAAATTCTGTACAGTGTTTGTTTATTGCACCAGATTTATAAAAAAAAAATTACATATATTTTGAATGGTAAGATAGTAAGTCACTTAACTTTTGTTTGCCTTTATCCACTCGAAAAGGAAGTGGCAAACCACTTCAGTATCTTTGCCAAGAAAACAAACAAACAAAAAAAAAAACGGACAGTGTGGTCCATGGAATCATGAAGAATCAGATATGACTAAACAGCTGAATAACAACAAATAGTTAATGAATTCATAAATGAAGATATAGATGATTAAAATTTAAAAAAAAATTAAGTGAAGCAATGAACTAAAGTGATACCTTTCTTTCTTTTGCAAATTGTACATGACTCCCCCTTTTCTGTACTTTGTGGTCCAGTCAAACTTGGCTTCTTATTGTTACTCCATCTCTAGCACTTTCCATCAGTTGAACCATTGTGTCTAGAAAACATTCCTACCTCTTTCCTTCTCCTCTTAGAGTCCTTTATTTCTTTCAAAGCTTTGCTTAGGTGCCATTTTGTACATGAAGCCTTTCCTAATCCCTTTACCTGCTAATGGTCCAGGCCCCTCCCCACTTTTTACTGGGTATTTTACTTTATACATATCTTATATATTCTAATTTGCGTACATAATGTCTCCCTTAATAAAGTGTAAGCTGCCCGAGAGCTAGGGCATTTTCATTTTTGTCTTTAGTTACCTGCTAGCTTAATAAATAGTTGTTGATTGATTGATATGATCTTAGACAAATCACTCCCTCACTCATGGGCCTCAGTTTTCCTCATCCATTGAATTTAAATGGTCTCTCAGATCTCTTCCCACTCTAAATCCTGTGATGCTATGTTAAGAAAGGAGCCATCTGCTGATGCTGAAATGAAAAGTACTGTCAAGCACTTTAGAAGGTAAACTAATATTGTTCCCAATAATAAAACTCTTAGGGTTAGAAGAGAGTTTCATTTTTCTCACTAAGTAAATTGTTTGTAACATTGTTCATTTAGAATAAAACAAATTAAAATATGAGAGCCTTTTTTTGTACCATTGTCATACTTCCCTGATTTTATTAGTGTGGGCAGACACTCTATTACTGTAAATTATGTTCCCCATCTGTTTAGTAGAAGGTTTTTGTGAGTTTCCATGGCCAAAAAATTTGATAGGCTGACTGCCACTATTTTTGCCACAAGCTTCTCCAAACTTAACTTGGCTGATCTTTGGATGACAGAATCCATTACTGGGCCTGAACTCAGATCTGGGCTTGGTTTGTTCTTTCCCAAACTTAGGCTCTCCTTGTTTAGCTTTCAGCTAACTCAGGATCACCTCTGTGTATCCCCTCCATGAACCACAGGAAGAGGAAGTTGTTTGTGGAGAACTGTTAGAGACCAGGCAATTAAAAGGAATCATTAGAAAAGATTGGACAAGAGTCCTGTTGCAGTTTTGTTCAAGTGAAGGCTTCTGCTACTGTAGAAGGTCATATGTTTGAGCACAGTTAGACTAGATAATAAGGCCTTAGACTCTGGTGGTGCCCATAGGAAAAAAGAGGATGAAACAAGGTGAAGAATTTTGATTCTATAACTGTCTTACTGGATAATTACATCTTTGAATATTATTTCTAAGGTGGTCTAGGGATTTCCATTTGAAATGGGTCATGGACATTTCTAAAATGGGTCCCCCTAAAATGGGGCTATTGATCTTTGTCATGGACCTTTTGGCTGTCTGAAGCCTATGGACTCCTCAGAATAATGTTTTTAAATACATAAGATGAAATAATTATAAAAATCTATCTTTTTAAGTAATATCTTTTTTAAGGTAAGTAATTGGGTCCCTGCCAAGCTATGGTTACTGTAATATATATACAGTTGCATTGTAATAGGAAATTGTGGGTAGGGGTTCTTAGAATGAGATGCTATGGAACCATGAGCTCAATAGAGCACTCCCATTCCAGTTCCCCATGACTATGACTTAAGTATTTACCCTCCAACTTGGGGATGTACTAATGATTAGAAAACAGATTTGAACTCTGGAGTAAAGATTTTCAGATAGCCAGGAATCAATTGAGGTGGCATTGGTAATCCTCTGGGCCTGGAATGGGTTCCTTCAGCCACTCTGCCTTCTGATTTCCTTTTCTAGGGAACTTTTTCCTGGTCTCCCCAGCTGCTATTGTTTTCTGTTTTGAAATCGTCTCCAATCTACCCTGTATATTTCTTGTATGTCTCTATGTGTTGTATCCCTCATTAGAATGTGAGCTCTGTGGGGGAAGAAACTTTTTTCTTTGTATTTCCCCAGTGCTCAGTAAAATGCCTGGCATATTATACACTTTCTTCATGTTTTTTGATTAATTGATTGGGTGGCTGAGATATGGCAGGGAGATGTTGAAAACAGGGAACAGGAAGACTACTAATTATTTTGTGTTTTTTGATTTAATTTAATTTTTTGTTATTTTGAACTTGACAGACACCAGCAAACATGAGTATTTCCATATGCAGAGAACAGAAAAAGAAAATTATATATGAAGCTGTGAATCTATATTACATAGTTTTTTTTTTTTTAGATTTTTTTGAAAAGTATATAATCCCATTCAGCAAGTTAGTTCAAAGCTGTCCTGCTTAGACTGCCAAGGAGTTAGAGATGAGATTAGGCAGGAAACAGGAGGGTTTTTCAGACCTAGATGGAGCCTGATAAGGAACTAGGAATTTATTAAATAAAACAAAACAAACAATCCACAAACCTCCCTTCCCTGCCTCCTTTCCCTTCCTAAGTTTCCAGGGGAGTTTAAACTTGTGATATTTATTGACTAGAGTCTGTTGAAGGGGAAATGCTGGGAAGGAACTGAGGAAAGACCCAGTGGCCCAATAAATATTTATTGATTGCCTGTTATGTGTAAGACCCCATAGGGGAAGCAGAGATCACTCAATCAGTGGACAGAGTGCCTACTGTGTGCCAGGTTCAGTGCTGGGGCTACAAATGGAGTGAATGCAGCAGTCCTTCCTGGGGAGGAATTTATATTCTAATCAGGGAGATAAATAAGACAAATTCGTACTCATGATATAAGAACTAACAAATAAGGCCAGCTATGATAAGGGATTGAGAAGTGTTAACCAGTCAGTCAGTGATATAGGAGATCAGAGGTAGGAGAGATATTTGTCTTTATGGGGTAGTTAGGAAAGACTTCACTGGAGGAGGGAGTTTTGAGTTGGGCTCGAAAGGATTTCCTGTTAGGAGTTAAGTCTATCCCATTAACAACTATGTAGGACTCATGGTTGGGAACCCAAATGGAGAGCTCATTTGGGTTCCAAAATGTTGGGGCTCCTCAGAACTTTGGGCTGGTGGTAGCTAATTGAAAGGGCATGGGGGTGGTGGGGAGCTCTTTTCCTGGAAGCAGTTTTTCCTGGTAGCCAGTTCTCCAGAATTGGCATATTAGAAGAGTGCCCAGAGAAATTATCAGACCCTATCATCTCACAAAAACTCCCAAGAGGTCTGGAGAAAGGTTTAAGGACAGTTTCTATAATTCTAATTCTCAAGCTCCATGTGGCTGACTTGTGCCTACAGCTGGAAAGGCTTGATGACTAGGCCTCTCCCATGGGGCTACTGCCCTATGAAATCACAGAAATTATTGTCTTTCTTAAATAAATAATTGTTTAGACACATACAGAGGAGCTAAGATGTCACATTTCTCTAGAACTTCAAAGTTTTCAAACTGCCTTCCTTGGAAATAACCTGTGAGGGGAGTAGTACAGAATTCTTATCCCTGCTTTTAAAAGTCAGGAAACCATGATTCAGAGAGAAATGTCTTGCTTAGGTCTCATAACTATTAAGTGTTAAAATCAGAATTTGAACCCATATCCCTCTTGATAATCAAGTCCAGAGATCTGCCCACTAGTGTTTTGATGATGCCCTAGGGGAGAAGAAGGAAGAAAACATTAAGTACTTATACCATGTGCCAGGCACTGTGCCAATTTCGGGGTATATAAATATAAGCAAAAAGAAGGACAGGTCCCTGCCCTCAGTAAGCTTATATTTGTATGAGGGAAGTATATGGGGGAGGTGATGATACCTAGCCAGTGGGCATGATTTTGAAGTACAGAAAGTCAGGAGCAGAGCTCCAGCCACAAATGGGAGGCCTTTGGAGGACCTAACCAGTGAGAGAAGGGGGCTAGCCTGGTGGAGAAAGATATTCCAATGTGAGAAGGCCACAAGAGAAGTTGGATATTCCTGGGTGGGTAGGCCACCCCAGATGCTGAGAAGAGGTTACAGGATGAGACAGAAGATGAGGCATGGTTTAAAATATTCAAAATTAAGTCAGCAGAACTGGGAGGGGAAATGAGGGAGAGAGAGAATGATAGTACTGTTGAAGACATAGGGGAGGAAATATGGCATTGTCATCCTCCATATTGATCCTTTTCTCCTTCTCTTCCCTTGCTTTTTCCCACCTTCACTCCCTCCAAGTCAGACTGACTCCATTATTTACCCACATCAAAGTTCAGTTCTGTTTCACTGACACTCTGGTTCCAGTAAAGTCTTTTCAGAGCCCTCAGTGTACAGAAGGGACCTGGGTCTCTTGTGTAGGCAGATTAAAATGGAGAAGAATGATGAGAGATGCCAGAGGAGGAAGTGTAGGCACCAAGGGTTTGCTGATAAGGAGATCTAGGGGGAAACCAAACCAATTCTTTCCAGCTCCCCTTTGACCTTCAAAGTTCAAAGCATATTATTAATAGGTGCCTCCAGTCTTTGGGTAATTCTCTGGACTTTTCTCTAGCACTGTGTTACAAGTCTGTATGGGTAAAAAAAAAGAGAAGATACTCTAGATTTAATTACTTGTCCTGGAAGTTCAGAAATCTTTTGAGAGAAGGCAGAGTTTATATACATGGGACAAGTAGAATCCCATGGAACCTAGAATGTCAGCAATCGGAAGAGTTTAGAATGTTGAGTGTTAGAACCCAGAATGTCAGAACTGGATGGGATGGCAAGTGACTTGAAACTAAGTGTTAGAAGGGACATTAAAGAGGTGAGGAAGCCAGGCCTAGAGAAATATCCATGACACATGCCCAGTTAATGGCAGAATACTCTCAAGGAGAGAATAACACAAAGTAAAATGGAATTAAGCATGACGTTGCATGTAATCAAAGACTAAAGTACAATCAAATACTGCAGGTGAAGCCTAAATACTTGGGCCACATAATGGACCCTGATGTTGGGAAAAATTGAAGGCAAAAGGAGAAGGCAGAGGATGGGGAGGGATAGTGTCATGGAAACAATGAACATGAACTACAGACTTCTGGAAGATAGTAGAGAATAGAAGGGCCTGGTGTGCTGTGGTCCCTGGGGTCATGAAGAGTTTTATAAAACTGAAGTGAATGAAGAACTGGACAGAACTGGACAACACCATCACAGTTAAGTGCTGTAGGCTAGTTAGGAAGGGAAAGGGCCAATGTAGCTCGAGACATCTGTAAAGGCTTTTTGGAGCAGGTGAGAATCATAGACTTAGGGATAATCCAGTCAACCTCTTCATTGTACAAAAGGAAACTGAGATCCAGAGAGGTTAAATAACTTCTTCAAGACCTCTTACAGGTAGAGCTGGAATTTGAATTGGTATTGAATTTGAAATGGTAGAGCTGGAATTTGAACCTGCCAGCTGACTCCAATTCAGCATAATTTTTGCTGAATGATGCTTTGGAAAATGGTTAGGATAGGTGGATAGAATAGGATGAAGGGAACTGGGGTTACGAAGTAGGTAGCACTAGAACTAGTATCCAAGGGCCTCCTACTTCATTTCAAACCCGGCTGAGTTCAACCCACATCATTGTGCAGTTATATTGTGGAAAGATCCCTGTCTCCCAGAGTCAGAGGACCCAAGTTGAATTCTACACTGGCATTTAGAGCCCTTGTGGCCTTGGGCAAGTCAGTTAATCCACTTGGACCTCAGTTTCCCATCTTTTAAATGAGAGGATTGGCAGAGATGACCTGGGGCACCTTTCAGCTCTAGCTTTATGATCTCTTTTCATCACTTTCCATTGCTACTTCTTTGTTGGTAATTCATTACAGTCTACTGTTGCCCACCATGTGCCCCTTCATTTTCCTTTGGGGGATCCCCAACTTTAATTCTACAGAGACTTGTATTCCATAACATACAACCATATACTTGCTGTCTGTGTCCTTTACCTTGGTCTCAGTTCCTTCCTGTGTAAAATAAGGTGGGTTATGTTTAACAACTGGCCCTCCAAACTGGGGGAAGTGTATGAAAGATGGTTTAGTCTGCATTATTGACATTTTCTCCATCATTTTCTTAAGTTTAGAAATCAACAAAACAATCAAGTCTTGATTTCTAGCATTTGTTGATTTCTGAGGTGCAAATGCTCATGCTGAAAAATTAAGTCAGGTGCCTGTTGAAGCTGTCTAACACACCCCTGGTTGTACCAGATGATCTCTAACCCAGCATTTTACAATTCAATTTCAATTCAGTTCAATTCAATAAACATTTATTAAGCACCTTACCCCACAATCTTAAGACTTTGCCAGTGACATCCACTGA
This sequence comes from Petaurus breviceps papuanus, assembly GCF_028583685.1. Classification (NCBI taxonomy): domain Eukaryota; kingdom Metazoa; phylum Chordata; class Mammalia; order Diprotodontia; family Petauridae; genus Petaurus; species Petaurus breviceps. Next base: position 2,549,996 of record NW_027187360.1, on the reverse strand, counting down.
CTGGGGAGGGCCTTGTTAGGAATCATCAGGAGAATAGGAGAACAGAAATGGATTTCATAAGGTGTGTCCAGATTGTGGCACAGTGGATAAGAGGGCCTGGCCTGGAATCAGGGAGACTTGAATTCAGATTTGATCTCAGACACTTACTTGATATCTCTGTGAACCTGGGCAAGTCACTTAACCCTGTTTGCCTCACTTTCCTTCTCTTAAAATGAGTTGGTGAAGGAAATGGCAAACCCATTCCAGTATCTTTGCCAAGAAAACTTCAAATGGGGCCCCCAAAGTCTGACAATCTCAGATAGCATTGAAAACCAACTGAGGTTTCCATTCCTGGGTTTGCCACCCACAGCTGTGTGACCATAAACTCTTAGTTCCTCAGTGTCCTCATCTGTAAAATGGGGCTAATACTTTACTGTGTTGTTTTGAGGATTAAATGAGATGATGGATAAGAAAGCAGAAAGGGCTATGTAAATGGAAGCTATTATTAGCAGCTTTCACACCCCCTCCCAGCCCCAGCCAGTCCTGGGGGCAGATTGGCTTTTTGCTGGGTGAGAACTAAAGGACTTGCTTAAAGGAAAGCAACAAGAGATTTCTTTTCTTTCTCTGCTTGGGGAAGATTGAGGGAGAGAGAAGGAGCACAGGGGGGAGTGAACAGAGACAGAGCTGTTTGCCTCTTTCTGGGAAAAGGGAGCTAGTTCAGCTGTACAGACCACTTAATACCCATGAACTTACAATTAAATGCGGAAGTGGGAGACAAGAGAGGAGCTAAAAGGAGATATTGTTCAAGGCTCCGGGGTAGAGGATGCCGGCTAAAACCCCTGGGGAAATGGCCAGGGCCCAAGTCATGAATGCGTCCTCAGTTTCCTGGGCTTTGCTGCTGCTGAGCCCAGGAGGGGGGAGGAACTGGGGCCTCCCTTATTTGGCCCCTTTGTGCCTCTCTGCTGGACCCAGCCTCAAAGGCTTGCTTGATTCTGTTTCAAGCCCCTTTCTAAGAGGTTAGGGGGGTTCCTGCTAAGTGCTGCCCTCACTGGGCCCCAGCAAGGAACCCTGGGAACAAGAATGTTGCTGGAATTTGTTTTAGAAAACCCTTATCTCATCAGAGAATCATAGAACTGGAAGGATGTAGGATATCAAGGCTGGAAGGAACCTTAGAATAACGTAGCTGGAAGGGTTCATAGAACATAGGATGTAGATCTGCACAACTGGAAAAGACCATAGAATAACACAGAACATGGGGTGTCAGGGATCATTTTGGTCCAACCTCCACATTAAAAAAAATATTTTTGTTGATACCTTGTGATTTTATCTCACTTATATTTCCTAACATACTGCTATTCCTTCCCCTTCTGGAGTATTATCCCTTATAATAAAGAGTGAAAAGGGAGGGGATTTGGCAAATCTAATCAATCTATTTAGTATTCCACACCCATAGTCCCCCACCTCTGGGGAGGGGAAGGTCCCCTTTTCATATCTGTGGGGTTTGAGGGTTTCTTTGGGACTAAACTTAGTAATTATAATTTCAGTATTCACTTTTGATCATTTCATTGTTCCAATCGCCCTCACCCCCATTTTATCAGATCCTGAAGATCTGATCGTAATTGTTTCTTCCTTGGTTTGTCCTCACGATGAAGTTCTTTGTACTAGTCTTTGGGAATATTAAAGACAGGTACCTCTGCTCTCCTAGGGCTCTCTGGACATAGAACCTCCAATGCCTAGTGTCCTAGCAGACCCCAAACCAGTTTTCTACACTCCTGGCTGATTTCATAACTCTCTAAGACCTGGCCACATCCTTCTCTCCTACTCTTCCTAACTGTATTCTTTCTTCCCTGCAGTCAGAAACCTTCTTGTCTGCTGGTCTTCCCCTGTGCCTCTCATGTATGCAGTCTAGAATTGGTGGGGCCTTAGACATCTCAGTTGGAATCACAAGAGGAGAATCAGCTTCTTGACTCCCCAGGTGGGGAAGCCTCAAGGGATGAATGAAGGAGAAGATATGACCTCCTTTCCCAGAACTGATGCTCCTAGATAGTATTTTAAGCATGATGGCATATTGAATCAGCTTCATAGAATTGGAAGGAACTGAGAGATTATCTAGTCTAACCCTTTTTATCTTATAGATGTGAAAACTGATGCCTGGAGAAGGGCATAGCTATTTAGTGACAGAACTAGTACTCAGAAGTCTTAAGCTTTTGACACAGTAATACTCCAGTTTCCATGGTCCTTTAGCGATAGAAATTGACTGGTTTGGGGGTCGGGGTAGGGGGTGGGAGAGAAAGAGAGAGAGAAAGTGTGTGTGTGTGTGTGTGTGTGTGTGTGTGTGTGTGTGTGTGTGTGTATGTGTGTGTGAGTGAGTGAGTGAGTGAAGGAACAATGTCTATTAGAGGCAAGGATTGTTTAGAGGTCAGGCAGAGGGAATTGTCCTTTCTGCCGTGGGATGAGCGTTAGGTTTGGGGCCCAGGGTGAGGGACCATCAGTCTCTCAGTTCCTTCCATTGTCTCTGTGTCCATGGTAACCCTGGGCTGATGGGTTGGAAGTGAAAACTCCAGTAGCCCTGGCCTTCTGCCTCACCTTCTCTTTTGCCAGATACAACTCAAATGGGCTCCAGTCTGTCTGAAGGGAACAGCGGCCATGGGTATCACAGGCCCCCTTGAATCTGATCTCCCACCTCCCCAAGAGCCGCTTCTGAAAGTTGTTTTGGGGATTAGTTACCAAGATTGGTACCTCCTGCTGCAGGTTCCCTTAGGGGGCTGACCCTAGCTTCCATTGCTTTCTTTCTCCTCCTTTTCCTTTTTCTCTGTTCACCTACCCTCCCCCCTTTCTTCACTGTTTTTGTCTCTGTAGAACCAGGAAATCTCTGTTGGAAGTTTGGGGGTTTTCTAATGGAGAACTGTAGAAATTAAAAACTGGAGAGAATATCAAAGGTCACATAGTAACAATAACAGCTAACAGCATTTATATAGGGTTTTAAGGTTTCTAAAGTACTTTACACACTTTATCTCATTTCTCTGGAAGGTAGCTGCTCTTAGTATTGACATTTTACAGGGAACAGACTGAGAGTAAACGAGTAGCCCAGGGTCACTCAGTTGCTAAATCTCCAAGGCAGGATTTGAGCTCACATCTTCCTGACTCCCAAGGCCACCTTCCCCAGGATTTTTGTTCTCATGGAACGTTGATTGGTATTGTTCCTTCCCTCTCCTCCCTCTCTTTCTTTTCTTTGTCTCCCTTTCCATTTCATTTCTATCCCCCTTCCTTGTGTATTAATTCTTTCCTGTCTCTTAACCCTTTTCTTTCCCTTTCTGCTAAGGGACCTCATCCTGAGAATTGGTCAGCCTATGGACTTAATTGAAATGTCAGTAGACCTTTGAGAAAGGTCTTTGTAGCAAATGGGGAGTTACCTACATTTATTAGAAGCACAATGAGCAAAACTTTGGTGTTCATTAGAAGGCACTTGTGAGACATTCAGGTTTGAGGGTTTTGCTTTGATGAACTGAAAAGTCACCCAGACTGGATCTGTTGGGGCTGAGCTCTGAGCATTCTGCTTATCTGATGCTTGAACATGCAATCTGAAAGGTTTAGATTTGGAATGGCCCTAAAGTTTTCTTCCCTCCTATTTGGAAGGAGGCCAGTTCCCATAAAGAGGTAATTATTTATTAATATCTATATCTATTTGAAATCATAGTTGCTGAAGCTACATAGAAGATAAGAATGCTGGGCTTAGAATCCGGAGATTTGAATTCACTTCCTCTCCCATGGCAAAACATGGAATACCTTTGGACCTCAGTTTCCTGATTTATGATATGGGAATAACAACTTGTACCTCAAGTAATGGGGAAAATTATTTTTAATCTTAAAGCATATATAAATGTTAATTTTTAAAATAATTATTACCCAATATTTTTTGACTTCTCAAAGGATAGCAAAGGGGATAAAGGGAGAGAATTTGAAACTGAAAATAAAAATTAAAACTTGAAAAAGAATATTGGAAACAAAAATATTTTAAGATAAAATGGTAAATAGTGATAAAAATGACAGAAGAATTAAAAAAATAATTACCTAATCTCTTCTTTGCTCCCATTTTACATATGGGAAAACTGAGGCTTAGAGAGTCAAAGAGATTTGCTTAAAATGACACATCAACGTAGTGGGAAAAATAGCACTGAGCCCCAGGTCCCATTATCACACTGAACTGCCTCTTACTTGCCAAAGGGTTAGCTATCCTACTCTGCCCTACTCTATCCATATTCCTATTAGGTTCTGTACAAACTGAATCCTATTTGCAGAGCATCTGGCAGCAAGCAGAAATAGTTCTCACTGCTAAGGTAGCTGTAGTCCCTTTGGGTACCAGTGTGTGTTTCTCTCAGGGAATGGTGTTAATATGTGCACACATGAATATGCATGGTTGACTTACAGATCCATGGATGAATGTAATTCATTTATCTTTCTGTGGGGAGTAGTGGGGAGTGTATATTTACACATGTTAACACTATTTCCTGAAATAATAGTTGACATTTATATAGCTTTATAGTTAAAAAGTGCTTTATATCCATTAACTCATTTGTTCCTTATAACAACTCTGGGCGGAAACTAGTGCAGTACAAATAATATTATACAGGTATTATGGTACTCTAGAGGCTGCCAAATAGGATGGGTTGGGAGGTCTTTGAGCTTTGGGTAGATATATCATAATGAGAATTACTATTTGAGCATGGGTTGGATTCAGGCAGTTTGGTAGCTCAATGGATAGAGTGCTGGGCTTAGACACTGGAAGAACTGAATTCAGATCAATAAAAACCTCAGATTCAGTCTCAGATACTTAGTAGCTATGTGTGCCTGGGTAGGTGACTTAACCTTATTTACTTTAGTTTCCTCATCTGTAAAATGAGCTGGAGAAGGAAATGGCAAACCACTCCAGTATCTTTGCTAAGAAAACCCCAAGCATGGTCAGGAAGAAACATATCATGCTACCCTGCCACTTAGTAGCTATTGACCATGGACAAGTCTGTTAATCTCTTCAGGCCTTCAGTTTCCTCTTCTGTAATGTGGGGTTTATTTACACTTTTTGGGTTTGTTGTGAGCAAAGTGCTTTGGAAACCATAATCAAGTCATATAGAAATGTGAACTAGAATCCACACAGACCTTCTTTTTCGCTATGGAGTGGTTTTATTTCTGAAGGAAATATAGCTCTGAATTGGGGCTCAATGTAGATAAATTAGGACATGATTACTTTAATTACAAAAAAGATGATTATTATTGTTGCAGAAAGATTCCTCACTGGACCTTTGTATAATTGGAAGTTCTTGGAGTGATTGCATTGGGGCTTTGCGTTTACCTAACAGGAGTTTCTCCTATTGCAGTACTCCTGCCATGGGTTGAAGGGTGGGCTACCTTTTCAGTTTAGGGAAGGTCACCGTTGATCATGTCTAGTTTTTGCCATTTCCCTCCACAACCAAGGGGTTTCTCCAATGCTTAGTGGAGCTGGAGAAGGTGTGGGGGAAGGGGACCTATCCAAGGAGCCAGAAAGCCCACAGTATCAGCAAACAGTTTCCTTTGGCACCAGATCCATCAGCCGCTGAACAGCTGGGGCTCAGCTGGACAAGGCTTCTGGGAGGTCAGTTCTACTTGTGAAGGTAAAAGGGTCAAGTGGCTAGTAGATGGGAAGCTCTGATCAGTCTCCCTGACCTCTTGCCCTCCTTATGGCATTTTGGTTCTGGCAGCAGGTCTCTTCCTCTTTTTTCCTTCTCTCACCCCACTCCCCTCTTCAGTATCCTGCATCCCCAGGGAGTAGAGTGACCAGAGAGGGGATGGGTAAGCCAAGAGCATTGAAAGTCCCTTTCAGATAAAGTCTTGGGAATCAAAGATAGGTTTCCTTAAACTAATAAGAGGTACAATAAGTAGATAGAGAGGGGGCCTTAGGGTCAGGGTTCAGATACTGGCTTGGGACTGAAAATCCTTCAACTTCTTCATCTGTAAAATGGGGATAATACCAGCTCCTCAGCAGGGCTTTTGTGAGGATCAAATGAAATAATGTGCTTTTGAAATCTTAAGGTGTTATATAAATGTTAGCTGTTGGAATGAAAAAGGAGGTAGGTAGGTATGTTATTTTCTAAGACTGATTAGTTGTGTGAGTGTTGGTGCTTTGTTTCAACTCTCTAGGCCTCAGTGTTCTCATTTGTAACAATACCTGTCTTATCTACCTCATACCTGGGTGTAGAAGAGTAGGAACACTGAGCAGTTAACAATGGCTGCTTACATTGCTAGATTGATTTTATTCACATCCTTGCCAGAAGGTCCCTGTAACTGATAGACTTTAGGTTGTCCTGTCAGACTCCTTCAACTTGTATTGTGTCAGATTATAAACAAAGCCATTGTTTTTCTACTTTCCATTTATATAACTTCTAGTTACAAGGGTGGTTTATACATATATGTTCATATATGTATTTGTAAAATGGGAATAGTATCCTCATTTGTAAAATGGGAATAGTATCAATTCCTCATTAGGATTTTTGTGAGTATCAAATGATATTGGTTAAGTAGCTTTGTGAACCTTTAAAGTGTTAGCTGTTATTATGAATGGAATTCATTGTTATGAATGGAGCGTATAGGTACATATATATGCATATATTTATCTCATTCATTTTAGTATTTTGTCAGGTATGCAAGTTGTGGATCGTCATTTAGATGATTTTTTTTCTTTTTTTTGGAGGGGGGAAGGTTGTGCGATTGGGGTTAAGTGACTCGCCTAAGGTCACACGGCTAGTAAGTGTTAAGTGTTTGAGGCCGGATTTGAACTCAGGTTCTCCTGACTCCAGGGCTGGTGCTCTATTGACTGCACCACCTAGCTGCCACTAGGTGAGAGTAGCTTATTATAGTAGAAGGAGACCTGACTCTACCATGACCTTGGCTAAGTTATTTCCCCTCTCTGAGCCCCAATTTCAACAACTGTGTAGAGTAGGGAGCAGATATGTTTAGATAACCAAGTTCTCTGCTGTCACTTATGGTTCTGCCCAAAGAGAAGTAAATATCATTCTATCTCTCACTTTTTCACTTCTGTATCATTCTATCTCTCATGTAGCCACTAAAATGATTTTCTTAAAGCCCAGGTCCAACCATGTTAACCCCCATACTCAAAAAATTCCAGTGGCTCCTTGTTACCTCCAGGATCAAATAGAAAATTCTGTTTGACTTTCAAGGCCCTTCATAACTTATACCATTCCCTCCCTGTGACTTTTCTAATCTTCTGGAAAGCCCTTCATAACCTAACTCCCCAACCATGTAGTCTTCAACCAAGGAACCATAGAGCCCACTGGTTTCTATGCTCCATGCTTATGCAGTACTCTCCCTCCTTGTCTCTACCTCCTGGCTGAGAGTGAAATAAAATTCTCTCAATATTTAAGAACAAAACAAAGCAAGTTCTCTGAGATCAGGTCAGTCTCTGGATAGATGGTGTCTAAAGGCCTTAAATCATTGGCTCTTATAATGCAAAGGCATCATCTAGTTAATGGAATGAGAGCATCTTAGATTTGGAGCTGAGGTTCCCAACCCAACCCAAGAGAGGTTGTTAGGTGGCTATGCCTTTAGAAAGAAACAAAGCTGGGATTCCCATTCAGATTGATGGACTGTTCACGCCCCTCTACACTGCACTGGACTGCTTTCCTTTGTGACCATGGCAGCACATAGGGCAAATGGTGAAATTGAAATTTGGTGAAGGGGCTACCCAAGATCATACTAGCAGAGCAGATCGGCAAAACATAGGTCGGGAAAGGAGCTGTGGTACAAAAGAGCACCGACTTCAAAGTCAGAGGATCTGGATTTGAATCCTAACCTGCATCTTCTGGACCCTAGTTAGGCAATGTTTATAGTGTTATGTTTGATTCTGGGTTCCAACTTTTTAAGAAAGCTGGAGATTATTTGGAGGACAACCAGGTTTATGATATCCTGGTTGAAGGAACTAGGCTTATGTAGCCTGGAGAAGAGAAAATTCTGGCACTTAGTACAATGGCTGGAATATAGCATAGGCACTTAATGTATATTTAATGATTGATTCAATCATTGAGCTTTCTTTGAAGTATTTGAAGGACCATTACATAGATCAGATTTGTTGTGTTTGGCTCCAGAGGGTTTAGCTAGGAGCAGTGGGTGGGCATCAGTTGTCTAGAGGCCAGTAATAAGAGCTGGAATAATCAAAAGTGTAGTGGGATGGGTTGGGAGGCAGTAAGTTGGAAGAGTTAAATCTTCAAGCTTTGGGTAGATAACTGCTTGTCAGGTATGTTATAATGGGGAGTACTAGTTGGGCCTGAGTTGGATTAGTGACCTAGGATGCTACCTACCAGATCATCCACAGAATAATAGATCTGAAAAGAGACCTTCAAAACCTTTTTCAGAAGACTTGTCTCAGGTCACACAGTAGCACATGGAAACTCAGGGGTTCTGTCCCTTCCCTCCAGTCGTAAAATATTGGATCTGGGAAGAGACTTTAGAGACCATTTTATCTCAATTTCCACATGAAGAAGATAAGGCCAGAAGAAGCCAGGGACGTGGTCACATAGGTAGAGGATGGCAGAACTAGGGCTTGAGAGTGGATCTCTAGGTTCTGAGCCTAGTAGCCTTTCCTCTTTCCACTGTAACCCTAACCCTAAGATGTGATTTCTGTGGCTTCTCTAAAGGGAGACAAAAATTAACATATCAATACAAGGTGGTTAATAGTGCTGGTGATAAATGGATGAATTATGCTCTGTTCTAGTCTGTGGAAGCTCCCTTTAAATCAAAGGCATCTCTTGGTTTAGATTGCTCTAATGGGAGGGACAGGGACTGATTTATTGGAGTGGGAGTGGAGTGAAGAAGCTGGTGATGACTGGTGGAGGGAGAAGGGTGATTCATTTCAAGCACAACCCTCTAAGGAGTTTGAGAAGAAGGGCTGCTGTCTGGGATTGCTGCTAGAATATTTTTATTAAAAAAAACAAACAAACCCAACAACCCCAAACCAGGGGTGATTAGGCTTGGGGTCAGAGTGGCAGAAGGTGGACTGGATGACAGAAAGATTGTTATGGGATTTATAACTAGAGGAGACCTTAGATATTATCTAAGGTCATCCCCTCATTCTTATTTCAACATTTATTTTGGGACCTATGTCTTCCTTGGAAGAAGTAGGTGAGATGGGATAGCTTTTCTCCCCAAGCTGGCCTGGCAAGCAATCTTGACTTGGACCCAGAAACTTTGGGACCTAGCTCAGCCCTGGGCCAAACCCTTTGTTCAGAGAGGCATGGACCGGATGCAGTCTTGTTGGGGCAAAGGTACTCACCCTGTTCTCTCAGGATGTGCTTGGCCCTGCACTAGATCTGGATTTGACTCTATGGGGAACAAGATAGACTACAGTAACTACAGAGTCTCTCTCTTTCTCCTTTTTTTTGGGGGGGGGAAGGTAGGGCAATTGGGGTTAAGTGACTTGCCCAAGGTCACACTGCTAGTAAGTGTTAAGTGTCTGGGGTTGGATTTGAACAAAGGTCCTCCTGACTCCAGGGCTGATGCTCTATTCACTGTGCCACCTAGCCACCCCAGAGTCTCTTGAATTGTGAAAAAAACATCATTGCATTGAGGATATATTACTTAGAAGAATACCTTTCTGTTGCAGGATCCTTTTATATGTTGTAGGCTCTCTGGAGCTTGAGAACCTGGGAAAGGTCTAGTACAGTTTCAGGAACAGAATCTCTGGAAGGTTGGATTTGACTTAGGACAACTGGAACTGTATTGGCAAGTCCCACTGGTGAATTCCTTCGTCTCTTGAGAGGGACCCAGGCCCACACAGCCTTCATTCTGCTCTGGTCTGTGCTTCTGATTTTTGGGACTTTTATTCCTTCATTCCCTTTCTTTCCCTTATAGCTCCCTCTTTTGTGTTAATTATGGTAGTAATAGCTAGCATTTATAAATTTACAAATCACTTTACAACCAACCACCCAATGAGTGAAGGGAAGCAGAGAGGAAGGGAATAAACCTTTGTTCCAGTCATTGTATAAAGTAGATGCTATTATTATTTTATTTTATTATTATCATTTTACAGATAAGGAAATTGAGTATGAGAGTGATTAAATGACTTACTTGCCCAGTAAGCTAGTAAGTGTTTGAGGCTGGATTTGACTCTCCACTGCAGAGAGATACCAGCTGCTTAATGAAAACATCCAGTGAGTTAAAATATTTGGTTTGGGTCCTGTCTCTTAGACACTAGACTGGACTGGCCACTATACCTGGGTGAGTCTCAGTTTCCTGCTTGTAAAATAAGGAGAATGTTGGCTCAAGCTTCCTTCCAGGGTTGTTTGGAGGATAAAATAAGTCTTTGTGTAATGGCATTTGTAAGTCATCAGGTGTTAAATGAAGGTCAGTGTTCTGCTTGTTACCCTAATGGGCATACTTCTAAACCCACAGGGATTTTGTGAAGTTCAAATGAGATTGTTGTAGGTGTATTTTGTGATAGTAAAAGCCTGTATGAATGGGAGTGGCTCTTACCATTAAACGAATACAATTTGTACGAATGCCAAATGATAGTCCCAGGTAACCTAGCGCTTAGCAGGCTAAATGAACCTCATAGTCAGTGAGGGGGGTAGATCTAACACTACCTTGCAGGAATCATCATCCATTTTTGCAGAGCATGCAATAGCATTCACAAAACATCTCTGTGTTTTGGATAGTACAAATAAATACGTGTACTACATTCATTTAACTCATTTAACAGATGAGATTCAGAAAAATGTTAGAGAAAGTGTTAGAGCTAGGATTTGAATGGAGTCCAGTGTTTTTTTTACTACTTTGCTTTACTGTTGCAGAGAATAAGACCCATCTATACTTGAATTGAGATGAGATTCTGCTGCATTTGTCCTTGTGACGTGTACCCTTCTAGGAGAGTAATGGCCAGTACCTGTACACAGCTGCATCCTTGAAGGGGATTACTTAAATAAATAGACATAAGAAAAATCTCTTAGCAGAGGGCCTGAGAAAGATGATCACATGGTGATAGGGAACCCAGAATCTTAGGCAGACACATAAGCTTTAGAGCTGGGGAGGAAAGGGAAGAGCCAGTCCTCCAGAGGGAGAGATGGAGGGAATGAGGCTGGGTTTCCTAGAAATCCAATATGAGAAACTGTTGGTTCTGCTGTTAACAGACCTCACTGACAGCTGCTTCCCTTCTGGTCTTTTTCTTGAGCTGGCAGCCCCTGCTTTTTCTTCAGCTTTGGAGGAATCAGCTTCACTGATTGATCTGCCAGAAAGCCTCAACTCTGAAAGGGTTTGGGGTGCTGATGGTGGTGAGGAGAAGCAGGAACAGATGGCCCTGTCTGCTGCCCGGTGGGAAGGATGCTGAAGGCTTCATGCCCAAGGCTGGAGTTAGTGGGAGTTGGCTTGTGAACCGCACTAGAGTAGAAAGAAAACAACCAATAAATAATAGCTTCCATATTCTGACTTGGAGTTGAAAGTTCTGATTGTCACTAGCTGTGTGATAATTTGGTAGAGTCTGCTTACATGTAGTTAGGTGTTGTAGTAGATAGAATGTTGCACTTAGAGCCACAAGGACCTAATTGAGAACCCTGACTCAATCACTTACATACTGTGTGACTCTAGGCAAGTCACTTTAACCTCATCTGTAAAATGGGGAAAATAATAGCACCTACTAAACAGGATTTTTTGTGAGAATAAAATGAGGTAAAATGTAAAGTGCTACAAAAGTGCTAGCTGCTGTTGCTATTATGGTAGAGACAGGATTCAGTTCCCCATCATTTAAGCTCAAATCCAATGCTCTTGCCTTCTACACTGTGCTATTCGACTTGTTGCTGTAAAGTCATTTGCCATTTCCTTCTCCACTTCATTTTACAAATGAGGAAACTGAGGCATACAGGGTTAAATGATTTTCTCTTAAGTGTTTGAGGCCAAATTTCACCTCAGGAAGATGATGTCTTCCTGACTTCAGGCCCAGAGCTCTATCCACTGGGCCTCTTGGATACTAATCAGATTATTAACCCTTTGTAGACCTTAAAGCACCATATAAAAGCAAGCAGTATCATGTGTAAAATAGGAGTTGGATTAAGCCATATTTAAGGTCATTTAGAGGTACAAGAATCCGCAGAGATCTTCTAGTTTAGCCTTTTTTTTTTTCTAGTTGAGGAAACTGAGTCTCAGAAAGGTACTTAGCCATGATTAAGGGGGTTCAGAACATTGAAGCATTTTTTGACTTGGATCTATGATTTTATGCTTGTGTGGAGCTCCTTAAGTAAAGAAATTCCCCATAACAATGCAGATCATTTACTGTTCTGCAGGATATAGTCTTGAGAGTTGGCTTGGGGCACTGGAAGGTGCATTGATTTATTCAGAATCCTATATCCACTGTGTGTCAGAGGGAGTATTTGAACTCAGGTTCTCCTGACCTGGAGTGGTTCAGGAAGTAGAGTATTGCTCCATTCTGATTATATCAGGTTAGTGTCAGAGCCAGGACTAGGACCAGGTCCTGCCACTCTCTGGGTGTGTAACCATTATCATCTCCAATGATTTACTATTTGTAAGTGTTTCTTATTTTTTCAAGGTTCTTTCAGTGACATATCTATTACTTCACTGAAGCCCCTCAACAGCTCTATGAATGGGCTATTACATAGGTATCATTCTTCTCATCTTATGGATAGGGAAACCACCTCTGGCGGATCCAGAGGGTCACACTGTAAGCTAGTGGGAGAGTCAGGTTTCCATCATTTCCCATGCCTTCTTGCCTCCCCACTGCAGTTGTCTCTGCCTCAGTGTTTGGACCACACACATGCACAAATTGATTTAATACCATGACAGACTATTGGGTGATTAAATGAAAGGTGGGGCACATGTCTCTCCCCCAAATAAGCATATATACAAACAAACAAATCCTCAACCCCAAACAAAAAAAATAGCCCGAAATTATAAGGATTCTTGAAACTGTGGCTGGCTGGGTTTCTGGCTCTGGCAGTGTGGGAATGGGGAGAGGTTGTGTGGCCATGTGGTTAGGGTTAACCTCAGGCGTGCTGCTAACATCAGTTGGCTGGTGAGGGAGGCAGTTCTATTCTTAGGGGTCTTGCCTAGGAAGGATTGAGCAGAAAGGGGGAGGAGAGGCACTGTCCGGATTTCAGGGGCCCCTCTTCCCTTTCTCGCCTCATGTGCTCAGAGGCTTTATAAAAAGTATTAGCCCCTTTCACCCCTTTGGGAACAGCTGTCGCCAATAGGCCTTTTCCCAGCTCCTGCTTTGTATGTGTTAGCCTTTTCTTCTGTGCCAGGGCAGGGGATTGGATTGATTTGTGTCCCAGTCCATGGAAGCCTGGACATGCTGGACTCCAGGACCTCAGGGCTCTGACAGTAAGTGGAGCCCATTCTAGTGGAGTGGAGGGAATCTGGTCACATGGGCAGCCTTGTCTTGTCCTAGGGACTGGCCTTAGTCTTCCTTGTCATCAGTCTTGTCTGTTCACCCTGTGTTTCTGTACAAAGTTATTAAATACCTGAAGAAAATCCTAGATGTTACTGGAAGTTTGGGATGCACAGTGAGAAGGGTGATAGTCCCAGTTCTCTTTGCCCTATCATACCTGCCTCCCCCTCCCCCATCAGACCCCCTTCCATTGTAGGAAGTATATTAAAAAGCAGGGGTACGTATAGGAGAGGCGAACAAGGTGGTGAGGGTATTTGTAGAATGAACTGGGAATGTTTAGCTTGGAAAAACATTTAGGGGAGATACAGGATTGCAGATACTAGACCTGGAAGGGATTATGGAGGCCAATCTAGTCCAACTGTCTCATTTTACAGATGAGGAAACAACAGGCCATGGGAATTCAGGTGACTTTTCCAAGGGCAGTCAGTAAGTACAGAGGCAGGATTGGTCTTCTTGATTCCATAACAAGCGTCTTCTTTCCATTATATTGATGTGTTGAAGTATCTGAATCCAAATTGTTCTGATTCTGGAGGGTAGAACTAGGACCTATTACAATGAAGTTTGACTTCTTATTAGAGCTACTTACCAACATAATGAGCTACCATGGGGGGGTACGGGGGTAGGTGATGAGTTCAAGTTCCCTATCACTGGAGTATTTATAGTAAAAAATTTCAGACTTGGAAGGGGCCTAAAACAGTCATTTAGTCTAACCAATATCTGAAAAGGGGGGAGGGGAGAAGAGAAGGGGATATTATAGAGAGAGTTGGAAGAGATGACCTTAGAGGTTCTTTGAAAACGCAAGTTTTTGTGACTCCCAAATCTGTCTAGCTAGTAGGACTTAGGGGAAAATAGCAATGTGACTTACTTAGGCAGCATTTTGAAGTGGAGAAATACAGTTCCTTTAAATCTAGGAAACTTTTAGTATTAGGCAGGGGAGAGAGGTGAGAAATGGAGGCTGCTCTTCCCCAAACCTGGGCTGCTGGAGATTATGCTTTTATGCTTTTCAAAGTACTTTCACAACCATTATCATAATGATAATGAGAGACAGTGTGATACAGTGGAAAGAACATTAATAATTAATGACATTTATATAGTGTTTAAAATTTTAAGAATATTTTATGTTATCTCATTTGAACCTCAAAATCATCTTCTGAGATTGTTACTATAATAATATTATTATTCAGTTTTTATTGATACATTTTTATTTTTCTTGTATCACATTTATTTCCCAACACATCCCTTCCTCTTTTTTTCATCCATTATAATAAAGAAATTTTTAAAAATTCAGTTCAGTAAAAGTAACTCAAGTCTAACAACATCTGCAGTATTCTACACCCACAGGGGTACCCCTTTTCTCCACATTCCCCTTGCCTGCTGCCCCCATACACACACTTCTGTAAAGGGAGGGAGGTGCATTCTCATCAGCTCTGAGTATGGTTGTTACAGTTTAACAGCATTCAATTTTGATTTTTTTTCCTTTCCATTTACATTATTATAATCAGCACATACAGTTTTCCTGATTCTTCTTTCTTCACTTTTCAGCAGTTTGTGTAAGTCAAGTTCATTGTTTCTTATGGTACAGTAATGTTCCATTATATTCAATTAATATAGCTATTTTAAATTAAATTATGATATATTGTAGGATAACATGTTATATTATCACACATAATAATGCATTATTATATATTTATGTATTAGTACAGTTAGTTATTATCTCAATTTTAACAGACTGGCATAACTTCACCCACTATTTTCTGTGTTAAGGAAGGAGAACTGTATTTGGAGTCAGAAGCTAGACAATTTCCAAGGTCATTTCTAGCCCTAAATCTTTACAGGGATATTATCAAGGTCAAATGAGATAATGAATGTAAAAGTTCTTCATAACTTTAGAGTACTATATTTGTGACCCTGTTTGAGATTTCCTTGGCAAAGATACTAGAGTAATTTGCCATTTCCTTCCCTAACTCATTTTACAGATGAGGAACTGAGACAAATAAAGGTTAAGTTACTTGCCCTCAGTTTACCCACTTGTAAAATGGGACAGCTAGTAAATGTCTGAGGCTGAATTTGAATTCTGGTCTTCCTGACTCCAGGCAACCTAGCTGCCTCCAGAATACTCTAGAGTAGTAAAGTGGAAAGATTGTTTGAGTTAGAGTCATATGACCTTGGTTTGAATCCTAGTTCTGCTGTTTTCTAACTGGGAGACTTGGGTAAGTTTCTTCATCTATAAAATGAGGAGGTTGTGCTAACTTTTCAGTTGTAGATTTGTGCTCCTCTGATTTATTTCTGATTTGACCCCACTCTGTGAGATAGGCCTAGTATTATCCTTATTTGACCCTGAATGGGTAGGCTGCTCACTTGTTTTAATTTCTTATTAGAATTGGGCTTAGTGACATAGAAGAAGTAAAGACCCAAATGTTAGATGCTCTTTCCAGGGTACCATGTTGGCTGTTCCTATTTCTTTGATGGCTGGGAATATAAGCTAGATCTGACTTATCCATTTGGTCCAGATTTTATAGATCTTTGTTTGGTACCTAGAATTTTGGGGCAGCATCCTCAGAAAGTCAGCCTAGGTTTCCGTAAGCTCTGTTTATCCTAAAATTCAAGCTATGATAAAAGCCATGTTGGAACAAGGGTAACACTTGCTTGAATCATAGAACGTGGAATATATAAGTTGTAAGAGATCATACATAGCACAAAAAAGGGAAGGAAACTAGAAGGTTAGTAGATGACCAACTACTTAATTTTACAGAAGTTGAAATTGAGGCCCAGAAGGGTTAAGTCACTTGCCCAAGGTTACACAGTAAGTTACATGCTTTAAGGGTGTTTTGTTTTTTTTTTTTTTAAAGCAATCAGGGTTAAGTAACTTGCTCAAGGTTACATGGCCAGTTATTTCTGGGTGTGGTGCTGAGTATCTGAGCCCAGATTTGATCCCCAGGTCATCCCGACACTGGAGCCGGTGCTCTTACTCACTGTGCTACCTGGCTGCCCTGCTTTAAGGGTTTTGTTCTGAGTTTATGGGGGATACAATTTGGCAGTCTTTGTTAATAGAGCCTGTTAGAGTTCATCTTGTACCTCCTTGATCTTCTTTGCATCTCAGTGACTGAGGTTGGGGCTTTGGTGGATGAGGGTACGAAGAAAAGAAACAGACATATCTTGAACTGTTGCTTGAAAATTGGGGGAGGTTTTTTATAGTAGGATGAGTGTGGAATTTGTATTCAAATACTTTTGATACATGACCTGGTTCTGTAACTTGGCTTTATGACTGTAACTTACTCCCTTCTTTGAGCCTCAGTTTACCCACTTGTAAAATGGGACTACTCATGTGCTCTTTTATAGTTTTGTTGATAGGAAAGTACTTTAAGTTATGAAAGACCATATAAATGCATTCTCTGATATATTGAGTACAAGAGAGCTGTCTTCTTCCTTTCCATATTTCCCACTTCTCCCTTCCCCCTCTAGCTTACAGCCTCTTAGGGTGGCCCAGGGGGTTGCCATGGTGCTGTCCTGGCATCCAAGGGCCTGTTGCTAGGCTGGTGTCAGGATGCCAGAAACGGGCCCCTTTTGACACCTGAGTAATCAGTCCCACCCTGGTTAATAATCCTTTCTCTGTCACATGACTTTGAAGGGGGGAGACAACTGTCCTTTTTGGGATGGTCAAAAGAGGACCTTGTAGTCCCTGAGGCGTTCCCATGGAAATCTTTCCCCGGGGAAGCGGTTGAAACATCTTTGGTTACCTCTGCGTCACACAATTGGTGGGAAATAGAGAAAGTGTCAACATCACTGAGGATGGGCATGACTCAGGAAGGGGAAACAAAAAACTGAGAGTTCTTCCTCCTTCTGAACATTTCATCAGAGACTGGTCATTGGGTCATAGATTTAGAGTTGGAAGGGACCTTAGTCCAACTGCCTCATTTTTCAGATGAGGAGACTTATACCCAGAGGCTGTTATTATTCTGTCCAAGGTCACACAGGTAGTAAGAAGGACCAGGGCTTGAACTTAGATTCTCTGATTCCAAAGTCAATGTTCTTTCCAATGTACTGTGCTATATAACCCTTTCATTTTACATTTGGGGAAACTGAGGTTCATAGGAGGGTCACAGAGTGAGTACTAGAACCCAGATCTCCTGACTTTAGGTCCAGCAATAGTAAAGTGCTTAATGAAGGCTTGTTGAATTGAATTGGACTCTACCTCATAGCTGCCAGTCAGAAGGCATAATGTTAGCAGATTAGGTATAAATATAAGTGATAATTTTATCACTTGCCTAGGAAACGGTAGGATGTGGCCAGGAGGGCTGCATATTTGTATGGTCAAGACAGAGCATAGGATTTTCAGGATGGAAGGAGCAGGGCAAAGGTGAACACTGGATATGTGTCTACTCTGCCACCCATACTTTTATCCCTGATTTTGTGGTTGTTTTTCAGCTCTTTGTGACTCTTTGTGACCCCTGTGGAGTTTCCTCAGCAAAGATACAGGAGTGGTTTACCATTGCTTTCTTGAGCTCATTTTATAGGCGAGGAAACAGAGGCAAATGGGGTTAAGTGACTTGTCCAGGATCACACAGCTAGTAAGTGTTGGAGACCTGATTTGAAGTTGGTTATACCTGTTAGGACACTGTAATAGCTGGCACTACCAGCCTGAGGAAGGTTTGATTAATAGATTTCTCACTGGTCAGTATTCTAAATGCTCTCTCGACCTTCCATCCTCTTGAAACATCAAGGGCAAAGAAGTCTATATGAGAGCCCCGTTCTGTGGACCACAAAGGTGTGTTGAAAGTGGCTAGTCTTTCAATATAACTTTGTGGGAGGAGGGGACTGCTCTAGAACTGAGATCACAAGAGCCATTGTTCTTGGGCTATTGTGAGGCTAGGGGAAGGCTCTAGGGAAGGAGGAGAGGAATTTTTAGCTGCATCCCAGGAAGTAAAAATAAATTGAGTAAATGACAGTCAAGGAACAGGTTGTGTATTGCCCCTCTGAGATCATTACAAAAAGGCAGGGTGGTTTAAGGGGTTTAAATGATACGAGTTGGAGGTGATAAGACGTGGATTAAAATTCTGTCTCATACACTTATTAATTGTGTGACTCTGGGCAAATCACTTAACTTCTCTGAAGTTTCCTCACCTGAGATGATGTCCTTTGAGGTCACTATGATTTTAGGGATCAAGCCCCCAGTTTCCTGACCATTAAGGCATAATTCTGATAGTGAGCAGATTGATGAGGAGATTGTTCCCTTCAGAATATCGCAGACCACCCACACACCCTTCTCCCTGATTCTCTGTCTGGCAAAGGTACAGTCAGTCACTTAACGCTTTCCCACGGGGCAGGTGGCCACTGGGCTGGGGAATGAGTACAGGCCACCCCCAAAGCCCAGAATAACTCCCTCCCTCGGTGCTGCTCCTATGAGGTGAGTTTTTATTTCTGTGGGGGAGACGTTGCCAAAGAGACAAGACATTCTCCAACATGACAGGGATATCCACACGATGCTTCCTCTGCTGAACCATCCGGGGCCTCTGAGGAGAGAGAGAAGTACAGAGAGGGCCACTTTAGGCCCCAGCTGAGCTTTGTAGGAAAAAAAGGGAAGGTTGAGTAGATTTGGGAATGTGAACAGAGAACCCCTCTGCTACAGATAATGGTGCCTTTGAAAAAGAGTGTCAGTGATTCAGGGACACAAAATGATAGAGCTTGTGAAGAATCTTGGAGATCTAATGAGGTTCTTAGGGAAGTGAAATTACTTGCCCAAGGTTACCCTGCTAATAAGTAGTCTGTGGTCAGTCGTTTAGCATAGAGCCTAAGTGTTGTATTAGGGGAGGAGATAGGGATGGGAATGGAGGTGTTTGATTTTTTTTTTTTTTTAGGGCTTTAAGGTTTCTAGGTCATTTCCCTCTTCTAACAGTCCCATGAAGTATTGGTGTTATCCCCATTTTATAGATGTGAAAACCAAGGATCTGAAGAAATGACTGAGTGTAGGAGTAAAATCTAAGTTTGAAGCAGAGAATCCATACTAGGTAACAATGGAGGATGAAAATAACAACATGAGGTGGCTATGTGGCACTGTGAATAGAGCACCGGCCCTGGAGTCAGGAGGACCTGAGTTCAAATACAGACTCACGTAACACAAAAACTAGCCATGTGACCTTGGGCAAGTCACTTAACCCCAATTGCCCTACCTTCCCCCCTCCAAAAAGCAAAAACAAAAACAAAAACCCCCAACAATAATTAAATCATTGCTCTCTTTCTCTCTCTCAAACATTTTCTTAATCTTTCTTTTTAACCAATCCGTGCATAGTAAAAATATGATGAAGAAAGTGAGATTCTGAGAGATTGTTACCTTTGATCTCACAGCTAGGGAGTGACTGAGGTAGGATTTGAATTCAGGTTTCTTTACTTTCACTTTGTCGTGCTGGCTCTCAGGTGTTTCATGAGAACATATAAAGGCAATATCGTATATCCCAGTAGAATAGCTGGATACCTCTGTCTCTCTCTGAATATTGCCCCAGTGGCATCCATGGTGGTGAAAGATTCCCATGCTCCCATGCCACATACATAGGTGTGCTGGAGGGAGCTCATGCCAGCTACCGATCATTAAATTTTCAATGTGAGAATTAACAACTTGGCAATACGGCAATTGCTACAATTTAGAGCTGGAGTACACAACCTGCCTACTGTGTATATCCTGAATCTAGCTTAGGGCTAGACTTATTGTTCTTCCTCAGAACAAATGGCCCAGTTCCTCATTCTTTGAGGGGAGCTTCCCCTAGTGACAACTGAAAAGGAAGTCAGAAAGCCAAGGAAAGCATTGTTGATAGCCACATACACATCATTTCAGGTCTGCTACTCTTGGGGTGGGGTGGGGGAGGGAAGAGGATCAGAGCCAGAAGGAACATGGCTCAAGAAGACTTGGGTTTCTCATAGTTTAGGGAGCCTGAGCATCATACCATAAACAAGCCAGTGCTGCATGTGCTTTGGAACTGGTCAGCTTAAAATGGGAATCTGAGAATTCTGCAGTCCCAGAGCCCCAGAGCTGGAAGAAAACTCATTTAGTCCTTCCTGCCTTTGCTTGGTCTCTTCTTGTCCTCCTGCCTTCATCAAATCTTACTTATCCCTCAAAGCTTAGTCCCATCTCCTCCAGGAAAAGCCTTTCCTGACAGTGGCTCCTGTTGCAGACCGTCCCACTAACCTGAGCACAGAGTCTTAGAATGTAAGAGTTAGAAGGGACTTCAGCTGCCTTCCAGACCTAAGGAATTCCTGATTTAACACACCTGACAAGAAGTTATTCCATCTCTGCTAGAAGATCAAGGAGTGGGAACCCACTGCCTCACAGCTCATTCCACTTTTGGATAGGGTTCTAATTGTTAGGAGATTTTTCCTGACAACCAGCCTGAAATGGTCTTATTGCTCTCTCCCCCCCTCTCCCCCCTTACTGCTCCAGAGGGTCAAATAGAAATAGGTCTAATCCTCTCCTCCATATAACACCTTTTCAGATACTTGAAGACAGTTGTCATGACCCTCTTGTTGTCATGTCTTCTCTTCTCCAGGCTAAACATTTCTAGTTTCTCTATGTCATGGTATCAAGGACCCTTAACAGTTTTTTTGTTCTCCCCCTGGACACTTTCCAGCTTATGAGAATTCTTCATGGCTCCCAGAACTGACCATCATAATCCAAAGAGGTCTGATGTGGGCAGCTCTTTTATTTCGTGAAGTGATCCCTCTCTTAGGGGCTCCCAAGATGGCAATAGCTCTTTTGAGTACTATATCCCAACAGTCACAGTGCTAAATCTAGGGGATGCAAATAGAGGCAAAAGGCAGGCTCTCCCCTCAAGGAGTTTACAATCTAGGGGGAGAATATGCAAGCGAATATATACAAGGCAACTATATTCAGGATAAATAGGAAAACAAAGGGCCTTTAGGCACTAGAATTAATTAAGAGGGATGAGGGAAAACTTTCCTACTTTACAGTGGAATTTTAGTTCGGACTTAACTCATATTGAACTTGGAGTACATTAAAACCCCTAGATCCTTTTCATAATGACTGTCAATCTATTCCTTTCCCACTTTATACTCGCAAAACTGACTTTTTTTTAGATGCAGATGTAAGACTTTTAACATTTATCCCTGTTGAGACTAGATTCAGCACTTTAGCAGGACCTTTTGAAACCCTTGCTTTATCATCCTTCCCAGCTTGGTGTCATTTGCAAACTTGATGTGAATACTTTCTATGCCTTTATCCAGGTCATTGATTAAACATGTCCTGGAGTCCTCCTGCCACATTGTCATTGAACCATTAACAGCTTTTCTTTGAGGCTAGCCTTCCAACCACCTAGTCCCACTGATTGTATGACAATCTAATGTATAGCCATCTTTTCCAGAAGAATATCATGAGATGTTTTATCAAAAGCTTTGATAAAATCCTGGTAAACTCTATCTATAGCATTCCCTTCATCTCCTAGTTTAGTAATCCTGTACAAAAAGGAGATGAGGTTAGTCTGGCAGGACCTGCTCTTGGTGAAGCCATGTTGGGTCCTGGCACTTATTCCTTCTCAAATTCTTTCCTGTATGAGTGCCATCTGTACGACAAATGAGCTTCCGGAGGAAAGAGTCTTATCTTGCTCTGTCTATCCCAGAGTGCTTAATAATAATAACTTAAATTTCTGTAGGGATTTAAATTTTACAGAAGACTTTTCCTACAACAGCCTGTGGAGTAGCTACTGTAAGGATCATTATTACCCTTTTTCAGAGCAAGAAACCCAAGTGCAGAGAGAATATAGCTTGCCCAGGGATTAAAACTGGGATTTGGATGCAACTTTCCTGAGTCTTTCCTGACACTTCCCTGAAACTATTAACTTAGCAAAGGACTCGGTATAGAGGAAGGATTCAGGATAATACTGTTGTATAACTAATGGAGATAGGAATCTTGTGCCCATTCATTCCCCCTTGCATTTCAGTAAGATTGTTAATCTGTCTCTCAGAATATTGCCCCAGTGGTATATATGGTATAAGATTCCCACACTCTCATGCCATGTACATAGTTGGGCTAGATGGAGCTCATGGCAGCTCATGATTGTTAAATTTTTAGTGTGAGCATTAACACTTGGAAATCAAAATTGCTATAACTTAGGCCTCTAGTTAGTGTCTTCTTGATTATCTGGACTTAGAAAAATGATGGAGAAAAAGTTAATAATGTAGTTTAAACTTAAAAGTATATTGGGTTTCCCCCCCCCCCCCCAAAAGCTGTATGTCCAGCCACTACTTCCCATGACTGTAGTATAGATTCAGAAAAAATATGGCAGTGCTTCTGGAAGAGGGATTGTCAGTCTCTGTCTCAGTTTCTCTTTCTTTCTCTCAAAACTACACAACACAAAACAGTCAAGTTGGGTTCTTGCAAGTGTTTTGATAGACAAATAGCTCCCATAAAGACTTCAGAAAACACAAAGGATCACAAATGCTGTTTCTAATCTTGAGTTGAAGAAACTGTAATTAAAAAGGGCAACTTTTGTGGTCCTTCTTGATGAATTAACAAATTGTTTTCACGGTGGTGATGTTCATGGCAGCCTCTCCTCTTGGTCTCCTCCAGTTTCTACCGTGTTTTCCCGATAAGACCTATCCCGAAAATAAGCCCTCCCCTTACTGTGTAAGATTCCTCTAAAATAAGCCCTCCCCCAAAAATAAGCCCTATTGAGATTGCTGTTGTAGTGAAGGTGATCCCCTGCGCTACACGCTACATTACGGTACCCTCTGTATGCACCGTCCCCCGCCCCCCTTCGGGTGAAACGCACGCCAAGCTCCGAGCTGCCTCCAATCAGAGCTGCAGCAGTGAGCGCGTCATCCTGTTCTTCCCCAGTGATTTGCTTATTGAATAAAGGTACATTTTTTTGTTCACATTTACCTGTTTATTAAAATTGCTGTCAATGTTCATCAAAATAAGCCCTCCCCTGAAAATAAGCCCTCTGGTGTTTTTCTGTCCAAAAAATTTAATAAGACAGTGTCTTATTATCGGGGAAACACGGTATTCTCAGAGGTTCCTTTTCCAAAGAAGGAGGCAGTGTTGCTTAGTGGAAAGAGCTCTGAAGCTACCAGGGTAGAGATCTTGGTTTTCTAGTACCAGGTCTGCCACCACTGTGTAACCTTCAGCAACTTCTTTTTCTTCTCTGGACCTTGTTTTGGTTAAAAAAATATGTAAAATGATGGTTGAGCTGGATCTTTAAGGTCCTCTCCATCTCTGGTATTTAATGTTCGGCTATTACAAGAATGATGAGGTGAAATGATTAGAAGGTTCTCTCCCGCTCTCCCCTTTTATCATACCTCTCACTTTTGTACTGACCACCACCAGCTTTAAAGCAAAGCCTGACCTATGGGTCTAAGAGGTCCTGATGTGGTTTCTTTTCATGTCTTTTTGCACTGTTAGGTACCTCAGCCCTCTTCTGCCTCCTCTCTTTCCTTCCTTGGAGGTCCAGGCCTTCCCTCCCTCCCAGGCCTACTTGGCCTCTCTCTCACTTTTGTATGTCCACCCCCCACCCCATTTCCTGACAAAGTGACAGTATCAGCTGTGCCTGGAGGCTTTCTTGGTCTCTCTCAGATATTTTCAGGACCCTTAGAAGGAAAACTTCAGAGCCTCAGGACTCTTAAGTGTTTGCCCAGAAGAAAGCAAATATTCCTTTCAGCTGTGGGAAGTCTATTTCATGGAGTTGGATTTGAATCATTTCCCCTCATCCACCCTTGCTCTTAAAATTCAGTCTAATCAGCCCAGGAAGGTCTAAGGGAAAAAGCCATATGGAGACTGTGGTTGTGTGTAAATGGGGCTGAGGCTGGAGGGCCCCACATGACCTGCTAGACTGGACTGGTCTCTCCCTCCTTCAGTATAGGCACAGCCCAGAGGATGGAGGGACAAGGTAGGTAAGGACCTCCTTGATGAATGTTTAGGTTGGACTAGTGGATAGAGCAGTGATGCTGAAATCAAGAAACCCAACCATCTTAGGATTTAGGCTGAGCTGGACTTAAGGCACTACCCTCATTTTAAAGATCAGGGAAACAGAGGAAAAGATCCTCAGCTTCTCAAGGTCACATGGTTATAAAATAGCGCAGCTGGGTTTTGTATTGGCTTTTTGAAGCCTGAATTGGCCACTGACTTAACCACCCTGACTTTTTAGCGCTGTTTCATATCACTCTGATGCTTCTAACAAGCCAGGCTGTTCTTTCCTCCTTCCCACCTATTCTTTCTAACCCCAGCCGACTGTATTCTCCCACCTCTTTGCCTTTGCGTTAGCTGTACTCTGTGCCTATTCCAAGAATGTGCTTTCATTCCTAACTCAAAAGCCACCTCCTAGGAAGCTTTCTCAGTTGGTAAACCACCTTCCTCTTTGAGCCTCATGTAAGTGTTCTTTATTTTTGTAATGCATTTATTATGTAATATTGCATGTTATTGTTATCTGGGTATCTTCTCCTCTTTACAATGTAACTTCAGTAAGACAGGGAAAATGGCTTATTTAAATTTCATGCTCCCTCTTTGCCCCCTGCATCACTACTCTTTGCTTACAGTAGTCATTTAGGAAATGTTTATTGTCTTGTTGACTTGGAGCAAATGATTTCTCAGGCTTCAGTTTCATCAGCTCTGTAAAATGGGGACGGTATTCCTTGCAGTACCTGCCTAATAATTGTGTGTTCATTATTATTGGCATCTGGAAATGAGGAGGAGGAGGAAAAGGTACTAAGCCAGATATTTGGAGGGAAGAAGGCAATGGACTAGATTGAAGAGAAGGCACACCAGAGAAAGAGGAAGGAAGAGTGCTGCTTTTACTGTGCCATCTTGGCTCTGCCTCCAAAGGAAGAGTGCTGCTGAAAGCTAAGGGGACTGCAGAAAAGTCCTTATGTGAGTCAGGATTGGGAACACTTAGGACTCACTTCCCTTTGTGTGCTCCATATTGAACACTAACAGGACTCCAGTCCTGCCTCTTGGCTTCAATTTCTCCTACCTCCTTCCAGGTATAGGAGTTTCTAGCTCTTGCCCCTTTTATAACCTCCTCACCTTTTGCATAGTGTGGTGGAAAGGACACTGAGACATGAGTAGGGTTTGAATACTCTTAAAAGCTTTGGGGCTCCTCTAGTCTTGTGCAGTTGACAGGGAAACAAGTTCAGAGAAGTTAATTGGAATTGATTGTGTGTCACACACACACACACACACACACACACTTTTGGACATGGTCCATATGGGAATTTGTTTGACCTGATTAGACATGTTTGTAAAAAGGTATTGTTTTTCTCGGATTCTCGTTGGGAGTAGGGGAGGGAGATGTGTCAGACTGAGATGACCTCTGATCTTGTTTCTCGAACTGCCTTTCAGACTTCTCAAACTGAATGTCTAGTAGATAGCTTATACTGCTGTTGTTCAGTTGTATCCCCATTTGGAATTTTCTTGGCAAACATACTAGAGTAGTTTGCCATTTCTTTCCCCAGCTCATTTTACAAATGAGGAAACTGAGGCCAACAGGATTAAGTGACTTGCCCAGGGTCACACAGCTACTAAGTGTCTGAGGCCTTATGTGGACCCACGTCTTCCTGATTCCACGCCCAAGATTCACTGTGCCACCTAGCTGTCCCTGAGTTAGTCATGGTTAATAACTGCCGGACATACTCATTAGTGGGGAAAAAATGAATATTCAGCTTAAAATTTTAAGAAACAGAGGGTGTTGGCAAAAGCAACTATGATTAAGTTTAACTAAATCATTTATCTAAAGGAAAAAACTAATTAACTTGCTGATGTTCATACTGCTAGTCATTACAGTACAATGGAAAGGAAATTGATTGTGGAGTCAACAAGGTTTGCATTGAAATCCTCTCTCTGTTCCTTAGTCTTAGTGTGGCCTTGTGCATGTTGCTTAATCTTTCTGTCCCTCATAGCTCCTCATGTATCAATGAGGAGGTTGGACTAGATAACCTCCAAGGTCCCTTCCAGCTTTCAGGTTTTGATCCCTTGCTCCTGTGAGACAGGCTTGACTTCTGAACAAAGAATCCCAAACCTGCACATCATAATCTGTTGTGGTCAAAACAACACTGGTTTGGGAGGAAGCAGGCACAGGTTGCAGACCTGGCTTTGTCATTTATCTGCCTCTTTGACCTTGGGCAAACCTGTGGCCATTAGGTTAAGGGGATGACATCTGGAGAAGGAAGGCTAATCTCAACTCTGTCTACCTCACAGGGCTGTTGTTAAAATCAAATGAAAGAATATACTTTGATAGTGTTTGCTCTTATAAAACCTGGAGTTATTTTTAATCTCAGTATCATCTCATGTTTACTCAGTTACTCCTTAACCAAAAGTCTTTCTCCTTCTTGATTTTGAATTCTTCCCCAGGTAATCTTCAGTTCCTTTCCCTGCGTATCTGCTCACAAACTATGAGGTTTGGAAATTCCTAATAGCTCTCCCCCCTTTCCCCCTCCCTTACATGGTCTTTCTTCACTGGAGGAGAGAGAGGAAGTAGAATTAGGTTCTGAGTGTCCATTAATTTTCTTGGCTTTGCTGTCCGTGACCTGAGATGGATTCTTTGGCTGGGGTTGTGGTTCTCATATCAAGGGAAGGTACTAATGGATAGCATAGTACCTCTATAGTGTTGGGAGATGGGAAAGATTAGTTCAGGCTACTTGAATCCTAAAAACGCGTGAAGATTTCCTCAAATCTTTACCTACTTTTTTGGTATACAGAAAACTATATATACAAAGATCTTGGTGAGATAGAAAGTTGAGATAAGACATATTTCCTGTCTTTTTGGAGCAGAGGATCCTGTGCGACAGAGAGGGGAAATTAGACACACAGATAATTGTAATATGTAGTATTATGTGATATGTGTATTAGACGGGGTCAGAACAAAGCTGAAAAGTCCAGAGAGAACATCACAGAAGAGGTTGCATTTGAGGTTAAGGTTTAAAGGATTTAGGAATATAGAAGAGTAAATACAGAAATGGATGGACTTTCATTTTATGAATAAGGAAACTGAGATCCAGGAAGGTTATCTTGACAAAATCAAATAATGAACAATTATTAGTTTAAGTACCCACTATGTGCTAAACACTGTGTTGAACCCTTTACAAATATTTGGTAGTAAGGGGAGGACACAGTCATACAGGGTGTTTGAATGAGCCTTTTGGGGTTGGAGTGGGGAAGAATCAACAAGTATTTATTACATTTTATTAATTACACCTTCATCATCACTAGCAACACCTGCTAGCTAACTGTCATCAGGAATCTTGAGAGAGGCAGTGGGGTAGGTCATTACCATCATTACAGCTGCCTTGACCACCATCATCTTCCTTCTGACCCTGATGGAGACAGCCCAGAACCCTGAACCCAAGAGCCTTAGGAATGGCTGTGCTCAAGCCTTTCAGTCCTGGAAGCCACCCCAGTAGAGATGCAGACTGGTAGCTGCTCCTTTTCATATTTACATGTTGTGTTTCCTTGGTAGAATGTAAGTTACTTGAGGGCAGGGAATGCTTTTTGTGAACCTTGCACAGGAAGTACCTTGCAACCTGAAGGCAACTTATTCAATGCTTCTGGATTGTATGTACTGGCTGCTTCTTTTCTGGTGAGCATTAGAATCATAGAACTAGAAGCATGTGGGTGGTGACAGTGGGTACATTAAGAAAGGGGCACATGTAATGTATAATTGACAAAATTTGATAATTGATTGGATATGAGAAAGAAGGAAGAGTCAAAGCTAAACCCAGAGGTTCAGACATGGGAGCGAGGATGGATGGCGAAATCACAGGCAGAAATAGTGAAGTCAGGAAGAGGAGGTGATTCTGGGTTAAAGAGAAAACTTAGAATATCAGAACTAAAGAGACTTTACTTAAAAAGTAGAACTTAAAGTGTTAGATCTCAAGAAGGACCAGTAGATATTACAGAATCAGGATTTATAACTGGACGGGACTTTAGAGATTATTTAGTCCAAGGTGTTAGGAGTGAAGAATATTTTCAGTAGCTCCAGGAGAACAAAAAATGACATTCACCATCACCTAAAATTGGAGTTCTTTTTTTTCTTTCTCCTTTTTTTGAAGGGCAATTGGGGTTAAGTAACTTGCCCAAGGTTACTCGGCTAAAGTGATGATGCCTTGCCTTGTTTGTTTAGGTTTTTCTTTTGCTTTTTGCTTTTTGGAGGGCAATTGGGGTTAAGTGACTTGCCCAAAGTCACAAGTCACAAGTGTGTCAAATGTCTGAGGCCAGATTTGAACTCAGGTCCTCCCTACTCCAGGGCCGGTCCTCTACTCACTGCACCACCTAACTACCCCTAAAACTGGAGTTCTTAAGCCTTTCTGGGTCATGGACCCCTGAAGTTCACCCAGCTGCAGTGAGAACAGTATGGACCCCATCTCAGAATAATGATTTGAAAAGCATAAAATAGAATACATAAGATTACAAAGGAAGCCAATGATATTGAAATAGTCTTCAAACTATTTAAAAAATGTTTGTGGCTCCAGGTAAGTCCAGTGCCTCCTTGTTTTACATTGGAGAACAGGACTAAGAGAATTGGAAATGACTTATTTCAGTCTACAGAGCCAAGACTGAAAACCCAGGGAAGGCTTAGCTTCAGGCCTGCTTTGGGTGGTATTTTCAATAGGACGAGCATAATCTGAACCCATTAAAAAAAATAACTGAACAAAGTGTTTTCTTGGCTGTTGGGAGGTAAGGAGTGAGGGAAAGGCTGAGCCTGTGGGTTGGCTGTGCTGGGGTCCCTTTGGCGGATAGCACCCGGACAATGAGTGGAATGTGAGCCAGGAACAATGGAAGTTGACACTTGATGTCTGAAGACAATGACTTCCAAGTTGTTTTTGTTTTTCTTAAGTGGGAGAGTTTTTTTCTCCTTTCTCCCCAAACAATTGTTTCTAGGGTTGGTGGGTGAGTAATCCCTCCTGGGCAGCAGGGGAGTGTGCTCTCTGGCCTGCAAACAATACACAAATGGGAGAGAATGTAAAAATAGTGCAGCTCTGCTCTGGGATCCTACTGGAGTTTCCTCTCTGATTTTCCCAAAACCCAGCCCAAGGCCCTAGCCTGGGAGCTGGGGCTTGGGATTTTTCAGGAATGAAAACAGGAAAGAAAGGATAGGTTCTTGTGTCAGGGGACTTCTCCAGACTCTACCATGTTCATTTCATGAAAGATCTCCTTTTGGGGACTGAAGAAAGGGACAAATTGTGGAAGAGAGTGAAGCATGGATCTGATGATAGAGCATTAGTCAGCACTACTGGGTTCAAATCCTGGCTCTGACGTTAACTTACTGTGTGACCTTGGGCAAGTCATTTGCCCTCTGGTCCTCTGTTTTCTTTTCCATAAAATGAAGTTGTTCTATATCTCTTAAGATCCTTTTCAGCTCTTAGATTCTTTAGGGTCTATGGAGATGACTCCTGAATTTACTACTACTTTTCTCTCTTTCTCTTTTTTTCTTTCTTTCATATCATACAAGTTCTCATGTGTTCAGTATTCATCTCTATGCACATGATTTCCAGATCTAGCCCCTACCCTCTCTCCTAAAGGCTAGTTCTGTCACCAACTGGCCAGTGGACATTTCCAACTGAAGTTATGTGTCTTTCCCATTAGAATGTAAGCTCCTTGAGACCATGTACTGCCTTACTTTCTATTTGTATCCCTAGACCTTAGCATAATGCTTTGCACATAAGGGCTTAAAAAATCCTTCCATCCTTCTTTCCTTCCTGTTCCTGGGCATCTCAGTCCCAACAAGTCCAAAGCAGAACTCAATATCTTCCACCCAACTTCTATATTTCTCTTGAAGGCAGTCCAGTCAACTAGTAATTTAATAAATACACCTCCTATGTATGTGTTGAACTGACAGCTAGGTGTTGGTCCTGAAGTGGAAGAGAATTTCCTAAGGTCTCACAGTCAGAAGAGTTGAGACTAGATTCCAGTCCTGCTCTATTC
The DNA here is from genome assembly GCF_028583685.1 of Petaurus breviceps papuanus. Classification (NCBI taxonomy): domain Eukaryota; kingdom Metazoa; phylum Chordata; class Mammalia; order Diprotodontia; family Petauridae; genus Petaurus; species Petaurus breviceps. The sequence continues at coordinate 2,519,670 of NW_027187360.1, read as the reverse complement.
CCTGAATGCACTGGTCTTGAATCTCTTGAGAAGAAAGGAGTTATTTGTGCAGTTTTTGAGGAGTTTTGTGACAGCCTCTAAGACTTCTTTCCTGGGGCTCACAGCCTCATTAGGGAAAAAAAGACAAAGTAACAATTATAGATAGACCCATGCACTATCTATAGACATGGAGTAAATACATAAAGTAAAGCCATGGAAAGAAGAGATCAGTAGTGGGTGGGTCTTGAGCTGGGCTTTGACTGTAGGAAACAGCAGTTGTAAAGCCACAGCCATCCTTTGTGGAGGAGGAAAAAGAAAGCCAATCATGGTTTTTATTAAGCAGTTATTAATGGCCTTCTATGCAGGACCTGAGTGCTAAGTGGAGGGGTGGTATACAGAGATGAAAAGTGACATAGATCCTGTTCTCAAGGAGCTTACCTCTTACTATCTACTTCTGGAATATGATAATGTACTCAAATCAGTGATAGGAGTGAGGGAGAGATCCACACAAAGGGTTCTGGAGGGAAAAATTAAGCTGGAAGGGATTAAGGGATTTTAGTATATTTCTAGGAGGGGGATTATCTACCCTCCCCCCAATAGTTGCAGCAGCCATGCTCACAATAACTTGTTTATAACATGTTTTTCGCTTCATTTCCTGCATTGGAGAAGGATGAGGAGGGCACATCGTGTTGATCTCCAACCTTCCCCTTATTGTTCCCCCTGTCACCCAACCTTGTGGGAAGCAACATGGCCTACTGGAAACAGGATAGTACTGTAAGGCAGGATATCTAGGTTCTGGTCCAGGCTAGGTAACTGCTTCCCCGTGTGGGCGCAAATCACTCCAGCTCCGTGAAAGGGGGAGATTGAACCTCCTCCCTAGCACCACACCCTTTCTCTATGAATAGAAAAAAGCCTTGGTAGCCTTTGAGGTACTTTTTGGTTCTAGAACACTTTGATTTGATGGTCCTCAGTGCCCCTTTCCTAAAAATTTGTGGCTTTAGAAGTACTTATGTTGAATGGAGTTATGATAAAAAGGTGAGAAGGGATTAGTCCTGTGGTTTCAGACCTTTTAAGTCAGGAGAAACCTGCCTTTGACTCTGAACATTTACCAGCTTTGTGACCAGGGGGTAAATCACTTTCCCATCCTGAGCCCCACTTTACTTATTTGTAAAATTTGGTACCTCTGTTCTGCCCAATAACTTCCTTTTCCATCTGTCTTCTGGTGACTTGTTACTGCTTCTTCTGGGCAGTGAAATTATAATGACCAAAACTGGAGTTGGAGAAGAGTTGAGAAAATACATTGACTGCAGAGACCATTCCACTATGATTGTGGAATCTTGGACATCTTTTTGTACATGTTCTGTTGTATCAGAAGTGATTGATTAGCCTGTTGGTTGTTTTTCCCCAAGCTGTTTTTTTCTTTTTATATCTTTGTTATAAGTGAAGGGCTCTGAGTTCGACAGTGGAAATATATTCAGAAATGAAGTTGACAAAAAAGAAAAAGGAATTAAGATTGGAAAAAAAAGCAATTTGTTGTTTTCCAAAAGAATGTAAGAACTGAAAAGAATCTCAAGAGATATAGAACAACTTCATTTTATGGAAAAGAAAACAGAGGACCTCTCCTCTTCCTGTTCAGTTTTTGGTCAGGTAATTCCCTGAGATGTGTACTGAGATGGCAGTTCTATGGGGTTACCCATTCAGCTGCATGTCACAGTCAGGTAACTTTCATTTACTTTCTTTTTTCCTTCTGTATACATGGTTAGGACAAGCTTTTAAGTGATATGGATGTCATTTAGGAGGCTCTGTGATATTCTTGTTTGAAAAATCAGCATAATGGCATTTATAGACAGGAGCATCTGGGGGATTTCTCTATTTATAGGGAATCCCTCTTCAGAATTTAGATTGAATTGAACATTCTCCATGACAGTGATAAATAAACTTTATTGTGTTTTGTGCTTTACTTGATAAGAATAATCAGAGGGTTGTTGAGCTGAGCTGAGTTATTACTGTTGTTAAGTATTTGAAGATATTTTATGTGATTTTTTAAAAAAGCAATTGGGGTTAAGTAACTTGCTCAAGGTTACACAGCCAGTTATTTCTGAGTGTGGTGGTAAGTATCTGAGCCTGGATTTGATCCCAGGTCATCCCAACTCTGGGGCTGGTGCTCTTACTGTGCCACCTGGCCACCCCTAAGCAATTGGGGTTAAGTAACTTGCTCAAGGTTACACGGCCAGGTGTTTCTGGGTGGGTGTTAAGTGTCTGAGCCCAGATTCGATCCCAGGTCATCCCAACTCTGGGGCTGGTGCTCTTACTCACTGTGCTACCTGGCCGCCCCATATTTTATATGATTTTTAACGTATACATAGGAGACACCTTGTTGGAAGTGAAGTTTCACTTTACCAAATCAAGTGCATTTTTATGTACATCAACAAAAAAGGAACAGTGGAAGATTATGTTTTCTACAGATCTTTCAGCCAATTTTGTGATTGCAAAGAGTTGGTCTTTTGTAGAATATTGTTTTCAGTAGCTTGCCTATGTACTTTTTAATTAAAGGATGCTGCTTTATTATATTTATTTTTAATCAAGGATGCTATTGTAGATTGTTCTCATAAAGACTGAGATGGGAACGTAGACTTACGGATTCGTCGTTACTGATATTTTCTCCCTTGCTTTTTTTGCAGCAATACTACGGTCTATAACGTTTCCCCCCCAAGCATTTAGTATCCTTCCCTTTCCCCACCATCTTGAAGTAACCCTTTAGCATCCTCAAAATCGTGTTGACTATTGCGTGAACCCCCTCCATATAGCCTGGTGTAGTCCAGCTGTTGCGCTCAGCTTTGTTGTCTCATCAGTATCCTTTCTGCTTCCTCCCATGAGAGCTGTGATTTCAGAGACCAAAGTGTACCATTTCTACTGCTGTTGATAGAAGAGTGATGATTGTTGTTTTAAATAGAAGCCCTAACAGTCTTTTCTGTTTTTAAAATCAGTTAATCTTTTTTCTTGTTTCACTGTTAAATGTCCATGAGGTATATGGCTTAGAATGGGACTAAAGTTTCTACAAAGTTCTTTTTCCTCCTACTTCTTTCTATTTTGTGAGGCAGTACTGCCCATATTTTCCATCCTCTTCTGTAAGATTTTGGAAATGAGTTTATATTCTAAATTGGTGGTGTTCTCTGCTTGGCAGTGCTTTGCTGGCTGGAGTGTTTTCTAGGCTTTCTTCTTAGGGTAATTGATCTGTATCAGGTAAACTTCCTCAGGAAATGGTTATAATCTGCATTGATCACAATTTTGAACCATTCCAATTTGTCAACATTTATAACTCATTTAAATAGATCATATTGTACTTATCTGAATTGAATGCTTTATCTTCAGCATAGTTTTTGTTACCCTCCCCTGCGTCTACTTTTGCATTGAAGTCACCAATGTAATCAGTGCTGATTTCTGTGGAAGGTCCTCATCATATAGAAAATGAAATGATCATTGGTAACAGACAGTATAGATAATAGGAGTTACAAGGAGAGATTGTTGTTGGTCAGTTATTTCAGTCTTTTCTGATCCTTTGTGACCCCATTTGGTGTTTTCTTGGCCAAGATAGTGGAGTGGTTTTCCTACTTCCCCTTCTAGAGCTAATTTTATGGATGAGGAAACTGAGGCAAACAGTGTTAAAGTGACTTTCTCAGGGTCACACAGCTAGTAAGTGTCTGGTCTGACTTGAACTCAGGTCCTCTGGTACTCTACATACCATGACACCTAGCTGCCCTTACAAGGAGAGATTACTTGCATGTAATGTAAGATCCTATGATTTAGAGTGGGAAGGAAACTCTGAGCTCATTTTCCAGAAGAAGAAGCTGACACTCAGAGAGGAACTGAGTTGGGGTTCTACATATAATGATCTTTCAAGTACAACAGGGTGACTCCAGGATCAGGGAAGGCTAATTTGGAGGAAGTTTGAACTAACCCTAAAAAACACTGTGCATGTGTTCTTCGTGGAAGCTCTTAAGAGTCTTAGAGTGAAAACAGCCCGTGGTTATCTCAGACTAGCTTGCTTGAGGCTAGTTTTATTTCTGGCTCCTTAAGTAAAAACATTTGATCTTAGTGTTTGTCTAGATAGATAGACAACAGGCATTTATGTGCCGCGCATTATGCTACCAACAACAAGAGGTAGCAGATGATGAGGTTAAGTGAGTGGCCCAATGTCATACAACTAGTAAATGCCTGAAGCTGGATTTGAACTCAGGTTGTTCAGAGTCCAGGCCCAGTACTCTCTCCACTGTGTCACCTAAGTGGTAAGTGCTTTGCAAATATTATCTTATTTGATCTTCATAACAATCTTGGGAAGTAGGTGTGATTACTGTCCCCCTTTTATAGACTAGGAAACTGAGGCAGTCAGAATTTAAGTGACTTGCTCAGGATCACAGAATGAGTGACTGCTGTCAGATTTGAATTGGGCTCTATCCATTGCACCATCTACCTACCTCTGTAGGTGCATAGAACTTTTTGTTATTGGTAGGGATGCTGACATTGGCAGCCGGGTATATTGAAATGACCATTGGACTTGTTCGTGTAATTTCATGATTATTTTTCATCCTTAAAGGAAAGGGCATTATTATTATTATTATTATTATTATGCTTCTGTGAGTATCCTATAAGATAATATATAAAACTTTGTAACTGTAAAATGCTTTATGAATGACTCAGCAACAACAGGTAGCCTGATAAAGTGGAAAGAAATACTGTACTAGAAGTCAGAAGAGCTTTTGGTATTCATTTTCCTACTAGCTTGCTGAGTGACCTTGAGTTAAGCAATATATCCTCTTCTTGGCCTTGTTTCCTCAGAAACAGACTAGATATGTCAAACCAGATGATCTCTAAGGCCCCTTTAAATGCTGACAATACCATTAAACAGACTGTCACTATGACTGGTGTGTAGATAGTACTATGGGAGATGCTAGGCGACATACAAAATTTAGGCATTTATCGTCTAAGTAGTGTTGCAGGGAGCCATTTTAATTTTTGTTAGGATGAGGATGGGGGCAAAACTGAGTCACCTTTAGGAGGTGATGAAATGGAAGAACTAGAAGGTTGTGTTAAGAGTGTGGAAAGGGGACAGCCCATTGGGAATACAAGTATTGGTGGCATATTGAGGTAACATTTGTATTAAGAGAAAGGAGCTTTTCTCCTCTGTGGCTGACTAATGGGATCCTACCCTGAACCAACTTGACTGGTACTTTAGCCATTCTGAAACCAACTTTAAAAATTTTAAAGGGTATTGCATGAGGAGGAGGGGAAGGACTTAGATCAGGGTAGAAGAAATAGGAGAAAAAATAAGAGTGATTTTAAATCTCCTTGATCCACAATTTCCTCAGCTGTATCGTTGATGGGGATTAGATTCTAAGGTAATTTTTAGTGCTAAAATCCTATGTCACTCTAGGGAGGATGAATTTTAAAAAGTATAAAGCTCTCAGTGTAACTTTTGGCAAATTCCTTTCTCTTGTCTCAAGTTTCCCCATGTACAAAACGAGGGACTCTGATGTCCCTTCTGTCTCAATATCCCTGTGAAATGCATGTATTTGAATTGCTAGCAAGAACAAAAGTCAGCAACCTCAGGAATGAAAAGTTATCTCTGCCAGAAAAGTTGGATAGTTTTGAGCTAGGAATATCCAGCATTTCATATTGACAAGGGGAGAAGAACAGGCCTGGAGGTCTGGCCTGGGACTGAGGACACAGGGCTGTGGAACAGAGAAGAGGTAAGCAGACCTATTCCCCAAGGATGCTGTGGTTTGCAGAGTAAATAAGGAGGGAGCAGACCCCCTGGAGTCTCCCCCCACATGCTGAAATCTTTCTGACTAGCTGTTTGCTTTGTCCGGACTCCCAATCTCTAGCAACCACGATTCCCTCTCAATTGAAGAAACACGATTGAGAGGTGGGTGGCCTGTGGCTTAGTGACCTGGTGCCTGCTTAGTCGTGACTGGCATTATCAAGAATACCGTCCTGGCTTTCCCCCTCTGCTTCAGTTCCTCCTTACTCTCCTCAGAGCAGTGACTGTATGACTAGCTGGCTGAGTCATAGAGTCCCTGCCTCCATTCTGTGGCAAAGAATTTCAGACTGATAGAAAGTCAGAGGGGGAAGGAACCTCTAGTATATAGAGTATATATTATCAGAGCTGGAAGGAATTTCAGAACACAGTGTTAGAGCTGGAAGGGACCTTAGAAATCTAGATATATGGAAGACCCTTCTCTCCCCACCTCAGTTTTTCCTGACTTTTCAGTCTAAGAAGAAAGCACCCAAGCCTTGCCTTTGGATAAGGAGGAAAATGGAAATTCCCTCCAGGGACTGCATTGACCACTGAGTTCTCCTTGAACTTGGGTGAATAATTTGTAACATCCTGCAACATCCCCTTCAGATTTCTTGTTCTAGGAATATGAGATGTGTGTGTGTCCATGTACATGCATGTGAGTCTCTGTGGGTATGTACACAGAAAGGCCCATGGTCTCTTACTGACCTTATCCACCTACTGCTGTCATTTGAATTTGTGAGTTTCTGTTGGTCTTGCTCTTGGTTTGAGGAGCCAAGGAAGAGTGAGTATTGTGGATCCCCAGAGCCTGTCTGGCCTTCAAAAAAAGGGGAGGCAGAGGAGGACAGAGAGCAGTGGAGGAGGAGAGCATCTGATTCACCTGTGGACAGCGTTTATGATGTCACTTGACAAAGATAGACCAGACTGTTCTCTTGGCCCCTTCTTGGGGAAGGCCCCACTCTCCCACACTGTCTGTAAAACAGCACCAGCTCTCTGTCTCTCTTTCCCTTCATGTTCAGCCCAAAACACTTGCCAAGCCTGCTTTGCTCTAAGGCCTGGGATGAGAGATGGAGTCATCTCAAGTCACTTTTTCTCCTCAAACTTGGGTTCAGGAAAGTTTGCCTAGCTTCATTCAGTTAAGGAATGTGAGGGTCTTGGTCATTAGTGGGGACAGAAGTTTTCAGAAATAGGAGACCCACACCCTGTCTGTGCAAGATTGACCTTCAAAGGTCAACTGGTAAAGGTCAGTCGGTAACCAGTTCACTGGTGGGTGAGCTGGCCAGACAGCCTTGCTTTTCTTTCTACTTGGGAAAGAGTTTTCAGATGTTTTTCAGTGAAAATAGTGAAGACCTAGAGACTTAGATTGTTTGAACTGGAAGGAATCTTAGAACACAGAATGTCAGAGCTGAAAGGTACCTTAGAACTTAAAATGCTGGAGTTGGTAAAAGGGACCTTAAGGCTGGATCTGCTCTAATAAGCACTATCACTGTGGTCTTTATGTTTGGCTGGCAAAATTCCATTATCCCTGACTGTTCCCTTACCTTCACTTTGTCTGCAGCCTGGAAAATCCCCATGGCTCAGCCTTATTGGTGTGGCTTGAACTAGGGAAGGTAGTAGGGAGGACACTGATACAGAGGCATGGTATTGCCCCCATGTGCCCCCTCAAGGGAGTTGGTGGTAGTTTTGATGGGTCATGGGATAATAGCTCTTGAGCTGGAGGGAACTTTTGTGGATATCTTACATTCATCTTGTATTCACCTCTTTCCTTTTATAGATGCACAACTGGAGAATCAGAAAAATTAAGGGCTTAGACCAGGGTCACACAGATACAATGTGACAGAGAGCCACTATTCAGACCTAGCTCCCCCAACTTCATATCTGTTTCTTTTTTCTACTGTATCATGTTGCCTCTCAGTAATTGAGTAATAAATGGTGAACTGTATAGTACATTTCAGTTTCCAAAGTGTTTCAGTAATCACTGTCTCCTTGAATTCCCTTTCAACAGCCTTGAGAGGGGAATAGAAGGGAAGGAAACAATAATTTAAGTTCCTCCTTTGAGCCAGGCTAAGTAAAATGCTAAGTATTTTACTCATTTTATCTTCACAACAATTCTGGGAGGTAGTATAATTATTTTGGTTGAGGAAGTTGAGGTAGGCAGAGGTTTGGGCAGTGATTTGCCCAGAGTCAAATAACTAATAACATCTTTCTGAGACTGGAGTTGAACCCAGATCTTCCTGACGGCAAGTATCTGCTCTGCCAGCAGCTTCCTCTCAGTACTGAGAAGCTTTTGATTTATCGTCTCCATTTGAGAGATCAGAAAATTGACGTCTTGAGATGCCCAAGGTCATGCAGTAAGGGACAAAACTGTGACTAAAGCTCAGGGGTTTTGATTTCCAGCCTGTTGTTCCTTCTACTGTATCACACTGAAACATAAGTATGCAAGTAAATTATCGTGTACAGTGATCTGGGACAGATCATAGGAAGCCAGAGTCTGGTTCTGAGTTTAACCTTGGGTGAGACTCACTTTCTTGATATGTAAAAAGACAGGTATTCAATGCTCAGTCATTCTTTGTTCTTTGGATTCCTTCCAGCTCTGGAATTCCGATTCCAAAGACCTTTCTAATTCTGCCATTCTTTGTTCTATATTCCAAGGCTTCTTCTAGCTAGGTGGGTCTGGAGGCAAAAAGATTGATCTGAGACCTCATATACTTACCAGCCACATGACCTTGGGGAAGTCACCTCTCTCTGCCTCAGTTTCTTCAGCTATGAAAGGGGGCTGACAAAAGCACTTACCTTCCAGGGGCAGATCAAATGGGATAATATTTGTAAAGTGCTTAGCACAGTGCCTGGCACTGTTTTCCATCCATCTTCTAACACTATATACTTTGAGGACCCATGTAACTCACACATCCTATAGTACTAAACTATTTGTCCTGCTCTAGAGTTTTTTTTCCCCCATTTTGGTGTATCTCTTCTTTCTTGACTTTGGATTGTAATGACCCAGCCCATTACTTACCAGATATTCTTTAACGACCAAACAATATCTACTATTGCAATAGCCTGCTAGTGGATCTGCTTGCCTTAAGTCTCTTCCCACTCTAGCCTATCCTCCATTTAGCCATCAGAGTGATTTCCCTAAAGCTGACCATGTTCCACCTCTACCCTGTAAACTCCATTGGCTAACTATCACCCCCAGGATCAAATACAAAAATCCTCTGGTTCAAAGACCTTCATAACCTCTTCTCTCCCTCCTCCCACCCTCAGACTTTTATGAAACATGGACCCTACAATCCAGTGACAACTGACTCCTTACTGTTCCTTCTTTCTTTGGCTTATCTCAAGACTCAGCTAAAATCCTTCCTTCTCCTGAAGACTTTTCATGGTCCTCACCACCTCTGTATGCTACCATCTACTAGTGCAGGCCTGTACAACATAGGACAGGCCAAAGGATTTTGGGAGATTTTTGTAACCCGTGGTACCTGAACTCATCTGGCTGCCCTGTGGGCCATATACTGTGCAGGCCTGTGCTAGCAGGCCCTGAGTGATGTACCACAGGTAATTGTTTGGATGTGGGTGGGGAAGGAGAGTGAGAAGTTGGTGGTCCCTCTAGTCGAATGCTGCCTCTCTGAAACTTACACACATTGCTTTTAATTCTGCCTGCAGAGGCCAGGGAGAATTGAGCTGTCAACATGATGTCCTTCAAATGCTTGATGTGAGTTACGATGTCTCCTAGAAGGCTTTTCTAGGCTTAACATCCCTATTTTTTTTCAGCTGACTATCATGTTATCCAGCTTCTCAAGATCCTACTTGCCTTTCACCTTTTCTATCTTTACAATGTTTTCCTTAAAATGTGGTGCCAGAACTGAACATGATGTAATATACTAGATTTAGTCCGATGAAGAGAATACAATGGGACCAGAACCTTCCGTGTTCTGGTCATTGTGCCTCTCTTGTAAAAGATCACATAGAAGACCAGATCTGCGAGACTGCATCAGCTTTCTTTGGTTGTCATACCAAACTTAGAGTCCGCTAAGACCCATAAATCTTCTCCAGAAAAAAAAAACCCAACTGCTTTTTAGCCATCACTCTCCCACTTGTACTCACAAAATTGATTTTTTTTTTCTAGTTCAAGTGTAGGACTTTAGCTTCAGCCCCTCACCGTAGTCATGTTGTTCAGGCACACACAATGTGTTTTAGTCTAGTAAAGTGTCTGAAACTGGATTTAAACTCAGATCTTTCTGACTCCAGGCTTGGTACTATACTGTACCACCTAGGTGCCCATCTTAGTGAATGGAAGTATTTTTGGATTTTGACTGTCATTGTTATAGGTATTTCTTCCAGCTTTGTGTTTTCTACAGATTTTATAAGCTTGCCTTTATCTGAGTCATTGGTAAACATTTCAAGCAATCTAGGAGAAGGGACAGTTCATATTAACAGTCAACTAGATACTTCTTTTAAGGTTTACTGGCTCACATCTTTAGCCTGTCATTGAGGATGGCATGAGAGATTTTGTCAGAATTTTTGCTGAAATCTAGGTAAATTATATCTACTGTATCTGCAATGTTCTCTTGTCAGAAAAGGAAATGAGGTTAGTCTGGTCTGACCTTCTCTTATTATCTCTATTTCCGTTTCTATACCTGTCCCTTTAAAAAATAAATTCTAGAATTTTTCCCAGGAATTATAGTTAACCTCACTAGCTTAAAAGTTTTCCATCCTACCTGGGATGTACTCACTTCATCTTTGCCTCTTTTTTGCTTTCTCCCCTTTTTCCTTTTCAGCTCACATGCTGCCTTCTCTGATCTCTCCAAATAAAGGTGCTCTCTTCAGAGTTAATCTTTCTAATGTTGCAGGTAACATATCGTGCTTTAATGTTTGCAAAGTGCATAACAAATACGATTTCATTTTATTCTCATGCTAACCTTGGGGAATAAGTACCTTTATAGTCCCCATCTTACAGAGAAAGAAACTGAGGCAGATAGTGATTAAAGTGATCAAAGCGTCCGGTGTCAGAAGACACTGGATGATCTGAACTCAGCTTTTCCTGACTTCAGGCTTGGAGCTGTATCCAATGCACATCACCTAACTTCTCTGTAACAGGAGAAACCTGGGTTTCTCCCTTGCCTCCATTTTATTCTAACTTGTATTATTCTTGTATTTGTGCAAGTTGGGTTTCTTTTAATAAACTCCCTCATCTTTGGGGTCAAGAACTGGGTCTACTTCCATCTTTGTATTTCCTAGCACAAAATAGGTATTTGGATAAATATGTAATGAATTGCATTGAATTGATCAGAAAATACTTTACATGCTTTATTTAACTCTTTTAGTTTTTACAATTGGCTTTCATACCTACAATATGCACAATAACAGGTAAGGTTGTATTACTATACCCATTTGACAGAGGGAGAAACTGAAGGAAAGTGAGGTGATTTGTCCATCATCAAATGAACTTATAAGTGGTAGAGCCTAAAATGGAAGGAGGAGGGTGTGTGGGTGTGTGGTGGTGGCATGGGACAGACATTCCTCTAAATAGGATTTTCTGATAACCCTAAATCAGGAGAGGCGTCTGTAGTGTATAGCGGAAAGAGCACTAGGTTTGGAGTAAAAATACCTGGGTTTTCATTATGATCTTGTGCAATGCTAAGCAAATCCGTCAATTTCCCTTAGGTAGGATGAAGGTGGTATAGTGAGGCCTAGAGTCAGGAAGACCCATCTTCATGAGTTCAAATCTGGCTTCAGACACTGTGTCACTTAAGTAACAGCTGTGTCACTTAACCCTATTTGCCATATATGTAAAATGAGCTGGAGAAAGAAATGACAAATCATTCCAGTATTTTTGCCAAGAAAACCCCAAATGGGGTCACGGATAGTCAGACATGACTGAAGTAACTGAAAAATAACAAAAACACATACAAAAGAAAACCCCAAGTGGGTCATGGAGAGTTGGACACAGCATTACTGGAATGTGTTGCTCATGACTGAACCACGACAGAAGGTAGAAAGGATTTTTGGACGTGGTCATGGACATCAGGAACTATCTTTTTTGTTAATTGTAGCCCCAGTGGTTAGCATTGTGCTTGGCAGTCATAGGCGTTTAGATTGGATTAGGTGGGTTTTGAGATACGCTTTAATGGAAGGGCTGAGTTTCTAGAGCTTGGTGGGTTGGCCCTTAGTCACCAAGCATTTATGGAGCCCTTACTATGTGCCAGGCACTGTGCTAAACAAAAAAGACAGTCTGCCCCCAAGGAGCTTGTATTCTAAGATAGCAAGAGGGAAGACAACAAAAGGGAGCTTAAGAGGAGGAGGGGAAACACTGACTAGGTCTGGAGGATGGAGATTGTGGGAAGGACTCACCAGTGAGGGAAGGTGTGGTACTATCCATTCTGTATAGCCTGTTGTGGTGTATGTGTGGTGAGTGTGTGTGCAGCATTCTGTGTAGTGGTGCTGTAGGGGGCGTCTCATGGGAAATCCATTGGGCCCATTAACTCCAGCAGATGAGTTTTGCCCACTTCTGTACAGTTCTTATTCTCATTACTTGCACTACTAGTTATTTTACTATAGAGTCTTGGGATTATGGGGGGCAGCATTTAAGTCTTAAAATGCTACAGAAATGTTAGTGAGATATTCCTTTTCTGTGGGACATCCCTAGGTGCTGGAGCCTTCTCCTCTAAGGCTACTTCCATTTACTTTTATGGAATATTCAATTATTTACGTACTCTTTACCCTATTAGAACGTCAGCTTCTTAAGGGCAGGGGCTGTTTTTGTCTTTCTTTGTATTCTTAGCACTTGGAACATAGTAAGCAGTGCTTGTTGATTCATATATTTATATATTTATGTCTACCAATTTTCTCACCTGGCTGTAGTAGGCCCTTTAATGAATGCTTCTTGACTGATGACTGCCTCACATGAGTACAGTGCTAAGGGAGATTTATAAAAGTAAGTGGCATTCACTGACTTTCTGTAAGCAGCTTACTGCTTAGTAGGTGGGTAAATATGATGAAATTTAGATTGCAAATGCTATGAGGTCACAAGGGAGAGATCACTTTTCAGTAAGGGTAAGGGCAGAGAAGGCTTCATGGAGAAAGGTGATGTGTGAATAGAACCATAAAGAGATGAGTAAGATGTCAAGACATTGAGCTGCCAGAGGGAAGGGAAACAATAGTTTTGTGACCTTGGTAAAGTCTGTTCTTCCTTCTGGGCCTCAGTTACTCCATCTGTGAAGTAAGGAGGTTTAGCAGAGGTGAGAGCTGCTGTGGTGGTTGATAGGTCCCTGTCTAGCCTCCTTCAGGAGCATCAGCACCAGGTGTTGGAGTAGGAGTGGGACTGAGCACTTTCCTATTAACTTACACTGCAGGGTGTGGGCCACAGCTGATAGACCTTTACAAAAAAGCAATCTGGTGTTGGCTAACAGAATGCTTGGAGGTGACTCTGGCTGCCTCTTCTTGCAGAGCCCACAGCTGGCAATCTGGGCTACCCATTGTCTCCTCACAATTGCCTTGGAAGGGGCAGGCAAGAGCCCTGGGATGTGCAGAGCCCCACAACCAATTTTGGAAAATGGGGACAGGAAACCAGAATCTAGGACAGCAAGTGGGTTACACAATTTCCTGTCCCTTTGTGCCCCTTAGCCAGCTCTGGTTTAGTGTTGACAAACAGTTTAAGCATGGCCAGTTTCCTTAATATTCTTCTTCCCCTTCCCCCCCAAGCTTTCACTACCAAAGATCCTCATCAGCATTGGTATTACTCACCCGTAGGATTGTTTTGAAGCCTTAGAATTTTAAACCAGTGATAGAGGTGGAATTATCTTTAGACTATAGAATAGTTGATTTAGAAAGGTACCTTCTTAGCACATAGAATTGCAGAACTGGAGGGGAATAGAACTGAGAATGTTGAAACTGGAAGTGCTTTTAGCACCTCAGATCATAGAAAGACCATAAAACATAACATAGCATTTGAATACTGAAAAGCATCTCATGTCATAGACTGTAAGAGATTACAGAACATGCAATATAGAATTCGAGTGATGGAAGATGTTCTTCAAAATGTAGAATGTCAGAGTTGGAAGGAATTTATGTGGAATAGATGAATCATGGAATGGTAGGATTTAGACATGAAAGGAACCTTTGAGATCATTTAGGTCAAACTCCCTCATTTTGCAGAGTCCCAGAGAGGTTAAGTGACTTGCCCAATGTTGCACAGCAGACCTAGGACATTTAGTGCTCTCCACTTCCTATTATGTCTCTCACAACAGAGGACATAGAATGTTAAAATCATGAGGGACCTTAGAACATAGACCTCAGAATGTTGGCATTTGAAAGGATTTTAGAATTCTTTTTGTCCAACTTCCTCTTCCATTGTTGTTAGCTTTCCAGTGGAAATTGAGGACCAGATCCCTCAGTCACATAGCAAACTGTGAAAGAGATGGGAGCAGAGCTCAGATTTTTATCTTCCCAGTTTCTCTCTTCTCTTCCCTAAGTACTCTGGTTCCTTGATTAATCTTAACATTGACCAGGTTTGTGAATGTGGCCTTTAGCTGGACAGCAGAGCTTTGGATGCCTCCTGCATGCACAGTGCCTGGTACACAACAGGTGCTTAATTGATAGATTGCTACTTTTATCCAGTAAGGAGCAGGGTCCTAAGAGCAGCTTCCTTTTTTTCCTAACTTCAGTTTTGTCCAGGGCTAGGGGGTGGAGAAAATCTGAAAGGAGCTGATGCCTTTACCATTTCTATTACCTGGGAATGTTCCCAGCCAATCTCATGGTTCTGAAAATCATTTGCCAGGAATTCAGGGCCCCCAAACCATCTCTTAATGACCGTGACAATGAGCAGTGACAGCTGAGGGGCTCTCCTTGATAGCCATAGAAAACCTGCAAAGACATTGGAACAGATTTGACAACTTGTCTGGGAAACCATGTTACTCCACTCTTCCCCTCCCCTTCTCTCTTCCTTTCTCTCTCCCTTCCCCCCTTCCTTCCCCTTCCCCCTCCCCTTCCTCTCCCTCCCTCTCTCCCTACTTTCCTTTCTCTCTGCCTTCACCCTTTCTCCCCTCTTCTCTCTCCCTCCCTTTCCCTTCTTCCCTCTCTCTTTCCTTCCCTCCCTCTCCTTTCTCCCCCTCTCTCTCTTCCTCCCTCCCATTCCCTCCTTGTTCCTTCTCCCTGCTGTTCTCTTTCAGTGAGAGTCTCTCTTTGTCTCCCTTCCTCCCTCTGACATGCAGTGATCTCCCCAGACAGGCGTCAGGAGAGAAGCTGGTTTTTAAATTAACACATGGGCTCAGCTCTCTGATGGAATTGACTGTGCCAGCTAATGCGATCTGCACAGCTCGCTATGGGCCTGTTGCTATTATTAGATATGACACGCATGGTGACTAAAATGCCGGTAAATTTTAGTCAGCAGCCTTCAAGCTGCTGATTGTGCCCATCAATTAAAATAATATTAATAATGATAGCTGGCATTTATACAGTGCTTTCTGGCTTACAAAGGGGTTTGCATACATTATTTTATTTGCTTTTGCAACAACTCTGTTAGGTAGGTGCACAGTGCAAGTATTATCTGCCAAAGGAAGAACCCAGCACAGATAAGACATAACCTTTCAGTTTTAGAGCTTGAAAAGACCACAGAGACCATCTAATCCAGTCCCCTCATTTTATAGAGGAGGAACTGAGACCAGAGTTTAAGTTACTTTCCTAAGGTCACATAGTTGTAGCAGAGCTGGGATTCAAGCCTGGTTAGGTGGTTTGGCCTTAGGCACAAAGCTAGGAAGTGGATGAACCTGGATTCAAGCTCAGATCAGCTGATTGCAAATCCAGTGTTCTCTGTACCTCTCTCTTTCCTTCTTCCTGCCTCTCTCTTTCCTTCCCCCTTTCTCCTCTTTTCTTTCTCTCCACCCCACACATAATAATTACATACCACAATTATTCCTGTTAGCCCACAACTGAGATTATAAGGCTTTTACAGCTAGAAGGACAATTTTGTAAAAAACTGGAACCCAGTAAGGGTTAACGACTTTCCCAAGGATAATCAGCTAATCAGTGGCAAGAGAGTCCAGGTTTCCATCTCCCAGTTAACTGATATTTCTACTACACCATGCTTCTTTTGTAGTCAACACTTATTTTCCATCCTAAGGCAAACTCCTCCTTGTCTCTTTTCCTCTTTCTCTTCCTCCAGAGTTCCTCCTTTGAGACAATGACTAGGACTCTGGACCTGGAGTCAGTAAGACTCTGTGACCCCTGGCAGATCACTTAACCCCTGTCTGCCTTAGTTTCAACTGTAAAATGGAGATAGTAGTAGTGCTTACCTCCCAAAATTCTAGTGAGGATCAAAGGAGATAATGTTTGTAAGACATTTAGCATAGTGCCCAGTGCATAGTAGGTACTTGGTAAATACTTGTCTTCTTCCTTATCACTGCATTACCCAGCTCATCCCTCTTCACCTTCCAGAAACTAAAGGAGTTAGCATTTTCTGAACCACAGTCCTGGGGTGCCTTAACTGGCCTTGGGAGTGGGCTTTCTCTGTTGTGGTCCCATTCATCAAGTTATCTTTCTGTCTACCTCAGCTCTCCCTGGCTCCCTTGGGGTAGAATTAGGAACAGCTGGCTCCCTCCTAGCCAGAGGGGAGGGTCTGGAGGTGTCCCAGAGGAGAAATAAATTACCTCCCTATGATCTAGTTGAAAGATTCACCAGGGCTCTGCAAGATAAGCATCATTAGGCTCTGTCCCTTTGCAATGACTTAAGCAGTGAGCTTAATACACCTTAGTGCATACATTTGGGGGTGACTTGGGGTGAGAAGTGGTTACTTTCTGACTTTGAGTCCTGTTAAGGAATATTGGGACATTCTGCCATATCAGACAGATTGTCAGGGATAGGAAAGAAGTTTGAATCAATACAAACACCAGGATGACAACCAGGTTTTACAGAAAGGTCCAGTCTTATGGCCTGGTTCTTCCATGGCCTTGTTGGCTCATGCACAGTTACTCTTGCCTAGAAAAGAGCAACCAAGTTAGGCAAGTGTGAACATTTGAGGGCTAATTGTTTCTTTTCTCTCATCCCTTAGGCTTTTTTGCATCGCATCCGGCAGAATGTGGCTGATTCAGCAGACAAGTGCATTACTGAGGAGAATGTCAAGGTTTGTATGTCTGGGTCCTGGACAGGGAGAATAGTGGGTGCTGAGACAGGAGGGAGGCAGGAATGCTTTTAGCCTGCTTCCTCATGAGGGGTGGAGGTTGAAGTAATAAGTCAGGGATGGACTGAGGTCTCCGTGCCACCTGAAGGAGCCCTTCCAACTTCTGCTTAGCGTCCTACCTTATGAACACCCATGTCTGTCCATCATCACCCTCATCTCTTCTTTCTTCCCTCCCACATTTACTTTGTGGCCCTCATTGGTCTGGTCTGAACCGCAATATTCTCCCATCTGTGGTGCATCAAGTAAACAAAGGGAGTACACACAGTTTGTAGTTGGAAAACCTGGTTTCAAATGGTGATTTTGCTACTTTATCAGTTGTAGTGACACTTGGCCAGTCACTTCTCTCTGTGTTTTGGTTTCCTTGTCTGTAAAATGAGGTTAACCTAGATCCAAGGTGTCAAACTAAAATAGAATGGGGGGCTACCACCTTTGCAGGCTCATATTGGCTTAGAAAACCACACATTGACACAATTTATGTTGTCTTGTGTTTTTATTTATTTTGTTAAATATCATCTAGTTACATTTTAATTTGCCTGGGCCATGGTTTGATGGCCTCATGCAAACTGAGGGTCATGTGGTTGACACATCCTCTCTCCTCAGCTCTAAGTCTGTTAACCTGTGAATTAAGTGCTAGTCATTACAGCCCAATTCTCCTAAGTATCTGTTCTAAGACACTGCCTCTTTTAGGCCAAGATTCTTCCCTCCAGCTCCCAAACAAACAAAAAACCCTGGAAGGTACAGCCTCCACTGCCATCATGTCTTCATGTGGAGTCAGAGTCTGTGTCTGGCTTATCTCTCTAACTGCTTTGTGAGTATGTGCTTGTGTGCACATGAGTGATGGGACAGATGAATATCCAGGCCTCAGTCCATCCTCAGGGGCTTTGACCTGTGGAGTTTCTGGAAGGAATCAATAATCCCTCCGTGTGGACAGAAGGCAGCTTGGATTTTGCCCCTGCCTCCTTGGGGGATGGAGTAGTATCCAGCTCTGAGCTAGATGAGGGAAGCCAAAAGGTTTTTTTCCCAGCTCCTGCCTGACCCCTGGTTTGCATTAATTTTGAGCTCTAGCCTCGAGTTCCTTTCTCAGGAGATCTAGAGTGAATGATTCCAGTTCATTTAAATGTATCAGCATTTAAATAAAATTTTTTAATAAAATTTTTTTGTTGATCTCTTCTGTTCTTATGTCTCCTGTATGTCAGAATAAATGTCTCTTGTCTACAGAGAGCCATCTTTTGTTACGAAGAGAGGTGGGAAGCAGTCCTGTGAAATTAGTTGTTAAATCTACTAACTCTTGACAATACATGCCATGTTCCATATCCATATTTCCCCACTTCTGCCAAGAAGGCAGGGAGGGACATTTTCTCTTTGTTTTTAGGCCCAAGCTTGATTATGAAAGTTACACAGCATTGAGTTTCTTTCTTTTTCCCTCTTCTGCTCCCTTATTTCTCCTTTCTCAGTGTCAGAGGCACTTGCATGTTGTTCTCTGGGCTCTGCTTCTTTTTGCATCACTTCACATAATTCTTTCTGTCAGCATGCTTATTAAGTATCTCGTGAGTACTGTACTAAGTGCTGGGGGAGATACAAAGTTTAGCTAAATTCAATCTTTGTCTTCACAGAGCTTACAGTATAGTAGGGAGCTATGATAGAAATGCACATAAATAAAACAGAACAACACAAGATCAACTAAAGTTCTTTTTTTGTAACACTTTCAAGTTTAGAAAATTCTTTAAAAAAAATCCTATCGTAAGATAGTATGTTATTTTCCAGATGAGGAAACTGAGGTCTTTTTTTTTTTTTCGCTTTTTGGAGGGGAGAAGGCAGGGCAATTGTGGTTAAGTGACTTGCCCAATGTCACATGGCTAGTAAGTGTTAAGTGTCTGAGGCTGGATTTGAACTCAGGTTCTCCTGACTCTAGGGCTAGTGCTCTATTTACTGCGTACCTAGCCACCCCATGAAGTTCATTTTTAAATGAATGATATTTTATTTTCCCAATTACATGTAAATTCAATTTTAAACATTCATTTTTAAAAATTCCAAGTTCTAAATTTGGTTTATAAAGGTTAATGACAACTAGTGGATAGTAAGTCTTCAATATGGTATTTTCCACTATATCACTCTGGTTCACCACAAAGAGCTGGGTGAGATTTCAGGGAGGAATGGTTATTGCTAATTTGGGGACAGAAAGCCTTGAGTTCAAATGCTATGTTATATGCTATAAAGGGTGGACATTCCAGGCCTAGAGAATAAATGAGCAAGGCGTTGCAGATAGCAAAGCATAGGCAACATGTGGGGATGGCAGGCAGTTGTAGGGGCATAGAGCGAGAGGAGGGGGAGATGAGTGTGAGAGCTGGGTTGTGTGGGAACATGTCATGTCACGCTAAGGAGTTTGAACTTTCTTTATAACATAGTGAAAAAGTTTAAGGGTTTTAAGTAGAGAGGATTGACATGACCAGATCTTTGGATAAGGAAAATTCATCTGGTATAAATGAAGGATAGTTTGTTCTGGGGTGAGAATGGAGGAAGGGAGAAATGGTTAGTAAGCCTTTGGAAGGAGGAGACTAGGAAGGGTGGTAATGAAAGTCTGACCTAGGGTGGTGGCTGTGGGGACAGAGAGGATTCAGTTATAATCTCCTGTATGCTCGCCTCTGTTAGAATTCCTTCTGTTTCCTTTCCTGGTTCTTCATTTTTCTTTTTTTTTCTCTTTCTATGTCTCTGATTTTCTGTGTTTTTTTTTCCTCTCTTTACTTTTTCTCTCTGTTTCTCCTTATCCCCCATTTTCCCTTTTCTGGCTTCTCATTTGTGCAACACCCCCCCCCCCCCCCCCCCCCCCCCCCCTTTTAAGGACCATTTCAATGCAGGATTCCTAGATCTACAATTTTAACCCTGACCTGTCTTCTGAATTCCACTTAGATTGTGCTGAAGGAACAAATGAATAAGCAAAAACGCATTTACTAAGTGCTTAATATGTGATAAGCACTATGTTTAGCAAAAAGAGTCCCTGCCATCAAGAAGCTTATGTTCCAGAAGGGGGAGGTCACGTACCTAGGCTGAATGTTGGCCAGGGCCAGGGGAGAGGTCATGAAACTTACTTTACTGATGAAGGGGTTCAGTGCTATCATTAACCCTTTCTTCTTCCTTACCTCTCATATATTCAGTTAATTACCAAGTTCTGTAGCTTCCACCATCCAACATCTTTCTTCTCTCATCTTGTGTCTATTCCTACACAAAACACCCTAGAACAGACCATAGTTATTTCTCCCTGTACTGTTATAACCTTTTATAGGTCTCCCTGCTTCTCACCCTTCTAATTCATGTTTTCTACTGCTGCTGGAATAATGTTTCTTATGGATGATTTTGTCATGTACTTCTCTAATAAAAACCAGTTGCTTATCTTCAATATCGAATTCAGGCCCTCCCCAGTTTGACCACCATGGTGTTGAGACACCCTCTTACTTTTCCAGATTAATCACATATTATTGCCCTCCATGAGCCTTCACACTTTAACCAAACTGTATCATTCTGCACTATGCCCCCCCCCCCAATACTTTGTGCTCATTCCCTTACTCAGATTGTTCCTTATGCCTCAAGTATCCTTTTTTCCCTGTCCCTTTTTAGTGTTGTCCCCACCTATCATTTAAAGTCCAGCTTAGATGCTTTCTTTACCTTACCCACCTCATTGTCTTGTTTTGCACTTTTCTCATTATAATGTTGCATCTTTTAGGTATCTAGGTTTATGCTTTTTTTTCCTTACCCAGACAGTAAGGTCCATGAGGGCTAGAGCCAAGACTTGTCTAAACTTTTTACTTAGTTCAACCTCCTTACTTTAAAAAAAAAAAGAGGAGGAAATTAGTTTTCCAGGGATGCTGTAGTTTGCTCAGATTCATACTGATTCAATCACTCTTGCTTTTTATTCAGAACCATTTGAATTTGAGACCAGGGTCTGGAGTTAGAAGTGGTTCTATTGCTTAGTACCTGTGATCTTGGGCAAGAGGCTCAGGAAATATTTGGGAATTTATTTGTATTTGAAACTCTACTCTTTTTGACCTCAACTAATATGAACTTTCTGTTTCCCTGCAGATTCTCTTTTCCAACATCGAAGATATCTTGGAGGTTCATAAGGAATTCCTGAATGCCTTGGAGTTTTGTTTACAACCTGAGCCTCAGTCTCAACATGAACTTGGAAATGTATTCTTAAAATTTGTGAGTAAAGTTAAATGACTGGGTGGCTTATGGCTTCCTTCCTACATTCCTCCCTCCCCAAGCTCAGCTGCCCTTTTCTTCTTCCCCAAGGGCAGGCAAGCAGGTCTTATGTTTTCTTAGGGATTGTAAAGGTCTGGAAAAGGGGGGCAGAGTAGGCGATCCATTCCCAGCCTAGAGACTGGAACAATAGAAGGGGCCTCAAGTCTAACTCAGCAAAGATGTATTTTTAGAAAGTCTACCCTTTTCCCTTGTATGCAGAGAACCTGCTCTCTTTCTCCAAAGGTACTTTACTGAGTGCCAGCTTCCTGGGTTGACTCCCTGGGATCATATTGTCAAACAAAGACTTGTAGTGCCCTATCTCTAAGGAACAGTACAGACATGGTCACTGCCCTCAGGGAGCAAGAGAAGTCAAATGGAAACTTATTCCCAGTTCCTTGCTTCTTCAATCATTTGCCAAGACTTGCCAGTCTCACCAACACAAAAACTCTGTTCCCTTCTCTCTATTCCCATAGCCACCACCCTAAGCCGTTATCACTTCTTTCTTTAATTGTCTCTGACCTTATTCTACATTAATTCTAAATTTTCCTTACATATAACATCTTATTTCCATTCCTTTCCACAGGTTGCCCCTTGTACAGAAATGTACAAAAACAGCGTACTCTGTTTAAAGAATTCACATTCTGGTGTATGAGAGAACATACAAAGGAATAGGTATATATAAGATATATACAGGATAGATGGAAGTCATTGTGAGAAGGGAAGGCACCAGCAGATGAGAGGACTAAGAAAAACCTGCACAAAGTAGGATTTGAGCTGAGTCTGGAAAGAGGCTAAGAGTTGCAGTTGAAGAAGGAGGGCATTTCAGACATGGGGGATAGCCAGGACAGGGGATCAGGGATGGAAATGGAGTTTCATGTTTGAAGAACAGCAAATAGGCCAGTGCTGTTTGAATAGCAGACTGGAAAGTTAGGTAGGGGCCCTCAGGTTATGAAAAGCTTTAAATGCTAAACAGAGGATTCTGGAGATCACAGGGAGTCATTGAGTGTTTGGAAAGGTAACCTGGTCAGACCTACACTTCAGAAAAATCACTTTGGCAGTCAAGTGCAGGAGGTGAAGCTTGAGGCAGGGAGACAGGTTGTATTAATCCCAGCTGATGAAGGACTCTGTTCAGGGTGGTAGCTGTTGTAGTTGAGAGGAGGGGAGGGGAGAGGAGAGCTAGCTATGTGAGGGAGTGAAGATAGAAACAAGGCTTGGCAACAGCTTCTATATTTGGGGTGAGGGTAAGGAGTTGAAAGTTGATGCCATGATCGGAAGTATGGATGCAAACTGGGAAGGTGATAATGTCCTTAACTTATTACTAAGTTAGTTTGCAAGGGGGAAATGTTTTTGGGGAAAGATTATGGTTTCCTTTGTGGATATGGAAGAGGTGAGTTCTGTAGGAGATACTTATGGGAGTATTTTGTTTGAGATTGCCCAAAGTAGCTGGCAATGTGGTACTGGAGTTTAGGAGAATGATTGGAATTGTATATATTGTATTTATTTCATACGTGCTTCTGGGTGTATAAGTTGTCTGTCCTTATAGAATGCAACCTGTTTGAGGGCAAGGACAATTTCATTTTTGTCTCTGTATCCTCATTGTATAGTACAGTGCCTGGTGCATCGTAGGCACTTTAAATATATGTTGGTTAATTGATCAAGCGGAGTTCGGATCATGAATTTAGAATTATAAAGGACCTTAGAGGTCATCTAACTCAGTGGTGTCAAACTTATATATCAGTGGTTACCTGCTGGCCACAAATTGACTTAGAAAACCTCAAATTAACATTATCTGTATCGTGTTATATTTTTATTTATTTTTTAAATTCCCAATTATATTTTAATCTTCTTTAGGTACTCTTGGGGAGTTTTTCTGGTGAAACACTTCTGATCTTGTTCAATAGCCTCTCCCTCAATTTTATAGATAATGAAATTGATGGAGTGGGAGTACATTTTAATGAGAGTTGGAGACTTGGAGAAGTTATTTTACTTGCCCAAAGCTAGGTAATATATCAGAACTGCAATTTGAAAGCTTTTCCAAATCCACTGCTTGATCTCTGTAATCCTCCTGGTCCCTCCCAGCTTTGACATCCTGTGCCCTTCCAGTTTTGACATTCCTTATTAGAAGGTCCTTTCCAGTTTAGAAAATTCTGTGTTCAAAAGTCTCTTCCAGTTTGATCCTTTCAGCTCTGATGATCCCTGTTGGCTTGCTGAATTACCTTTTGCTGGAGCCTGGAAACATTAGGCATGATAATGGCCCTTGGGCCTTTCCTTAGTGCCCTGAATCCTTTCCTGAATCCCTTCATAGGCAACTTGTCAAGTCAGATCAGTGCATTAGCTAGAGAAAAGGCATTTGCTTCAGTCAGCTCTTTGATGCCTTGACCACACAGTCAAGTGGTCTTCCTGAGACTTCATTTGCCCATCAGACTTCTCTGTTCTGCTCCTTGTGTCTCTTGATGCATCCCTTAATCTTCCCTCAGTCTGTCAGGAATATCATCCTGGGGCATCCACAGGGAGAACGGAGAGTAGAGTCAAAGATTCAAGGTTTATTCTTAGTTTCCTCCATCTCTTCCTTCTCAGAGAAACAATTTCAGGACTGAATAGCAGCTTAGGTACCAGCTAATTCCAACTGTCTCATTTTATAGATGTTGAAGCAGGTCCAGAGAGGAGGACTAATTTGCCCAAAGTTACAAGGTGTCATTATTTTTCCTGCTTTGAATACTGCATCCATTTTGCTGGGTTAGCTTGGGCAAAGTCATAGAGATGAATTGATGGAAGATATTGAGAGGAGTGGAGGATGGGAGAGGCACTGGGGCAGCGTGAGGGAGGAGATCCCTTGAGGTGGGGTTGGTGCAGAGGCCCAAAGATAGGAGAGACAAACTACATCCACATGGACCCTCCAAGGAAGGAGTCCATAACTGTTTAGTTGTGTCTGCATGAGTAACATCCAGAGACTAGCCCATAATCTGTGAGGGTGGTCTAGTGTGTAGAGAAAGAGGAGGGAGTGGATAAAAGGGGGCCTCTATTCCTCTAGATTCTGTGTGTCCTGTGCTATGGCAGCTGCTTCTGAATATGTCTGTACCAAGCCCTTCATGTCCTGAGCAAGACCAGGCCTCCCTCTTCCCCACAGCTGTCCCTCATCAGCAGCTGCAGCATCTTCTGCTCATCTCCCTTCTTTTTTATTTTTATTTTTTTTAGACCCAGCCTCCTTTCCCAACCCCCATGACCAACATCTGTCATTATATAACTGCTAGTTTCCTCATGAGGGAAAAAAAGAGAAAACAACAAAGACTCCTCCAGGGTTCCAGGGAGGAAATTAAACACTTGAGACACTCAGCCATCGAGAGCATAGTTTTCATATTTGTGGGGGTCTTGTGCATGGAAAACAGTTGGAGAATACTTAGTAAAAGAGCAGCAGAATGTGCATAATTATTGTGTTGGGTTGGGTTTAGCAGAGGTGATAAACATAACTTTCTACTATCCCAAGTCCTGAAGTGGAAGAAATATTACTTCATAGGATGTCAGAACTGGAAGGAACATTGGAACTTCGACTGTTAGAGCTGAAAGAGACCTTAAAACTTGAGATGTCAGAGCTGGTTCTGACACTTTTGGACCAATAGGAATGTTAGAAATGAAAGAACAAAGAACAGCAAAGCTCAGAGGTTCTGTGTTAGCAATGTCATAACAGAATGTGAGAGTTGGAAGGTGACCCTTAGAGAGATACTCCTCATTTTATAGATAAAAAAACCAAACAAACGAGAGAGGGGAAAGGACTTGGCTAGAGTCTCACATTTAGATAAAGGGCATTTCACTGTGGGTGTTTTCCTTTGGTGAGGCTGTTGGGGTTAAGTGACTTCCTTGGGGTCACACAGCTAGTAATTGTCTGAGGCCAGTGTTCTTTCGATTCACTGTCCCACTGTGTTTATTTTCAAAGCCATTCTGAAGAGATCTAGGAGTGCCTTCCCTTTCTTTCCCCCAGTCCCTCAGCCTCCTGTGGAACGCCTTCCTCTCCTCCTGGATTACTGTGTGTGTGTGTGTGTGTGTGTGTGTTGCTGCTTCTGCTAGGGCAAGGACTAGGAAACAGCTCTTATTTTGCACTTATCTTGCCTTCTTTGGGGGGCTCACAGTTTCCAGAGGAGCAAGTGGACAGAAGGCCAGGTGTCAGGTGGTGGGGTGGGGTAGGGGGCAGAGAGGGTAAGGTACATGTCTTCTGATTTCAGGGACTCTTCAAAAATAATGGCTGCTATTTGAGTTAGCAACCTACTTGGGCCTTTGGGGGAGTGGCTATCAGAGGAGGAGGTCTTGCCTTAGGTTTTGAAGGTAGTTTGGCTTTTCCTTTAAGTCCCACCATTCTGTACCCCCCTTCCTTTTTTTCAAGCTCCTTTTTGTGTATTAGCATTCTCAGTTAGAATGTAAGCTCCCTGAGGACAGGGATTGAGTTTCCTTTTGTATTTGTGTTCCCAATGCTTAGCAGAGGGCCTGGCACATTTTGCTGTTTTGTTGAGCCGACTTGTCATTTTCCTTCCTCTCTAGCTTGTGTATTGTCAGGATCAGCATTCAAGGTGGCATCATGGTGTTGTTGTTTAGTTGTTTCAATCGTGTCAAGCTCTTTGTGACCCTATTAGGGTTTTCTTGGCAAAGACACCAGACTGGTTTGCCATTTCCTTCTCCAGCTCATTTTACAGATGAGGAAAATGAGGCAAACAGGGTGAAGTGGCTTCACCAGGGTCACATAGCTAGCAAGTGTCTGAGGCTGGATATGAACTTAGGAAGATGACGCTTTCTGACCCCAGGCCCTGTACCACATAGCTACATAGCTGTAGCTGCCATATCTGTAAAATGAGGGTGTTGGTGCTTTATCTACTGCACCACCTTGATGCCCATAGCTGGCACATGGTACTCCTTTAATAAAGGCTTATTGCTATCTTGTCCTTTCTTTGCCTCCATCAAGCCTTATTACTACCTTCAGGTAGAGGTAATCCTTTGTGCTACTCTAGTCTATCTGCTATTAACTTACTGCTTTTTCCTCCCAGACTATGCTAGACTCAATAATTACAACCACAACAATAAAAATTTAGTTATGTGCCAAGCACTGTGCTATTTTTCTCATTTTGCAGGTGAAAAACTGAGTCAAAAGATCGAGTGACTTGCCAGATTAGTCTCAGAGTCCAGATTTGGACAGGTCTTCCTGACTTTAGGCCATGCTCAGGCCTCGCACATGTCCCTTTCGGTATAGTACTGCATGCTGTAGTGGGAGGAGACCTGGATTAGAATTCTGGAGAGCTAAATTCAAGTCCTAACTGCTGCTTACTACTCTCTGACCTATCACTTCCCTTTCCCCTGGTCCTCAGTTTTCTTTTCTATAAAATTAGAATAATGATACATCACCAGAGTCTTTGTGATGAGTAAATGAATGTAAAGTACCTAAAAATGGGGTAGAAACCTTTCATTATTATTTCCTTTTCTCTCCCCCTGGACCTTGGCCTCCAGCCCCTCTGGGACAAACCAGCTAATCATATATTATTGATAATGGGATTTAGAGCTGGTAGTAGCTTTAGAACTCAACTAGGCCAGTGCCTTTATTTTTTTCTTTTTTTTTTGGAGGGGGGAAGTTAGGAGTCAGGATTTTAGAGATGGAAGACCCTTTCACACCATTTAGTCCAATCTCTTCATTCTGCTGATCGTTTAAGGGACTAGTCTAAAGTGAGTGGCAGAGTCAGGCCTTGAACCCAGATCTTGTTTTCACTATTGTACTAGGTTATTCCTTTGATGATCAATTCAGTATTAAGGTATTAATAGCTGATAAAGGCTGAGTGTGTAATTGAATTTCTTCACAGCGGTTTTCAGGACTGACCAATGGTGGGGATTTAAGGCTCTCAGTTAGGCCAGAGGGGAAATTTTGAGGCAGTTGGAGCCATCAAATATACTCTGTGATAGGTGTCAGTTTATAGATCTTACTTGGTGAGATTTTTTAGAAGCTGAAAATCACCTTACTTTAACCTTTGGATTCCATGCTTGCAGCATCTGGACCCAAGATCAGTCTCTCATCCTGTTTTCCCTTTCTATTATCTTGCCCACACGGTTATCTCCCAAATTATAGGCCATTATCCTGCCCTTTTTTCAGCCTCCTGGTTCTTCTTTACAGAGCACTGGTCATTAGGCAAAGCTTTGTTTTTTGCAGATCCAGATGTAGCTGGAAGACATGTATAATCTCCCACATCTGGTGACTGATTTCTCACTTTGTACCTTGGCTAGTTTTGCATGTGGATTGCCCAGGTCCAACTCCAGGTTCTTCCTTTCTTCCCATTTCATCCTTATGGCCTATGCTCATGTTAGGGGAGATCAGACTGATTTGACTCCTTGGTCTTGACTCTTGATCACAATATGTTGGTGAAAGGAGATTAGATTTTTATTCAGATTTAGGTTAAAGAAGGGTGATTGACCTAGAGGTTAGTTGATGACTGGACAGGGTCCCAAAGATGGATGATACAGAGAAATTGATTGATGGCAACAGAGGGTCTTGGGATATTCCATAGTGGATCAGATCAGACTGATACCATAGCGGAATCATAGGTCTTTCTCCAAACACTAAAAAAGGAATTATGTATGTATGTATGTATATATGTATATGTAAGTATATATGTATGTCTATCTATTTCTATATTTATATATCTATAAATATATCCAAGCTTAATTGTAGTCTTATGAGGGAGAAGAGGGAGGAAAGGAGAAAAATAACAAGGTAAAAACTGCATAGCAGAGAACAAAAGAAAACTTACAAGGAAGTAGAGGGAAGATAGGCAGCTCTGAACACAATGTGTAGCATTTATTATATAGACTTTCTTGAAATGGAAATTTATTGCCATCTATTTTGAATCCTCTCATGTTCTGCTGTGCACATGGCAGTGGTTTTTTTTCTTTTCCTATTTTGTATTATTTTAGTTTTAGTATTTGTTTCTTTTTCCCTTTATTTTTTAAGTTTAAAATAAAAACAAGGAATTAAGTGAGCAAAGATTGGGTGGGATATCTGGGTCAATAATATACCTGACAATTAGGGCCTGAGGAGGTCCTGAACAATCATGCTTGCTGCCAGTTTCTTTGTCACAGCCCTAGAAGGTGGGGGATGACATACATCTAGAATCTTGTACTTGACTCTAGAGCTAGCCCGGTCTAGTTTCAGGTTCTGAGTGTCCTAGGTGTAGTGTTGGTGACAGACTTGGTTTCTGAGGCACCGGTCCAATACAGGATAATGGTGGTGAGGGGCCTCATCTCTGACTTATGGAAGGCTGAGTTGGTCGTATTTTACACACTTGTTTACTAGAACAGGGTATAACTACTTGACATAAGGTTGATTAGGTTTAGGGGTAAAGAGGACTACAGATCCAGTTGCTGGGTTTGGAGGAGCTGTGATGGAGGTCCCAGTCTAATAATTGTGAAGATAATAGCCGGATCTGGGGCAGCCCCCTCCTACTTGGATGCTTGGTTGCTATTGAGCATTGAGGCATTATTTTCTGAGACTAAGGGCAGATACAAGGTAGAGTAGATATCACTTTCATATGTGGTAGCCCACTGCCATCTCCTTTTCCCCATCTACCAGACGAGTTGATGGGAACAAAAGGCTTGAGGCCTGAGCATTTTCTCAGGTTTTGTGATGTGGGGCAGAGTAGGAACCATTTTTGGAAATGGCAGTAGGTTGAGGTACAAGAAAACTCCTTATCCAATCTCTGAGAAGGAGTGAAGCTGGTTCTGTACTTTCTGGGTGCAGAAAGAGCATCTAGAGGAGCAGGTCCTAGGTCCTAGGGGAGAGCCTGGTATCAGAGGCCGCCCTCTTGGACCCAGCACTTGATGATCTTTCCACCTTTGGTTGTTGCTACCACCTCTTGGTACCTAATTCAAACATCTATAAATGTTAACGGCTTTAATATTTCATTTCTTACTCTTGTTTTTGAATATTCTAAACCAAAAAAGTATGTGTGTGGGTGTGTATGAGAGAGGAAGAGAGTGGGAGGGAGGGAGGAAGAGAGAGAGAGAGAAAAAATATGTGATGCGATGTGCTTTTCATGATGATAACCTGTGTTTCTGTAGTTTTTTAAATTTTGCAAGCAGGTCATAACAGTCCTAGGAAATACATTGTGCCATTGTACATCTATCCATTGGTCTGTTTATTTTACTTGTATAAAATATATTTTGTTTTGTTTTTATACCACAGTCATTTCCAGAATGCCTCCCCTCTTCCTGTTCTCTTACTTTTCCCCTCAATAACCCCATTTTCTTTTATTTTCTTTTCTGAATTCTCTTCTTCCCCAACACCCTCCCAGAACCAACCCATTACAAATATGTATAGTCATGCAAAATAAATTCCCACATTAGCTGTGTCCAAAAAAAGAAAGAAAGAGAAGAAAACATGCTTCTATCTGCACTTTGAAGTCCATTACTTCTCTATCTGGAGATGGGCAGCATGTTTTTTTATGAGTCCTCAGGAATTGTGGTTTAGTCATTGTGTTGATCAGTTTCTAAGTCTTAAAGTCAATTACCTTTACAGTATTATTGTTGTGTATAAATTATTCTCCTTGTTTTCCTTACTTGCATCAGTTCATAGAAATCTTTCCAGGTTTTTCTGAAACCACCCCCTCCATCATTTCTTACAGCATGATACTGTGTTCCCCCGATAATAAGACCTATCCTGAAAATAAGCCCTCCCCTTACTGTGTAAGATTCCTCTAAAATAAGCCCTCCCCCGAAAATAAACCCTATTGAGATTGCTACTGTAGTAAAGGTGATCCCCTGCCCTACACGCTACATTACGGTACCCTCTGTATGCACCGCTCCCCCCTCCCCCCCCGAAACGCACGCCGTGCTCTGAGCTGCATCCAATCAGAGCTGCAGCAGTGAGCACATCATCCTGTTCTTCCCCAGTGATTTGCTTGCTGGCGCCATTGAGAGCAGTGCCGTGGAGGAGAGCTGAGGCAGGACAACATAAGCCCTCTTCTGAAAATAAACCCTCTGGTGTTTTTCTTTCCAAAAAAAAAAAAAAAAAAAAGACAGTGTCTTATTATTGGGGAAACATGGTAGTATTCTATCATATTCATATACCGTAACTTGTTTAGCTAGTTCCCAATTAATGGCATCATGCCATTTTAGAAGGCTCAGAGAGGTTAAATGATTTATCTGTGCTTACACAGCTGGTAAATGTCAATTGGAATTTGAATCCAGTTCTTTCCACATTGTTTATTCATAATGGATAATGAATATTCAATAAGGAAAGGTCATTGGAAACTTGGAAAAAAGAAAACTGTCTTGTCTCAGAATTTTAAGCTGTGTGTAGCTACAGTGTTTTAGACCTCATTTGACCAGTCCTCATTTAAGCCTCTAGGCTGAAGTATTTGGACTCCTTAAGGCCTCCAGAAAAATTAGAAGATTTGGGTTCATATGTTGCTTTTGCCATTGACTAACATTGTGAAAAACTCTTCCTCCCTCTGGGTATTCTTTCTCATCTATAAAATTAGCAGGCTAGAATAGGCGATTTCTAATTTCCAGCTCCAGATTGTGTATCTTCTCTTCTTTCCAGATGATTTTTGAATTTGCTCTCTAACATACTATTTATGTTAAATAAAATAGCTCTATTTTATAATAACAGACTCATTATCAGCTAATCATTAAGCTCTTATGACTACATGATGCGGATTTGATGTTCTTCCCTTCAAATGGGATAGAAAAAGAAGAAAAATGAATAGATGTATATGGAAGTGGAGGTTGTCATCCTCTCTGCTCAGCTACTATCTGGGCCTCAGTTTCCCCTCTGTAAAATGAAGAGGAGTCTCAACTAGAATATCTTTAAATCCTTTCTATCTCTGGATCCCATTAACCTCTCATCTTCCCAAATCAGAATAGTCCATTCTGACTCAGAGACCACCCCCAAAGATTTACCTCCCCCTTTCTTACAGGAGTGTACTATTTTCTTACAGAAGGACAAATTCTGTGTGTATGAGGAATATTGCAGCAATCATGAGAAGGCTTTGAGACTTCTGATGGAACTGAACAAGATACCTGCCATTCGAGCCTTTCTCTTGGTATGTAAACTTGTACTTTGCTCCCTTTCCCTCCCACTAATGGGGATCCCTTGACCCTCTCAGGTTACTCTGGGTGGGAGGGGGCTTGTCTTGTCCTTGTTTTCTGCCAAAAGGTAACACAGATAATACAGAATTGGATAGACTCCATATGGCAGAGTAGGCAGATCTCCAAGGCACCAGACCATAGAAGGGCAAGTTGAAGGAACATAGAAATCTCTAGAATATAAGCTCTCAGAGAGCAAATACTTTCATTTTTGTCTTTGTATCCCCAGTCCCTAATACAGTACCTGGCACACAGGAAGTCCTGAATAAATGCTTTTGATTAATCAGATGATTGATTGCACTGATGATTGCTCCCTTCAGATATTTGAAGAGCTTTCATGTGGAAGAATAATTAAATGTGCTCTACTTGGCCCCAGAAGTCAAAACTCAGACTATTTTGTAGAAGATTTCATTTAATATTAGGGAGAACATCTGAATAATTAGAGCTGTTCAACAATGGGATGGCTAACCTTGAGAGCCAATGAACTTCCTATCACTGAAAATATTAGAACAGAAATTGCTTGATCACATATGAATATTTTAGACAGATTTCTTGCTCATATAAGGCTTGGACATCTGAGATTCTGAAGTTCTTTCTTATTCTGAGATTTGTTTTTTGTTTCTCCGAATATCTTCCTTTTCTCTTCCCCCCTCCCATATCTTTGGAGAGAAGTCCTGTGAAGGACAGTGAAGCCTAAAAAAGTAATCTGGATTTTTGGGTCCTTTTCAAAAGTGGAATTGAGAGGGACAATAGTGTCTTACTCCCCTCCCTTTCTCTATTCACTCTGTCTCATGACCTTTCATTCCTGAGCATTGACTTGGTTTATTTTAGGGGGGGGTTACCTCTTCAGGCCATGCACTCTAGAGTAGACCAACCATGATCACCTAGCCCATTTTAGGCAAGAATAGAGTGACGTCCACATGACTCAGGATTTAAGGAGCATTTATTGTAGAGCTTGGTTTGACTTCAGCCTGAAAGAGCTCCTTTAGCGAAGTAGCCCTTTGAAATAGGGGCCCCATGGGACAGCATGGGGTCTGTTTTTCTTGTGTCCTCCTGCCAAGGGTCATGATTCTGTGAGGCACTATTGGCCTCCTTTTTCTTTCCCTTGGGAATCCGGATGCTAGTTGGGATCATGTCCATGTGGGAGGATAACAGTGCTAGCTTCACAGCTCTCTTTACTTTGCCTCTCCCCTTGAGGCTTCCATGCCAGCCCTCACTGCCATTTGCCAAATGGCAGCTTGGGGCAGATGACTGAAGGGAGCAAAGGGGGAAGCTGGGGGAGATTGTGCATCCTCGAGGGGGAACTGAAGCCCAAGCCATCTGTTGAGTCTTCATGGGCTGCCTGGCTTCTCTGCTACCTTTTCTCATAATTCAATGCATTAAAACAACCCTGGATTTAAAATCAGAAGATCTGGGTTGGAATCCTGGCTTTTCTATTTACTTTTTGAGTGACCCTGCCTGACCCTCAAGTTTTCCCACCTGAAAAATGAGGCAATTGGACTAGGTTTGTGGTCCCTTCTCATTCTCTATCTTACAGTGTTATTATAACTTTAGTGGCATAAAATGGAATTACAACTCAAAAGGCAGGGTGAGCATATCTGGGCTTTTGGAGCAAGAGTTCCTGAATTTCTTCAAGCTAGGAAGATTTCCTCTTTGCCCAGCTCCTCTGTGGCTGCTGCAAAATCCTCCCTGATTCTCCTTCCCCCTTACTACCCTGCTTTGAGCTGGCGTCATAGGATCATAGGAGCCATTTGGAACAAGTGTTTTCCCTTGAGCACAAAGCCCTTGCTGTCCAGCCAAGGTCTGCCCCAGCATTCCACAGCTGCTGTAACCTCAAGGGCAGGGTGCCCTGGACCCAGGGGAATCAGAGGGTCCTTATTGGGTGATGTAATTGAACCTAATACAAGGAGTTGTCCCTGTTTTGTCATAGAATCTTAGACTATCAGATCTTGTAGGGACATGATTGCAGAATATAAAGTCTCATTGCTGAATGGGTTCTTAGAAAATAGAAAGTCAGAACTGGAAGGGACCTTAGAATAGGCATTGTTGAACTGTGTCCTGGCTACCATAGAAAGAGCATTGTCTCTGGAATGATTGAAATCCCACTTGCTACCTATACTTAACCTCCTTGGGCCTTGATTTCCTCTACTGTAAAAATGAGGGGGTTGATATTTTGGGGAGCAGTTTGAAACTGTGCATACCCTTTGACCCAGCAAAACCACTACTAGGTCTGTATCCCAAAGAGATCAAAGAAAAAGGACCTTTTTGTGATGGCAAAGAATTCGAAATTGATTGGAATCAAAGAATTGAAGGAGATGCTCATCAGTTGGGGAATGACTGAATAAATTGTGTTACATTATTGTGATGGAAAACTATTGTGCTATAAGAAATGACAAGTGGGGTGGTTTCAGAAAAACCTAGGAAATATATGAACTGATAAAAAGTGAAGTGAGCAGAAAACATTGTACACAGTTAACAGCAACTTTGTGTGATGATCAGCTGTGAATGACTTTAGCTGTTCTCAGCAATACAATAATCCAAGACAATTGCAAAGGATGTGTGATGAAAAAATGCTATCTGCCTCCAGAGAAAGAACTGGTGGAGTCTGAATGTAGATTAAAGCATACTGCTGAAATTTTCTTTATTTTTAGTGTTTGTTTTTGGTCTGTGTTCTCTTTTTCAGCATGGCTAATATGGAACTATGTTTTGTACAACTGCACAGGTATAATCTATATCAAAGTGCTTGCCTTCTTGAAGAGGGGGAATAGAACTTGAAAATCAAAAATTATTTTTAAAAAATGAGTTTATATGAATTCAGAAAATCTAAAATAAAAGCATTCTTTAAAAAAACTAAAAAATGAGGGAATTGGGACTAGATAGCCTCAAAGATCCTTTCCATTTGTATATCTGTTATTCTTGAAGGGATCTTAGAACACACAGTGTTAGAGCTAGATCTTTCTAGCCTTAATACATAGATTGTAAGAATTGGAAATGGATATTAGAATCTTAGGACAGAGCGAGCATTATTGAGGAATGGAGGAACATAGAAAGACTGGTAGGAAGAACTTGAGAACCTAGGACATGATGTATATCTTTTTATTTGGTTGCAGAGCTGTATGCTTTTAGGTGGCCGAAAGACTACAGACATCCCCTTGGAGGGCTACCTGCTGACTCCGATTCAGAGGATTTGCAAGTACCCTCTGCTTCTCAAGGTAGTGTGTAAATCTTTGCTCTTTCCTTGTCCTGGTTCTTCACAGACTTTCTGAGGCCCTGATACCTTTTGTAGTCCTGGAGCAACATGGAGGAGTCTTGATAGACTGTAGAGATGTCATCAACTAGGCAGGTGCTGGGGTTGGGGGAGCAAACAAGGTGGTGGGAATTGGCTCGTGTACAGCAGTTAGGCCATAAATTTCCCTCAGATGTAGTGCCTTGTCTGAGTGTCCATGAACATCTCTGTGCATGGGGAAGGGGACTGGGCCTTGCTGACCTAGGATGATTTGGCTCTTCCCCCATTCCTGCAATGCATTTCTTGGCGGCTTCTGCCGCTTGGAATCCTTAGCTCTTCCTTCAGAGCCTCTCCTGGTTGTGCCCAGCCTATCTTGGATATATTGTGTATGTACTTACATGCAAAGGTGTTCTGGAGCCAGCTTGTACCGGCTAGCAAGAGATGTTTGATCTGTGAATGCTGCTGTTCAGAGATTGATTTATTGTTGTTCTGTTGATTGTTGAGACTTTAGAAAGTGAGAGAAAAATGTGAATACTGCAGATTAAACTTAAAAGTGTGTCCTGGGCAAATTTTTCTCTTTCATAGAGCTAGTTGTTAAACATTTTGTAGCATAGTCCTG
Organism: Petaurus breviceps papuanus; assembly: GCF_028583685.1. NCBI lineage: Eukaryota > Metazoa > Chordata > Mammalia > Diprotodontia > Petauridae > Petaurus > Petaurus breviceps. The sequence continues at coordinate 2,484,533 of NW_027187360.1, read as the reverse complement.
CTTCTTTGTGCCTCTGTTGTTTCCCTCAGTTGGAATGTAAGCTACTTGATGGCAGAGTATTCCTAGCACCTAGCAGTGTTCCTGCACGTAGTAGGTGCTTAATAAATCACTGTTGATTGATGATGCACAGGCCATTCCTGTTCCGGTAGGAATTGGACTAGCTGTTGCCTGAGGGCTCTTTCAGCCCTGCAATGCTGATATTCTGAGTGATTATGAGAGCCTGAGAACTGCCTGGCAGGAGGGTTGGGCAAACAGCCCACAGGAAGCTGCGATTAAGCCTTGGGGTCGGTTTGCATTCTTGACAAAGAGCCTCCTCGATGTTTATAGTGTCCGGCTTCCCCTCAGTTGCTGCTTCCTTGATTTCTCAGCCTCCAGCTGTGTTTATTGAAGACCATAGAGGGCCAGGCATCGTGCCCTGGACGCCAGGGAGAACCTTGGGGAGACCTGGTGTTCTCCGCTCCGGATGGATCTGCTCAGGGTGCCCCTGCTTCTGGCTCTCACATGCAGAGCTATTGCAAGAGAGAACTATTGGTGCTGGGGGTGGAGTGAGGGGGAATTTCATCTTTTTAAAATTCTTGGGCTTTTTGGTAACATTTTCCAATTGTGAGTCAAAGGCCATTCCTTCTGCTTGGATCAGCAAAGCCCGAAGTATGTTTATCATGCATCTGGAAGTCAAGAGACCTACCCCTTTATTCATTAGCTGTGTGACCTTGGGGAAGTGGTTTCCTACTTTGGGTCTCAGTTTCCTCCTTTGTAAATGGAGGAAGTTGGATTAGATGATTTTTGACATGCTTTTGTAGCTCTGACATTCTGATTCCCTCCCCACCCCTCCCCCCCTTTCTTTGTAGTGGATTGCTAGTGTGATTCCTCTTCTGTGGGTCCCAGTTTATTTATCTGTATAATTGGGCCTCGTTTTCCTTATATAAAAAAAAGAGAGGCAGGGGTTAGGGGAGATGATCCCGTCCAGCCCTACACCTCAGTCTCTTCATTCTTGGCCGCTCTTGTCTAATACAGGCAGCCAAGGTCGAGGAAAGTGGGTGGCTGAGAGAGAACAGATAAAGCAAAAAATGGAGAAATGACAGCCCTCTGGGGAAAAGCCAGAAAGTCTTCACTTTAATATTGCCCAAGAATAGACTGTGTGGTCTATTTTGGCTGGATAATCCAGGGTTTCTATAATAGGGGATTAGTATTTTCTCACTCTGCTGAAGTCTCTACTTTTCAAATCAAATTCTTCAGGTTAGGTGTTTATTTGTCTTCTCCCATGGTAGGAAGATCACATCAGCACTAACTTAGGCAGGTCATTTAATTGACTATTAGAGCTGGAAGGGACCTTAGTACATAGAATGTCAGGGCTGAAGGGGACCTTAAAACAAGGAACACAGAATAGTAGAGTTGGAAGAAACATTGGAACACAGTCTTAGAACTGAATGGAAACTTAGCATTTAGAGTGTCTGGAATGGAAGGCTTTCTAGAGCAAATAACATAGCATGTTAGAGCTGGGAGGGATGTTCAACCACAGAATGTTAGAGCTAAATGGCATCTCTAAGGTGAAGAGGCAGTTAGGTATTACAGGGAATAATAGAATGCTAGACCTGGAGTCAGGAAGAAATGGATGCAAATCCATCCTCAGATACTTAATAACTGTGTGACCCTAGACAAATCATTTGAGCTCTTTCTGCCTCAGTTTCCACATTTGTGAAATGAAGATTAATAATAGTACCTACCTCTTAGGGATGCCATAAAAATAAAATGGAAAATACTTTGCAAACCCCAAAGTGATACATAAACTCTAGCTGTTGTTACTCTTATCTGAGTGGACTTATCTGAGTTACCCTGGGCAAATAGTTTAACCTTAGTTTCCTCACCTGTAAAATGAGGATTATAATCGCACATGGTTTTTGTCAGGGTCAAATCAGATAAGATTTGTGAAGTTCTTAGTAAGTACTAGATGCTTAATAAATGCTTGTTTCTTTCCTTCCTTCCTCATCCTGTGCGATTCTTGTCCATTTCTTTCTTCAGACTTTTTTACCAAGGTTAGATGAGCCAAAAGCCTAACTCTTTTATCCATACCTGTGTGACACTTGGGTTGCTGACTCATTAGACTGTGAATAGGCACAGCTTTTTACCTTTCTTTGTATTCCCACTCCCTGCCATGGAACATATAATCAATGCTTATTGACTTGTTTCTTTATTCTCTATATTTAACTGACCCATCTGCTTTACCCATTGTAATTTTGTTGATGATGTATTTTTTACCACTTTTTACACTTACACCGGCAATATGCTTTTGCTTGCTTACTCCCTACACAAGTCTTTCTTTTGCTCTTGGATCACCTGAAGTTTACATTCTTCTGAGACTGTGGTATTTTCTGATTTGAAGCCAAATAGCACACTGTTGGAATATTGGAATTAAAGAAATAGGGTTTGGCTCTGGGGAACAACTTGAGATCATTGGATGCACTATGCACTTTCCCAAATATGATCAAATCTTTCCTAGTATCATTTTCTTCCTGAACTCTGTATTTATGTCATTGGTCCAACTCCTATTCAAAATATGCATGCTAATGGATTTAGGCTTTCCATTTGACTGAATTATATAATCTGCATTTTTCACTCACTTTATTTCTTCAGTGTGATTTTTTTTCTTTTCTTTTTAGAGGGCAATTGGGGTTAAGTAATTTGCCCAATGGTACACGGCTGGATTTTGTGTGTGTGTGTGGGTGTGGGGGGGTGTTAAGTGTCTGAGGCCGGAACTGAATTCGGGTCCTCCTGACTCTGGGGCTGGTGATTTACTCACTGCGCCACCTAGCCGCCCCTTCAGTGTGATTTCTGAACTGATTTTTTTTTTTAATGATCTAGAATTTCATTAAAAGATTATAGTGTTTTGGTACATTGCTGAGTATATAGAAGACACATAAGCATCTATAAATTGTTATCAAATGAGGGAATGAGTCTCAGTGAATTCGGCATAATGTCCTAGGCAAACAAGAGGGTATGGAAAATTTCACCATCCATGAGGAATCAAATTTTTATATTTGAAATTTTAAATATGTGTGGATGTTCTTCATGACATTGACTTACATGATATTGATTATGGATTCAGGTTATCTTTTTGTGTGGGAAATACTTTATTTGAAGGAAGCAGTTATGGCTGCATTTTCCTCTTCTGAGTCAAATTTTTTTTTTAAATCAACCAATCACATATACAGTAGGTTGTTATAATTTCTATATTTCTTAGTCAAATGTGTAATTTTGAAGATATGGGCCTGGTTCAGGAAATTGAATATGAAAGTCTGTCTATTTCATTCTTGTGTTTTCCTTCAAAGATATCAATGATGAATTCTGAGACAGTTTTCTTAAGAATTTATAGTGATGAGAAAGCAGGCATATATGTAGTTACTAATATCTTTTTCATCTGCCTTAAATTTGTTAATATTGCTATTTGTACAAACGTATAAAGTGTATGTGTCATGGCCAGATAGCAGTTCATCTGAAAAAGAACTTGAATCTTAAAAGTCTGAATCAGATGTGATACATAGTTAGAAAAGTTAATGTGATGACAGGCTACACATTAAGAAAGGTGGTGTTCTCACTACACATGGAACCTGGCAGTAGGGGGTGCCTGTTAAATGCCTATCAATTGACTATTTGACTGAACAACTTGATGATAGTACAATTAAAAATGGCACTCTTCTGGTTGTCTACGATAGTGGATTCAGTTCTGGGTAGCGCATTTTAGGAAAGCCATTTATGACCTGGAAAGGGCACAGAGAAGGGTGAGTCGGGCAGTTAAGATTGTTCCATAAGAGGATCTGTTAAAAGAACTGGAGAGATTTGACTTGGAGAAGATAGTGGGTGATGTGAGAGTTGACTTCATATATTTGAAGGGCTGCCATGGGGAAGAGAGATTGGGCTTGTTTTTCTTGGTACGTCTTGGATCTTGAAGTAGGTAGATACTGTGGAGGCAAATGTCAACTTGATGTAAAAAAACAAACTTCTTTAAAATTAGAGCTATCCAAGAAGTGAAATGAATTTGATTAGATGGGAAGTGCAATCCCCCTTTACTGTAGATCCTGAAGCAAAAGCTGAATGAGCACTTATGACGGGATTCTTGTTCAGATGTGGTTTGGAGTTAATGGCATCTGAAGTCTCTTATGTGCTTGTATAGTCTTTCTTTTGGAATCTTCTTTTTGAGCTATTTAAAGAATTGATCCCTGATTGCTTTTGAAATTACGCTGCTTCCAGCACGGATTTCTTTAGTATATAATTAGTAAGGTCCAGCCACTCTTCTTGAATTTCTATTGTTAATTTCCATTGTCATATCCTCATTTAGTACATTGGGAATGATGTTGCTTCATTTTAAATGTCCATTGACCTCACTGATGAGAATAGATGACTCTAAAGACACCAGGGTATCTGTTCCATTTCAGACTTATTTGTTGTCCTTCTAGTTTCATCTCAGGATTATCTGGCTTAACTACATCTCTCCACAAATTTTCTGCATACTCAATAACTAAATTTATTTTTCTGTGATGCTACCAATACATAGTCTTCTGAAATCTTTCTCCCCAGTTTTATTTACTTACTTCACTTATTTATTTACTTATTTATACCCAAGTTAAGTGTTGCCCTTGGCTGTAGTGTTTCCCCTCTTGTCAAGGATGTGTTTTCATTCTTCTGGTTTAGGACTTTGTGTCACTTTAGTGTGAGCCATAAGAATTAGAGCAGAAATCCTCTTTGAATTCCCACTGTTCAGTTTTTTCAGTTTAGTGCTTTATTGTGTGTGTGTGTGTGTGTGTAGCTGCTTCTCCTCATGGGTTTCATGGCTTCTCTAGGAACTTTTGCATGCAGGACCCTGATGTTCAGAGAGAAGTGCTGAGCTGAACTGCAGGCTCTATCTTGGAGGCATCTTGGGTCCATTCGACCCACAGCATTCCGTTGTATTCAGTGCTGCCCTTCAGCTTTGTCATTCTAAGATTCTTTGACTTCCTTCTTGTTCATTAGTAGGTTGCACAGGAAGTCTTCAGCTTCTGTAATCTTATTTTTGTTGTCCCCAGGATGGCCTGACCACTCCCACACTTCTCCCCCTTTCGCCTTCCTCCCCCTGTCAAACCACAATATCTGCCTTTCCATCTTGCCTCTCTGGGTTGAGAGGTTGTTTATTTTTTTAACATCCTGCCCACTGCCATTGTATAATGTTGGTTGGGTCACACCTCCTGTTTGTCAGTGGTGAGCAGGTAATGGGTTTATGGCAAGAGTGTGAAGCAGCTCATCCCCTCAGCTATGCTGAAGAGGGAAGTGTGAAGGAGATTCTGAGTCTGATGATTAAGGGTTTTTAATCATTAATCAAAAATATATTGAAAGCTGCCTCTGTACCAGACACTGGCTGGAGGAAGACGTTTTGTTTGGTGTATATAGAATCATAGTATGTTAGCGCTACAAGGAATTAACCACAGAACACACAGTTTTATATTTTGACAGGACCTTAACACACATAAGGGGCATGGTGGGCAGGGAAGGTTATAAGCATTATTAGGCCCCTCCTGTGTTCCTGGCAAAATTTTTACAAATATTATTTCATTTGATCCTCACAACAACCCTGTAAGGTAGGTATTATTATTATCCCCATTTTATAGGTGAGGTTAAATGACTTTCAGGGTCATATAGTAACAAGTGTCAGAAGCTGCATTGGAAGTTAGCACTTCCTGACTCTAGATCCCGAACTCTTATCTACTGCACCACTACCTGCCACTAAAAAAGAATAAAATAGAATATTAGAGTTGTAAAGAAGCCTTAGAATGCAGGTATAAAAGATCCCTCTGCTAGGATATGGGTACTTCTGGAGATCCCTGAGACCCTTTAAGGGGGTCTGTGAGTTCAAAACTCTTTTCATAATAATACTAAGATAATTTAATTTTTAATATGATAAATTTAGATAGCTATACACATAAACAAAGACTCTTGGTGGGGGGTGGCCTTTAGTAGTTTTTGAGAGTGTAAAGGGGTCTTGAGACCTAAAAGTTTGAGAACTGACTAGGTGATCTCTTAAGTACCCTTCTAGCTCTAAATTCTATGGTATTATGAGTGCCAAATTGGGAATTAAATTTGGAGATGAGAAATTGACATTTACTCAGGCTCTAAACCTATGATCCTGTTTCTCCTTGGCTCAGGGAAATGACTAATCTTCGAGTTTTTGCCTGTCATATCCAGAATAATGAAATAGCCAAGAAAGTTATTAAATCATTTGCATGTGATCTGCTTATAATTGCCATACCATGGATCTATTCCTAGACAGTTTGCTTTTTGGCAGATTGCAAATATGGTATTGTCTTATTCCTCTCAGAAGTGAATGGTTCCTGGGCTTTTTTTTGGGTGGATGGAGAGAGTGGGGAGGAAATACCTTCTCATCTCATCTTCAACATATTCTCACTTATTTAGACACAGGACAGACTCACAGACCTGAGGGATAGGGAAAGCCACAAGAAATATTGGTCAGAAAGAGTTTTATAGTACAAAGAGGGCTGGACTTGGTGTTGAGAGAAACCTCGGCTTAAATCCTGACCACTGAGAAGTAATAACCTCTCTGAGACTTAGTTTCTTCTGGGGTTAATACTGCTTTAATTACTTGCCCCATGGGGTTATTATGAGTATCAGATGTGAATATGTTTATAATTTAAAAAACCCCTTATATACTGCATATGATGATGGTGTCCCCTTGGGAAACAGAGATAAATGGGGAGATCCATAGAACAGTGCTCCTGTCCTTATTGGGATAGCTACTTTTAAGGTGGGATACACTTCTCAAGCTGGCTGGACAACTGAGTAGAGCCTTGAGGCTCAAACCTTGTCTGTGGTACATCCCCCAGGAAAAAGTTAATAGGGAGTAGGGCTTGGTTTCACTGAAATTCTAAGTTCTTGCCTCATTGTCTTTCTGTCCTTTTCCATCTCTTTCTTCCTTTTCTAACTTCTTTTTATTCTTCCCTTTAGCTTTTTTCCTTTCTTCCCTTTCCTCCTTTCCTAATCTTCTTCTTATGGTCAGTCAGTATCTTGGAGAGGGAAAAATTAATCAGGAAAACACTCTTAGTTTATTTTGTTTTGCTTTTGAAATAAAGTCTCGGTTGTCTGTGTACTGGGGATACCTAGCCTGATCTTAATGTCTTATAAACCTAGGCCTCTTGATCAGGGAATGTATCTTTGGAGAATTATGTCTAAGACCAAGTTGAGGTCTGGGTGCTTTCTTTGTAAATATTATTGGAGGACAGATAAGCCATCTTGCCCACAGGCCCAGATGAATTGGTGTAATATCCTCTACAGTGAGGGTACATCCTCTCTTCTTAGAAACCCTAATATTTAGCTACTCTCTGAAACCACAGAAACTAGTGAGGCTGTTTGGAACAGCACTGGATCTTGATATCAAGAGATCTAGTTTCTGATCTCAGCTCTGCCAGTGAAGGCCTCTGTCAATGGACAAGTCACTCATCCTTTCTCAAGCCTCAGTTTTCTCCTCACTAAAATGGATTGAGACCAGATAATCTCTCTGTGGTTCTTCCCAGCTCTAAGATTCGCTATTCCATTGGGAATACATTCAAGTATTTAATGATTGCCCCTATTAGTTCTTTAACATAGCTGTCTTAAAACCTTCCTGCTGCTGTTGGAGCCCAGTTCTCTATTCTTTCTGCCCTAGTTGGAGCTATAGAACAGTTGGCCACTTCCTTCTGTTTATTTTCTAAAATTAGGGACGCTACTTCCATTCAGAAATCTTTTGTCTGGCTCCATCAGGAGCCTAGCCAGGATGTGGGTGGTGGGATTTCGGTAGTTGTATGTATTTGCTTTTCAAATAGCATTCTGAAGCAGGAAATGGGTGGACTTGAGGAGACTTGACTGTCTGGGGGCATTTTGGTTCTATTTCCAGCTTAGACTTATTGTGCGTCTGTGAACAAATCACCTAACTTTTCTAAAACTAATGCTTATCAACTCCTCAGGCATGCTGAAGAGGGAAGAGAATCAGTGGATTTGCTCTCTTGCAAGATTGAGGAGGGACAGGGTCAAGTTTGTTGTCTTTGGTATTAGGGGTGGGAGTGGGAAGGAGGAGCTTTGGTTTGGTATGAAGAGAACTACAGTGGGAGCAGGTCTCCTCTTAGAAGCTTCTCTTTGGGTCAGCTTTAGTGTAGTTAAATGGACAGTGGGCTTGGAAGTCAGAAAACCTGGGATCAGGTCCTTATCTTCTTCCTGCTGTACTTTGGGCAGGTCACTTTACTTCTCTGAACTTTTTCTTATCTGTAAGATGGTTGTTACATATACTATCTACTTCACAAAAGTCTTATGAGGAAAGCGCTTTGTAACTGAAAAGCACTATAGGAATGTACTCTTCCTCAAAGGATGATATCATGGAAAGGGGTAGTAGGTTTGGAGTTTAGACTTGGGTTTTAATTCTGACTTTGCTACTTTCTTATCCACTGAGCAAGTCATTTAGCAATGTTAGGCTTCAGTTTCCTCATCTATAAAATTGGAAGGAGTTGAATTCGGTGATTCCTAAGGCACCTTTCAGGTCTAAATCTATGATTACCTCCTTTCCCCATCCTCAGGCAAGTGTTTAACCTGGGTTTGGAAATTCTTGCTCTCTGTCTCCACCTGATGGCCATTTGGTACATGATCTGTGTGTAGTAGTTACGTCAGTCTGACAGCAGCCACTTTTTGTGGTTCATCCTCTTCAGGTGAGGATTAGTAGAAACTGTGAGACTCCAGGACAGATGCATCCTTCCAGAGGACCATAGATTTAGAGCTTTTGACATAGTACAAAACTCTCATGTTACAGATAAAGGCCCATCGAGAGGTGATGACGTGCCTGAGGTTACGCATTTTGTAACATACAGAACAAGAATTGGAACCAAGGTCCTCTGACTCCAAATCCAACTCCTTTCTACTACTCAGTGTTTGACCCAGATCAAGATCCTCCTCTCCTTCCAAGAAGGCTACCTGGATCCATTCTAGTGAGCCCTTTTCTGAACGCAGCAGCTCTCCAGAGTCAGAAATACAGTTTCATTCTTGACCGTTCTCTTTGTGAATTCTGTCTCCACAATTTAGACTATAAGTTGTATAAGGGGAGAACCTGGGATAGAGTTCCAAGTGGGACTCTCAGGAAGCTTGGTACTAGCTAGATGATCCTGGGGCTGAGTTTGTCATCCATCCATTTACTAAAGCTAGAGAGTCATGTTGGGATCAGACCGTGGAGGTTCCCAAGTATTCTTGAGTCTCAGATTACTTCTCAGTAAAATGTGGCTTCCTCCTGTGAGTTATTATTTATGCTTCAATGGGTGATGCAGAAGAGAGTTTTGACTGTCTTCCCACTTGACCCCCGAGGCAATAGCCAATGCTATTCCATTTCTAGGGTGGTCCCATTGCATAGTGCTACTCAGCCCACTATTGTAGAAGAGTCCTAGAAGAGAGGGATATAGTTTTACCCAGGGTTGGTGGCAAGACTAGAACCCATGACTTCTGGTCCGGTGTTCCACCTGTCACTGTATTATAGAGTGGAAGATGAGGCTGTATCTCTAGTTTGGAATGAGACTTTGGAGATTCCCCAGGGCCATTTGGTCTCTGTGGCAGTTTGGTAGAGGAAAAAGAGCATCTTGGAATCAAGAGACCTGGCTTCTAGGTCTGGCTTCCATGTTTACTAGCTATGTGACCCCAGACAAGGCACTTGAACTCTCTGAGCTTCAATGTTCTCCTCAGGAAACTGGATGTAAGAATATTCATCCAGTTTCCTTAATAGCATTGTTGTAAGGGAAGTACTTTGTCAAAATGAAAATAGTATAGAAATAGAAATTATTCGCCTCATGTTATCCTCTGATTTGATCTAGAGAGTCTCCTCTTCTATGCCAGGCAAATTAATAGTACTGGGTGGGAGGTATCCCCTGTACCTAGCACAACGAATGGCATGTAGCAGGTGCCCACTAATGCCTAAAACTGAGGAGAGGAGGGAGGTGGTGTGGTTTAGTGGTATTAGAATTAGAATCAGATGATCTGATATGGAATTCCTGCTCTGCTACTTTCTGCTTGGGTGAAATTGGGTAAGTCACTTCTTCTTTCTGGGTCTCAGTTTCCTCATCTCCAACATTAGTACTTACAGGAGATGCTCTCCCAAGGCTCCTCTGAGCTTGGATATTCTGTATGCTAAGGCCCCTCCCTCTTATTTGTTCTGTGAACCAGGTAGGGGTACAGAATGGTATCACACTTGTATCAATGGCTATCATTTTGTTCCTGGATTTTGTTTTTAAAATTAAAAAAATTTTTTTTAATCACTTAGACTAATTTCACTTCCCATGCTTGAGCTGGTATTTGTGTTTCCAACCCATCAAGAGCAAATCTCTGGAGACCACATTCAGTTTCACTTCCCTGTCCTCCATCCTGAGTCTTCTTGACTTGATTGCAGCATTTGCTACCTTATATCCCCATCCCCCACTCCCCTTACTCTTTCCTCTCTGGGTTTTGTAACATTGTTCTCTCCTGTTTTTCCTAATTGTATCTCTCTTAGACTCCTTTCCTGGTCCTTCAGCCATGTTACACCCACTAACTGTGAGTGTCCCTCAAAAGAGGATTTTAGCTTATATATATATGTAGTTAAATTGTATTTTTTTCCATTAATAAGCATTTATTTTCTCTTCCTCCTATCTCCTCCCTCAATTTGAAAAGGAAAAGAAAAACCTTTCTAACATGGGCAGCGTAAAACAAAACATGTCAATAGAGTCTTATTACAAAAATATGTGTCTCATTCTACATACTTAGATCAGCTTGGTCAGGAGACAGATAGCATTCTTCATCATCTGTCTTTTGGTAATAATGTTTAATCATTATGTTGATTAGGGTTTGCTTTTTAAAAAAATTTTACAGTATAAATTGTTTTCCTGGTTCTGCTAACTACATTCTGCATTGGCTCATTCAAATCTTCCCATGTCCTAGATCCTCCCTCTTCTCTTTCCCTTTCTCTCTATTCACACAATCACAACCCTCGTCAAACCTCTTGTTTAAATGCTTGAAATAGTCTTCTAAGTGGTCTTCCTGCCTCAAGTCTATCACCCATCCAACCTGTCTTCCACTCAGCTGCTAAGGTGAATTTTCTAAAGAGTAGGTCTGACTGTGTCATCTCTCCTGCCCAGTGAACTCTGATAGCTAGCTCTGTGTCACCTTCAGGATCAAATATAAAAACCTGTGGAGCCTTTAAAGCTCTTCATAAGCCCTTTTCATACTAAAATTTCTAGTCTTCTTATATTTTACTTCTATTTGCACTATCTGTTATCCCACTATGTTGGTTTGTTTGCAGTTCTTTGAACATATCATTCCATCTCTCATCTATGTGCATTTGCATTGGCCTTCCTCTCTTCTATAAGCACATCAGAGCCATGATATCAGAGTTTAAATATGATGGCTTTACTTACAATAATGGAAAAACAATTTGTTGTAAAATATTTAAAGATCTTTTCACTTTTTGTCTGTTTTTGTCGTCTTAGTTTCAACCTTTTCCGTTCTTGGGATGATCTGACTTATATGGCTTTCTCATCAAGTTTTCTTTAAAATTCTTTTCTCCTACTCACTTTTTGCTTTTTTATGAGTCAGCATTGCTCATGATCTTCTACCAACCTCTTCTATAAGCACTGACAGACAAGTTTATATTCTAAAGCAGTGTTGCCCCTTGTCTGTCATATTTCCTTGGCAAGAAGCTCCAGTGATTCCTGGCTGATGTGGTATCTAGACTATTTTGAGTGTCTTTTATTCTGGTGAGTGATTTACATTGGGTTAGCTTCCTTAGGAAATGATTATAATCTGTGGTGATATCTGTTCTTTTATCCATTTCCCATTTTTCTGCCTTAAAAACTTAATTTTGTTGGTCAGATTGGAACTGTTTAATTTAATCAAAGCATATGTTAATTTAATTTGGAAGGTTGTATCAAATAGAAATTCTCTACCTCTTCATCTTTGCCAACAGATGTCCTACATGAACTTCATGGTAGTGTTTTTGCAAATGCTCCTCATCAGCACTGCAGTATAAGATGACCATGTATCTCATGAAATGATTCTTTCTTGTTGCCTTTGAATACATGATAAAACTTCACCAATTCCTTCTTTTTACTTATCTCTTCAAGTAGAACCTGATTGGTTACCTGTCTGGTCAGATATCTGAAGTCTTTCAAAATCATTTACCTTCATGTTTATTGTAAACCCCCTCATGTTACAGATAGGGAAACTGAGCCTCAGAGCATCTAAGTGACTTTCCTAAGCTTACACAGATAGTAAATGTCAGAGGTGGGATTTGAAACTAGATCTTCCATAGGCTACTCCCCCCCCCACCCCTCCCACCCCCACCCCCCAGTCCTCCCAGGGTTGTTCTGAGGATCAGATGAGATGATACATAAATCACTTTATGAACTATCAAACACCGTGTTAATATGAAATGATGTTATTTATTATGCTAAATAAAAAGTACATTCTGTATTGTTCATTTATTGACAGTCAAGATTGACTGACTTAGTAGGGCTGCTTATTCCAGGTAGCAACATATTCACTTGCTGCCATGAGCCTTATTGTTGCCTGGAAACCATTTCACTACTTGCAGTCCCTCTTGACTTCTTCCTTTGATGAACTTCTTTTATTCTTATGATCTGCTGCTACAATTTGGCATTTGATTCTCTGTAGTCTTGTGCTGTCCTTTAACCATTTCACGGGTGTGTCCTGTGTCCTTCCAGGGACTCAGTTTTCTCTAGCACAGGTCTAGTGACAAGCTCTATACTCAGTAAATGGGTCTCGTCAGGACTTGTTATGGTTTCATAGCTTCTGGCTGAAGACCATTGGAAATGTTCAAAGCAAAATTGAAGTAAAATGTGGTCTTCAGATGTGGTCATAAAGCTTCAGGCTGGGCAGAATTAAAGGGATTTTCTGAGTCTTCCAAAGCAAAACATTTTGGAATTGTTTTTATGGAGGGAATCATAAGACCAGTAGATCACTATGATGAATCAGCTGAAGTATCTAAATGTCTTAACCTTTTCTGGCAGTTTGGTGACACTCTGGATCCCTTTTCAGGATAATGTTTTTAAATACATCAAATAAAATATTTAAGATAATAAAAAAATCTAATTATAAAAATATTTAAGACATGAATTCACGGACTAGTCCAGGTTAAGAATTTCCAACCTAAAGAAACTTCAGCTCTGATGAAATCAAAATTGTGTAATGCAAAGAGACTAGTAAAAATATGTATGTACCTATGTTAGACAGTGAAAGAAAATTTACCTTTTCTTGAATGTTTCCTGAATGGTGGCAGATGCTTGTTGGTTGATTGCTTTAAAAAAAGGAAAGAGAAAAACAAAGGTAGCAGTCTTGGTCCTTGGAACTTCACATTTTTACAGGTATTTCCAAGCTAGGTGACTTCTTCAGCTCTCTGATTTTTGCAGGATTGTTTAGATAAACATCTCCAAGGGTCTCTCTCATAACTCTTAGTTGGGCTTAATGACAGATGGTATTATTGGAGTGAAATGGCTTCTATCCTTGTCCGGGCACCTCCCTTTTAACTTGAAACTCACTCATTTCTTGTCTGACAGCCTGGGCTAATATTATCATCGGTAGCAGCAGCAGTAACAGTAACAACAACATTATCAGCTTGTGTGTGTGTGTGTGTGTGTGTGTGTGTACATGTGTACTATGTACCAGGCACTGTGCTAAGTGTTTTACAAATATTATTATCTCATTTGATTCTCAACAACAACCTTGGGAGAAGGGTGCTATTATTAACTCCATTTTATAGTTGGGGAAACTAAGGCAAACTAAGGTTAGATGACTTGCTCAGCTTTATACAGTTAAGAAGTATCTGAGGTCAGATTTCAACTCAGGTCTTTCTGCCTTCAGGCATAGTGTTCTGTCTTCTGGATCTCCTACCTTTCTCACCAGGGTTTTGTTTTGTGAAGTTTGGATTCAGAGGGCCTCACTTGAGGACGTAGAGGGCCACCTGTGGCCTTGAGGCTTCAGGTGTTCCCCTCCTGCCCCTACCCCCGACCTAGACAGTGTTTCCTTTGTGACCAGCTCATGTGTGGAGTGACCCTGTTGTTCAGGGGCATGCTGAGCCACCTCTGATCATGGGAGTTAGCAAACATTTATGAGCACAGCATACTCTGCTTCTCTGGTCTGTCATCTGTTCAGAGTCATTTCATGGATCCTCCTGCCACCCTAGGATTTAAGACTGGAAGGGACCTTATACCATAGAATGCCCTTCCAGCATCTGCTCAATCGGACTGGAGACTCCATGAGGACTGGACTTTATTCTCCTCTCCTTCCAGAGAGAAGAATTAGCAGAAGGTTGAACTCACAATGGGTAACTTGAGGAAGCTTTAGGGTCATTTGGTTAATCTTTTTCTCTACCTCAGGAACTGGCAAAGAGGACTCCAGGAAAGCACCCTGACCATCCTGCTGTCCAGAGTGCCTTGCAGGCCATGAAGACTGTCTGCACCAATATCAATGAGACCAAGAGGCAGATGGAGAAACTGGAGGCCTTGGAACAGCTGCAGTCCCACATTGAAGGATGGGAGGTAGAGCCCTGGGGGGCTGTGGGAGGGCCTGGGATCTTGGGTGGGATGGGGGCCTCCCCAGGAAGGGGGATGGTGGTCCATCCTTTGGAGCTTTACTTTTGCTTCATGAGTAAATCCAGTCCAGGTCGGGGGTGGTTAGGGGCAAGAATAATTAAGGTCAGTCTCTTGTTAGCCTGACATTTTCCAAATCACCACACCTCCTCCAAACAGTTCTGTTGAGGAAACAGTTTTTAAAAATCAAATTTTATTATTATTTTTTTCAATTTTCCAGGCAGTATTTTTTCACCTTCATGTGGCTTTTAAAGAGTTAGTTGGACAAACAAAGTATTTTTCCTGCTCAAAATGTTTATTGGCTCCCTATTGCCTTGAGGAAAAAGTAAAAATTCACCGGTTTGGCATGGAAAGCTTGTCACAGTCTTGCTCCAGGAGAACTTTATGCCTTCTTCATGGGAGCCTGTTTACTTCTCTTGCTTCCATGGTCTTCCAGGCTGACCACTTCCATGTCAGGAATGTGCTTCCTCATCTCTATTCCTTCAAGGCTTAAATAATATTCCTTCCTCATAATCCCCTCAGTTGTTGGTGTTCTTTTTTTCCTCCTTAAACTGATCTATTTATACATTGAATCCCCCCTTCCACCCCTTCCTGCAAGCTTCTTGAAGGGAGGGACTATGCATTATAGATTTGCTTTAACCATAATAAGAAAAAATCTAGGTCTTTGTTCTTTGTCTGAAGGGAACTCCCATTCCACAAAGTACTTACTTCCACCCATCACATTGGACCTTGCAAAATTTTTTTTTTAAGTACCTGAGCTTCAGGGATCTCTGGGGAGGAAGGGTTGCAGCCTGCTTGGTTTATCAGAATGTACTTAGCAGAGAAGTCCATGGGCTCAGCACTGAAACTCTCAGGGTCCTTCTGTGGTCACAGAACTATTCTTAGACCCCTACATTGCTAATGCAGTTTCTCCCCAGGGTCTGTGACTAGAGGCTGGAGAATGGCCCAATTCCTCCAACTCTGTAGTGTGAAGTCCACGGTAGCTTCAGAATCTCACCAGATACCTCTTAGTATCAGCTTCAAAAACCATTTGAGGTCAGGGAAAGAGGAAGCTGTGGCAGTCGTCTGGACATGAGGAATGTCACAAATGTCACGGGTCTGTTTGCTTGATTGTTATTAAGTCATGGCCAAAGAAAATAAACCTTTCTATCCAGTCTGTTTGAAAAAAACAAACAAAAAACTTGGGGCAGGAGCAGATCCTGAGGGAAAAAAGTCATAAATAGGATCATAAGGTATCATTACTAGGATACAGGGAGAAGCCCAAAGTCATCCAGGTAATTATTAGAGGCAAGATTTGAACCCATGACCTCAGACTGCAGAGGGAAGTTATCTTTCCACTGTACCCTATTGCCTCAGGGTTTATCATGGAATCTTAGAATTGGAGCTTCTGAGCCTGAGGGGAGGTGAGGGGTGATCTAATCCAACTCTACCTCATTGTATTGTCCAGAGGAGGAGGCAGAACCCACAAAAAAGGAAGGGACTTGCCCAATATTACACAAGAATTTTGCTCGAACCTCCTCATTTCTATTTTAGAACTTTTTTCATTGCATTAAATTATCTGCTGTCAACAAATATATTAAGTATTTACCATTTACAAGAGACTTATGCTGGGTCCTGGGGAGACAGTGATTAAAAAATGACAGTTCCTTGCTTAGGACTCCACCTGGAGAGAGATGGGAGATAGGCAGCACATACAGATAGAGATGAGTCAGGATAAGAAGAGGACCAGAGTCCTGGAGGAAAGTTAAGGAGGTATAGATATCTTTCAGCTTGGTGGCTCAGTAGATAGAGTGCCTTAATCTTCCAGAATTCAAATTTGACCTCAGACACGTATTATCTGCGTGACCCTGGGTAAGTCACTTAACTCTGCTTGCCTCAGTTTCCTCCTCTGTTAAATGAGTGAGAGAAGGAAATGGCAAATCACTCCAGTATCTCTGCTAAGAAAATCCCAGATGGGGTCACGAAGAGTTGGACATGACTGAAAAGCAATAACTTGGCTGTGTGAGAGGAGGCTGTGTGGGGAGGACATTATGTGGGACCTGAGTTAAACCTGAAAGGAAGAAAAGGATTTCAAAAGGCAATAGAAGGGGGAGTATATGTTCTAGACTTAGAGGAATAACCCATGAGAATATATGGAGACAGGAAAAGGTGGGAGGAATCAATATATCAATAGACATTTATTAAGCACCTAATGTGTTCCAGGCTAGAGATAAAAAAAAAAAGAAAGATAGGCCTTGCCCTCTAGGAATTTACAATCTTGTTGTAGGAGACAGTGTACAGAAGGAAGCTTATAAAGGTGGGTGGGAATCAGTGGAATGATGATGTTCAAGGAGTCTAAACCTTGCAGAGTTAGCTATGGAAAAGAGTTAGCTATAAAGTTCTGAACTCTCTGTAAGGCTTTGGAAATTTCTTGCTCAGCCCTCCAGTCCAAGGAGAGAGGCAGCTGAGAGGGTGCTCAGTATCAGAATTGAATTAGGCTTTATGATGATGAGATTTCAGTTGATAAGCTTAGCCTGGGGAAAAGGAATGATGTCTAGAACAGAACAGCAAATGAAAGGAGAATGGGCAAGGGCTAATAATCCAGTTTTGTTAGAATATTTGAATGGGAGTGGTGGGAAATAAAGCTAGAAAGGTAAGTTCAAGATAATTTAAGTTGTCCCTTAAATGCTAGGCCTAGGAAGTTTATAGTTAATTCCAGATTCCCAGTCCAATATACTGTCACCACATCACACATTAGACATTCTGTAAATGTTCCACAAATGTTTGGAACATTGAGACTGGGTTCTCACCAGTACCATTTTATTTCTTCTCTGGTCCTGAAATTCTCATCCCTCTCTGCTTTACAGGTCTTATGGGAGGGTCAGTGTTATATTTAAGTTTTGCCCGTTTCCCACATCTCCTGTAGGGTTAGGTTTTACTTCAGCCCTGTTGTGTCCAGTGAAGGAATGTTAGAGATATTTGAGGGAAAAGAGGAAAGCCTGAAAATTTCAAAATCTGACATAGAAAATAATGCCCAAGACCACCTTTTTCTGTCTCCCAACTTTCTTCCATTTAATCCGTAACCAGCCATTATGGTGGAATGGGAAGGGTGGTCAACTGGCCATCAGGAGACCTGAGGGCTAATCCTAGCACTGTCAAAATAACTTTTTGAGTGACCTTGGATGAGGTATTTTGTCTCTCTAAGCTTCTGGTTTTTTTTTTTTTAATCTGTAAAATAGGAGGGTTGTACTAAGTCTTCTTCCAGCTATATAATCTACTGTGTTCTCTGATTTACTGAATGCTTATTCTCAAAGTTGGTGGTAGGGATAGGTAAAGTAGGCAGTTTCTTAAGATGAAGTATAGTGGGTGGGGCAGTGGAGGCTGGATAGGGATGGAAATGAACGCTATTTAAAAATTATCTTTTGATAAATACACATTTTTAGCACCAGAAAAATCTACTCTCCATGGCCTTTAGGTATGTATTTTGTGATAAGGAGGAGGGCAAGTATATTTAATATTGGGACCCATTTTAGAGATCATCTAGGCTAATTCCTTCATTTTACAGATGGAGAAACAGAGGCCCAGAGGAGGAGGATTAAGATCTGGGATCTGAATTGGCTTTAATCTAAGTCTAGTGCTCCTTCCACTTCCCCCTCTTGTTTTACCTCAAGACCTCAAAGCTTTACATGATTCCTGCCTCCACAGAACTTACAGTTTAATATAATAAGAGTGGTGAGCAGAAGGGGCAGAAGGCCCTAGGAGAATTTGGAATCATGCCTGCCCAATGGTAGCAACCATCCATCCACTTCCAGGGTATTTGACTATTTTAATGGGTCTCCATATTTCTTAATGTCTCTCCTGGGGACCAGAGAAGTTGACTTAATAGTGTTCTGCTCACATGCTGTGGTCTCGTTAGACTCTGGGGCTGGCACATGGAACAGAGGCTTTTAGTACTGCTGACAAGTGAGGGTAGTTTGTTGTTCACGGTGATGGTGGTGGGATTGTCTCTGAAGATCCTTTCAGATCTGATTCCATGATTCTCTGACTCTGGTGTTGCTGGCTCAAGTTGAGCTTGTCTCTAATGGGAAGTTCTCCAACTCTTGGCTAGCAACAATAGGAATTCAGCTGAGGGTATGATTTCTTGCCTTCAAAATCAGTTCTCTTTTTCTAGGAATAGTCAAATCAGCAGATCACATTGGTGAAGAGACTTCCTTTTAAGTTATGTAAACAGTCGGCTGGGGAGGGAAAAGATCACAGACAACTTCCCCTCCCCTTATTTTCAAAGGGAGAACACATCATGTCTTTTCCCTTCTCTGGTCCATCCTGCACAGACTATCAGATTAATCATCTTCAGATTTTGCTTTCCTCACATTACTTCCTCTGGTCGAAAACCTTCAGTGACTGCTTTGTTCCTGCACAATAAATTTGTTTGGCATTCAAGGCCCTCCACAATCTGGTCCTTGCTTACCTTTCTAGCCTGAACACTCATTAGGCAAACCTACTTCTAGTGAGACTGATCACCTCCTTGTTTCCTTTTGCTCATATGGTTACAGCCTCTACTTGGAAAGCTTTCTTTATTCCTCTGTACTTATAAAAATAATGATAATAATAGCTCCCATTTATATAATGCTTACTATGTGCCAGGCACTATGCTAAATATTTTACAGTTTCATCATTCCATCCTTATGACAGCCCTGGGAGGTTGGTGCTATTATTGTCCCAGTTTTACATTGAGAAAACTTGAGGCACAGAGATTTAGTGATTTGTACAAGGTCACATAGTAAGTATCTGAGGCCAGAACTGAACCCTGACTTCAGGCCCAGCCCTCTGTCTACTGTGCCCCCTACATGCCTGAGTGCTAGCCACCCTTTGAGGCCTAATTTACCATATTTAGAGTATCATACTTAGTTCTTCATTGAAATACAGGAGGTCCTTTGATGATCTAGAGCGTTCTAGAGGACACAATTAGAACAGGAAGGAATATGGAAACCATGTTGTACAAGGATAGGATGAAAGAACAAAGGTTTGTTCAGCCTGGAGAGAAGGAGACTTTGCGGGGGACATAATAGCTGTCTTCAAGTTTTTTAAGAGTCATTCTGTTGAAGAGACTTAAGGTTTCTGCTTCACTCTGTAGGGTAGACCTGGAGCAGTAGAGAAGTAAATTTTAATTCAATGTAAAGATGCACTTTCTACAAGGTAGAGCTGTCCACGAGCAGAATGGGTGCCCTCAGACCTTTTCCCTCTTTTTCCCCCTCCTCTGTCTGTCTTATCCCCTCTCCCTATCAGGAACTATCCTTGTGCAGTTGTGCAAAGGATCCTAGATTTTGAGTAATGACTACTGTGTGACATCTAACAAGCCATTGTCCTTTTCTGAGTCTCAGTTTTCTCATCTGTGAAATGGCTAGGTATTATATGCTTATTTATATTGTTTCCCCTGATGAAAGGGAAGTTTACCTTGACAGCCAGGATTTCATTTTTGTCTTTTTATTCCCAGCACCCTGCATGGTGCCTGTCACATAATACATACTTGCTGATTAATTGATCTTCAGTGATTCCTTGAATGAGGGGTTGTGAGGTAGCTTCACATGAAAAGGTTGTAGGGTTAGAAAAGCCTTAGATTTAGTTCTCAGCTCTGAGTAGTTGTATGACTTTGGAAAATCCACGCAGCCTCCATGTTTCTTCATTTGTCAGATGAGGAAAATGTTTGCATTCCCTACCTCACAGTGTTTTTGTGAAAGAAACTATGGCACTATGAAGAAACTAAAAACACTATGGAAGTGTGAGTTATTAATATTTCTCTCTATGAACCTCACTTTCCTCTTCTATAAAATAGGAAATTTTTTTTTTGGCATTTTGGAGGCAATTGGGGTTAAGTGACTTGCCCAAAGTCACATGGCTAGTTTTTTGTGTCAAGTGTCTGAGACTGGATTTGAACTCGGGTCCTCCTGACTCCAGGGCCGGTGCTCTATTCACTGTGCCACCTAGCTGCCCCTAGGAATATTTCTTATAGTACTTTTGTAAGAATCTAGTGAAATGACCCATCCATCCATCCATCCACCCACCCATTCACAAGACATTTATTAAGCACTTACCATGTTCTAGGACTCCAGAGCCAAAAGTTCTTACCTTCAAGCAGCTTACATTCACAGAGACATTAGCAGTGCAGAAGTAGACCTAATTCTCACAGCCTCATAAGTATTGCATTTTGTAATTTTTTAACAACTTGGTCAATTTGTGTGATAGGTGGGAAAGTGTTTTATAATCCAAATGAACTACATACCTGTGAACTGCCATTGTTGCTGCTATTTATTTCAGACTCTTGGGATGTGTTCCAACCCATGGATAGGGTCCTGCCCCCAGAGGCTGTGGTACTCTTATGAGATGAACCTGGCCAATGGAGGCCTTAGGATCAATTACCTAGAATGTCCCCTTGTTTCTTTCCCACCCAGGGCTCTAATCTCACGGACATCTGCACCCAGCTCCTCCTTCAGGGGACCTTGTTAAAAATCTCTGCTGGCAACATCCAGGAGCGAGCCTTTTTCCTGTTTGACAACCTTCTGGTCTACTGCAAGAGGAAGTCCAGGTGAGCCCTACAGGACACTGTGATCAGATAGGACTCAGCTGTGATGACAGTGTTGGTTAAGGGAGTTTGGGGGTCTTGTTATGGAAACAGCAATATTGGGAAAGGACCTCTGGGAGAGATCTGGGTTCTGTTCTGTAGTTAACTCATTGTGCATCATTGGTCAGGTCTTTCCCTTCTCTGGCCCTTAATTTCCCTGAATGTAAAATGAAGGAGGCTAGCTGCAAAGTTTCCTTTCTGGATCTATGATCCTTTTAGCACTGAAATTCCAGCTAGTCTTTGAGTGTAAAACAAGGGGATTATCTGC
Organism: Petaurus breviceps papuanus; assembly: GCF_028583685.1. Taxonomy (NCBI): domain Eukaryota; kingdom Metazoa; phylum Chordata; class Mammalia; order Diprotodontia; family Petauridae; genus Petaurus; species Petaurus breviceps. Next base: position 2,463,043 of record NW_027187360.1, on the reverse strand, counting down.
AACTCCATTAATTAACTTCCCTTAATTCCTTTTTTAACATTGGAAGCTCCTTGAGGGCAGGGAGAGTATGCATATCCTATTCAGTTTTGTTCTCTTTGTTTTCTTCTCTTTGGTGCTGAACATTTAACAGATGTTTTTTTTTGACTGACTAAATGTTTAGTGGGGGAGTAGACAGTAAGCACAGATGGGACCCTTTGTCTCCTTTCTTCTCCATTGCTTCTTGTTTTTCTGGTTCCCAGCCTGCTACTGGGATTCTGGGTCCCTTCACTAAAGGCCCTCTTGACAGAGGGAAGGTGACTTTGGGTCCTTGAAGGATATTCCAGAAAAACTCAAACTGATGAATCTTCAACTAAAATTCTACCTTCTACAGGAAGCCTTTGCCAACTCCTCTTAATTCTAGTGTTTTCCCTCTTAATTATTTCCTATTTATCCTGTATATACTTGTTTTGTTGATATTTCTTTGTGTGTTTTCTCCCCCATTAGATTGTAAGCTTGAGGGGAGAGACTGTTTTTTGCCTCTTTTTGTATCCCTAGTAAATAGAGCAGTGCCTGGTACATAGTAGGGTCTTTGTAAATAGTTAATTGACTGATACACAAGTAGAAAGGCTTCACATATGGCCTAGTAGGGGACTGTGTCTTTCATCAGTGTCTTGGCTTAGTCAGGTGCAGAGAGCCTAATCACCAGAAGCTTGACAAAATGCTGTTTTTTCCTATTTTGGCCTTTACTGCTTAGAAAGACTATTCATTAAGGCATGGAAGGGCTGTCGTCTTTGTCAGTAGAGGGAACAACCTTATGGTGAATGGCAGTGTGGGATAGTGGATAGGGAGTCAGGAGGACCTGGGTTTGGATGAAGTCTTGGGACAGTACTGTGCAATTCTGGGTGAGGTTTTTCACCTCTCTGGGCCTCAGTTTCCACATCTGTAAAAGTTAGATTTGATGACCCTTAAGGTTCCTCCTAACTCTAAATCTCTGAACTCATTTATCTTTGAAGTTAGATGCTAAGGTAGGAGATGAAATAGACTGAGTTTCTCTCTTAGCATTTCTTCCATTTTTGTGAGGGAAGAAGTTAAGCCAAGAAAAGGAGCTGACCTGAGGGTTTGCGGTCCAGATGCTTTGCCTGCACTCCTTTTCCACCTCCTATCCCCCTGGTCCCTACCTCCTGGCTGGACTAGGCACTTTTCCCAGAACACCAAAGTCTCCAAAATAGAATGTTCTGCCGACTCTGATCGAAACCTCTCCCTGTTTTGACTGGACAGCTCCTCCCCAGTCTGTCTGGCCCCTGGCTGGGAATCAGCTGAGAGTCTGGCTGACACTTGCAAAAGCCTCTGTGTTGGCTTACCTGCACTGGTTGTTAAGGATGGAAGGCTAGGGGAGAGCTGGCAAAGCCAATACCCTAGTACCTATTTTGAGTCATTTCTCCATCCTCATGGCCCAGCACTGTGGAAGAGGAAAATGAACATTTGTCTGCTGGGGGAGGCTGGCAGACTGGTAGCTTTCCTGATTCCAGCACTGGAGTCAGAGGGCTGGGCTCAGGGAAAGTCAGGAAAATGGTAATGATGGATCTGAATTCAGAGCTCATGGCAACGTGGGCCTGGGAAGTGCCAGCGGTTGCTAAATCTTCCCTGGCTTTTGTTTTCATTTGTGCCTGGGGCCCCACCCTTCCTGGAGCTTTGATTGAAGTCTGTATGGTTGGTTGGGAGTTCTTTGTGCCTATGGGGATGAAGCAGTTTGGAAAGTGGAAAGCAAACCAAAATTGGACTCAGAAGGCCTGGATTCAAATCTCAGCCCTTCCACTTACTAACCTTGAGACCTTGAGCAAGTCCATTCCCTTCTCTGGGTTTTACTGTCCCCTTCAGTAAAATGACCTCTGGGAGCCCTTTCTCTTCTAAAGAAATCTCTAATGCTTTGTGTTTTTGATTTGGTAAAGAATAAGTACTTTTAGAGCTAGAAGGAACATTTGAGTGATCACCTAACTACTCATTTTATAGAGGTGAAAGAAAACCCAAGGCCCAAGAGATAGGTGGTTGACCTATTTGGTCATATAGCTATCTCCTGAAGTGATAGGATTAAAATCCATGGCCCAGTTCATCAAGCATAATTTAAGAAGCGTTTTTTCCAGCTTCTAGTATATTCAGGGCTCTGTCCTGGGTGCTGGGATACAAAGCCAGAAAATGAGAGTGTTTGCCCTCAGAAAATTCGTAGTGTGATGTATTGGAAACTTTTGGATTTGAAGTTTGAGACCAAGGTTTTAATCTTAATTCTAGTGCTTACTAGTTATGTAACCATGGACAAATCACATAATAGCTCTGAACTTCAGTTTTTTTCATCACTAAAATGGAGTTATTTGGGGTGGCTAGGTGGCACAGTGAATAGAGCACCGGCCCTGGAGTCAGTCAGGAGGACCTGAGTTCACATGTGACCTCAGACACTTAATACTAGCCTGTGACCTTGGGCAAGTCTCTTAACCTCAATTGCCCTGCCTTCCCCCTCCTCCAAAAAGCAAAAAAAAAAAAAGATATTAATACTTGCCCTTTTCACCTCACAGCCTTGTTATGAGAGAGGTAGTTTTTAAACTATTAAGGAGGAGGGAGGAAATGCTAAGCACTTTAGAATGTTATATAATTAATAGCTTTTGGAGGTAGGTATTATTATTATGCCCATTTAACAGTTGAAGTTAAGTATCCAGGAATTGTCTGAGGCCTGATTTGAACACAAGTCTTTCTGACTCTATTCACTGTGCTGCCTAGAACTTTATAAACTTCTATAGCAGGGTTTCTTAAACTTTTTTTGTTTTGGTGTCATGGACCCCTTTGCAGCCTGCTGAAACTTGTGAACCTCTTCTTAGAGTAATATATATATATATGTTTTGCTTTTTGGAGGGCCAGTGGGGTAAAGTGACTTGCACAAGGTCACACGGCTAGTTTTGTGTTAAGTGTCTGAGGCCAGATTAGAACTCAGGTCCTCCTGATTCCAGGGCTGGTGCTCTATTCACTGTGCCACCTAGCCACCCCTAGAGTAATATTTTTAAATGCATAAAATAAAACACATATGATTACAAAAGAAACCAATTATCCTGAAATGCAGTTATCATGATGTTAAAAAATAATTCAAGGACCCCAGGTGAAGAATCTGTGTTCTTGTCTCTTGTCTCCCATATTCACATGGATCCACGATGGCTGCCTATCCTGTATAACCCTTGTCCGTGTCCGTCCCCACAGGTTTACGACACTTCCTAGAGGCCTTCCATGCTTGCCTTCTCCTGACATTGTGTGTGTACCAACCCAGCACCCTGGCTAGCCTTCGTTCTTGTCCTGTGCCTCCCTGAACTTCTAATGCTATCACACAGTTCTATTTACTCCTTATTATCTACCAGAATGACTGTCACGTGCACAGATAAGTAGAATGCAAGGTAGAATGTGGTGACTGGAGGCAGGAGATCAGAAGGGTCACTTTAATCACAGGGCATCAGAGAAACCAGCTAGGTAGTATAGTAGATAAAAATAGTGAACCTGGAACTCAGGAAGACCTGAGTTCAAATTCAGCCTCAGACATTATTAGCTGTGACCCTAGGCAAGTCATTTAGCCTATCTGCTTCAGTTTCCTCCCCCATAAAATGGGGCTAAAAATAGCATCTACCTCTCAGGGGTGAGGATTAAATGAGATAATGTTTGTAAAATACTTTGCTAACCATAAACCATTATATAAATGCTAGCTATTATTCATGGGTGCAGTGGATAGAGTTCTGGACTCCCTGAGTTCAGATTTGGTCTCAGATACTAGTTGTGTGATCCTGGGCAAGTCATGTACCCTGTTAGCCTCAGTTTCCTCATCTGTAAAATCAGCTGGAGAAGGAAATGGCAAACCACTCCAATATCTTTGCCAAGAAAACCCCAAATGGGGTCATGAAGAGTTGGACATGACTGAAAAATGACCAAACAACAACAGCAACATTATTTTTCATAGAGGAGTTGGCACCTGAGCTGGGCTTTGAAGGAAGAAAAGTTTTCCTCTGGGCAGAGATGAGTATCAGGCACTCACTGTCTATTCCCTGTATTTCTCTAGTTCCTGCTTTCTCCAGTTACAAGGCCAGGAGTGATCTCTAAGCTAGGATGCTTTCAGAAGCTGTTTGTTGGTTGGTTCATTCATTCAGTGGCAAGTCTGTCCTTTGTATGCTTGTGATCTGGGTCAAGATTTACTTAACCTCTCTGAAATTCAGCCTCCTCAAGGATGTGGTAAGGAAAATAGAGCACCCTGTGAGTTACTTAGAGACTCTTAAATTATAAACACCTTTTGGTGGTGGAATTTTCATGGAAATGGCTTTTGCCTCTAGGAAAGGTACTACTGCCTGGAGAAGGAACTCACCTTATCTGCCTTTGATTCTGCCCTCCATCTAGGGTCTATCTTTTTTTTTTGGTGGGGGGGGGGGTGATAAGTGACTTGCCCAAGGTCACTTGGCTAGTCAGTGTTAAGTGTCTGAGGCCGGATTTGAACTCAGATCCTCCTGATTCCAGGGTAGGTGCTCTATTCATTGTGACACCTAGCCACCTCCCATCTAGGGCCTATCTGGACAATGGTCTAATAACTCCTCAGCCTGGGACAATGTTATGTTTATTAGTGTCTTAACTTTGTTGACTTTTATAGTCTAAGCCACCAGTGAGCATCACTGAAGCTGGTACCTCCCATGCCCTATGAGCTTTAGACCCTAGTGATCACTTCCTCTTCCAGTCTTGGATTTGTTTATCTTATTCTGTGCTGAGATGGGGACTTTGTAATTGCAAGGGGGAGTCATCTTGGTATAATGAAAAAACAATTGAATTTGGAGTTGGAAGTAAACAGTTTTCAAATACTGTCTCTAACACTTAATAGCTTTTGGACTCTGGTTAAATGTTATACTCTTTGAAGCAAAGCCGGAAAATGGGGAGAATAAAAAGTAAGCTATCTCCCTCACAGGGTTATTGTGAGGAAAATGCTTTGTAAAATTTAAAGCACTTTATAAATTTGGGCTGTTATTATCCCAGACTAAATCAGTTTGCTGAGTGATGTAGGCCATTGAATGCAAGGAGCATTAGTGAGAACCTACTCAACCTTGTGTTAGGGGTGGGCATTCATAGCTAACTGCCTAGTTCCTGCTCTCAAGGGATGCATCAGTATGTTATGAAGGTAAATGTGAGAGAGGGGGAGGAGAGAGAGCAGACAAAATCGTCTAGTTTAAAATGGTCTAGTTTCATTTGAGGATGAAGAGATCACTTAGCTGCTTAGTGGTGAGTATATTTGAGCAGAGAGCCATTCACGGAGACTTTGCCAGTGTGAGATGGGGGCCGCGCTCTGCTTTTTTTGAGGGAACCCTTTCCACTAAAACTTTGTTGGCATTCATATATATGTGTGGTCAGAATGTGCTTTCACATGGACTGTTCACATTTGACTGTCACAAATGGCCCTGGAGGTAGGCAGGGAAGGTCTTATTTTGGCTTGGTCCTGTGATTTTATTAGTATAAGCAATTCCCAGTGGGGAAACTTCCTCTTTCCATCAAAATCAGCATTTGCTCTTCTTCAGTGTAATTATAGAATTGCTTGGGGCCCTGGGAGTTTAAGTGACTTGCTCAAAGTCTTAACGAATATGTATCAGAGGTGAGATGTGAGCCTTCCTCACTTTGAGATCACTTCTCTATCCCCATTTGCCACACAGCCTCTGAGCCTGGCTCTTGCAGAGTGGGGATTATTATTGCCAAATTACAGATGAGGAAACTGACCCATGAGGGAAAATAAATTGGCCAAGGTTACATGGGTCTGTTTTGAGTCCAGTTCTGACCCTCTCTAGCGGTTTTTTTTTCTTTTTGGAGGGCAATTGGGTTTAAGTGACTTGCCCAAGGTCATGCAGCTAGTTTTTTTTTTTTGTGTGTTAAGTGTCTGAGGCTGAATTTGAACTCAGGTCCTCCTGACTCCAGGGCTGGTGCTCTATTCACTGCGCCACCTAGCTGCCCCTCTCCAGTGTTCTTTTATCTTCTATTACATTATATAGAATTGCCTCCTAAGAATTGGGTGGCAGACACCTACCTAGGCTTTTTTCATCTTTATTGTCCACCCTCTCAGACCTTTTCAGCCTGGGCCCTTGATGGGGAATTCAGTGGATGGCTCCAGTGCCCTGGAACCTTTAGTCCCCAGGTTGGTGCTCAGGAAGTCACAACTGAGCCATTCAGGCGTGTTAATTGAAAATCTGCATCTCAGTGAAAGAAAGCTTCATATGGTTCTCTGGTGAGACCCATTGGTCAGGAGGCAGCATGGTGTAGTAGGTGAAAGTGTGGATTTTATCTTGGCTGTGTAACGTTGGTTGAAGTCTCTTCACTTTCTGAGTAGGGGGTTAATACTTGCAATGTTTTTGTCACAGAGTTGTTGTGGTTGTGTAATTCTTAGAAAAGCTGTAGAATTGTGAATTGTTATTATTTTGCCTGGAGGCTTAACAGTTCAGTTTGGCCTCTTTTTCAAGCCTTACTCCTTCCAGTCTCTCCTCCCTCCCTGTGTCCCCACCTCTAGTCCTTGGCACCACTGAACGGTAGAAGACTGGGATGAACCTTAGAACAGAGAGTGCCAGAGCCCAAAGAAATTTTTTGTATGGTTCTGAGCCCTTGTTTTGTAGATAAGGACACAGAGGGAGATTTTTGCTCAAGGCTACTTGGATAGATAGACAGTGTTACTGCCCTTAACCAAGGACTTTTAGAATACTAACTTAATCTTTGCCTTTGCTTGTAGCTGGAGCAGATGCCTTGAGGTCCAGGGCCTTGCCCACACTTGGCCCCAGCTGATTTAGACTGTCACTTACAGAAATGGAAGAAACCTTCCCTTGCTTGTGGGCTCTTCCAGGGCTGTACAATTTAATACCTGGGTCTTTGCCAGTCGAGGAAATGGGATGACCTCTAAATCTGTGTGAAAACAAGACACCCTCGCCTCCTCCTAGGGGACTAGAAGGTAGCAGAGGTGTGAGGGTTGCATTGAAGTACAATAGTTAAGTTTATGCTTAGAAACCTTCAGTGACTTGCTATTTATTGTCCCTCGGAAAAAATGCAAAATACCTACTCCTACCCTATTTAAGGAAGGTCCTCCCTAGAATGACTTCAAACTCCATTTTCAACCTTGTTGCCCATTACTTCCCTTTCTGTGCATTATATGTCCTCCAGCCAGGCTAATCTGCTGGCTCTGTACCCCCTTCCCCCAACAAGCCTTTATTGGCTTTATACAAATATATACATTTGTATGTGTATGTATATATGTATATATGTATTCATATGTAGTCTCATTCTGCATCCTACACCAGCAGCATGTTAATGTGCCTATTCTCCCCAGGACCTCCAACCATCATCATTTTCCTTTTTTGAAATCTTTGCTGATTTGATGAATGTGAGATCTGTCTGTTTGTCTGTCTGTCTCTTTCCCTCTCTCTCTCTCTCCATCTTTGTTTCACTTCTTTCTTTTCTCTCCTTTCCCACTGTTCCTAGAGAGCCTGAGGTTTTCCATAGGTTCCCTTTCCCTAATCTTTTAATCCACTTTTACCCTAAGCAGACAGTTCTTTAGACTTCAGACTGGCAAAATATCTGTTCTCTTGAAGTAAATTATTGGTTGTAGAGCATGGGAGGAAGAGAGTTGTGGGTCATGAGCCAGGTAGAAAGCTAGAGCTAGAGGGGAGAAAAGCATGGTTGCAGCAGGAAAGGAGGATGGGGAAAGTCCATTTTTGTTGTTGTTGTTTTTTGTTCTTTTTTTTGGAGGGAAATTTGGGGTTACGTGACTTGCCCAAGGTCACATGGCTAGTTTTTGTGTTAAGTGTCCGAGGCTGGATTTAAACTCAGGTCCTCCTGACTCCAGGGCTGGTGCTCTATTCACTGCACCACCTAGCTGCCCCTAAAAGTCCGTTTTCAGAGCTGATAGAATCAAGTCCTGGAAGGGACTATAAAGACAATGTGATCCAATACTTTTTTGAAAAAACGAGTATACCAAAGTCCAGAGTGGTAAACTCAGAGAATCTCTTCTTTGTTCCCTTGCAGCTTCAGCCAACCAAGTCACACAAGTTAGTTACAAATTATGTACACTTTTCTGCTGTCTGCTCTTACCTCAAGTATTTGTTCTATATTTCAAATGTGACTTTTAAGGCCCTGGATGTCAGTCAGTCAACAGGTATTTATTCAGTGCTTACTTTGTGCTCGGCACAGGGAATACAGAGAAAGGCAATGGGGAGACAACATGTAAATAATAACAGAGACTGTGTTTTTATATGTCTTTCCTTGAAGCCCCAAATGGCTTGCTGTATACACAGTGAATACTTAGCCCTGGAATGGTGGATGTAGATTCGGGAAGCAGCTGCTTAGAGATTCTACTGTGAGAATGGATGAGCTTGTCAGGGGGATCTTTCTGGTGGGTTCTCTACAAACAGAGGCTCTATGACCACTTATGGACTATGCTGCAGTGGGGCTTTCCTAGATGTGAATTGGGTTAGATGGGTGCTGCTCTTGCCCATTTCTTTCCCCAAAATCTTATGAAGCATTTACAGAGCAGTTTTTGAAAGAAACATTTTTTTCATTTGATCCTCACAACCACCCTTTATTATGTCTTATGTCTTATTTCAGATTTTTCTAAAGCTCTCTTCCTCTTCTCCCCCCTCCCCCACCTCTCCTCACAATCTACCTTTGATTATACTTATTTCCACACATATCAATCATAAACTCCTCTCATTAGTCTGTCAGTTCTTGGAGCACAGGGATTGTGCTGTTTTTCATCTTTGAATATCTAACATTGAACACAAAGCCTCAGGAGTTGTAAGACATTAAGTATTTGTTGGGAATTAAATTGAGTTAGGTATCGTCTGTGGCATGGTAGAAGAAATGTGGTATTTAGAACCAGAAGACATGAATTCAAATCCTGACTGCTTCTTATTCCCTTTATGACTTTGGACATGTCACTTAACCTCTAGGCCTCAGTTTCCTCACATGCAGAAATAAAAGGATTGTATTAATGTCATAGCTAAGGTCTCTTCCATTTTAAATCCCATGATCTCTCAAGTATTTTGGATTTCTTATTTAGAAATCTAAAACTCAGAGAGATGAAGAACATTGCCCATGGTCACACTAACATCTTTAATCCATCATTTAGTGAAGGCTAACGCTGGTTTCTCATGATCCCTGTACTGTTTCTACCCATTTCAAATACCACCCCCCTCTGTATGGCTTTACCTTTTTAGAAATGCCTCCATCCATTGCTTCTTCTGGTCTGCACTAGAACTTTGTGGGCAGGAATTATTTGAAAGATGAAGAAAACTTGACTCAGATAGGGCTATTGAAGGGTAATATACTCATTTTTCCTTGTCTTCACCATTGCAGGGTCACTGGGGGAAAGAAGTCAACCAAGAGGACCAAGTCCATCAATGGATCTCTCTATATCTTCAGAGGCCGGATCAACACTGAAGTCATGGAGGTGGAGAATGTGGAAGATGGCACAGGTAAGTGCTACCTCATCACGGTGGACTGTTCAGTGTCTATGTGTGCTGCCTCATAGTTCCCCATGTGAAAATGTGCCCAGACTTCAGTCTGAATACGTGGGAAGGAAGTATTATTAATTTGGGGCATCCTTGGGCCTCTGACTAGTCTCAGCCTTCCCTCACTGAAATCCAATTCACTTGCATGTCATGGTATCACCTCCCTGATGTCATGGCCCTTTTTAAGAATGAAGGACAAACAGCAGCAAAGCAGCAGCAGCAGCAGGAGATGGCCCAGGCTTGGTCAGGCTTTCATTCTCTTGAAGCAGTTATCTTGAAGTCAGAATGGGACTGGCCATTCTCTTTGTGTTAGGTTGCCTGGCCTGGGTTTGACTGTGCTAGTTAACTTGGGGATCAGTAATTGGAAAGGGGAAGGAAATAAGGCAAGGTCTAAAATAACTTAGATTTCTGGAATGAGTCAAGATTGGAAGGAGTCAGAAATCTGACCTCAAAGTCATATTTATGGGCTAGGTGAGCTATCCTGTGGCTCTAGTACTGGTAGATTGAGGAAGGACTTATAGATTAACTCTAACTGCCAGTCTCTGGCATAGCAGTGGGAGAGAAGGCAGGCTTGCTCCTTTTTCCGTAGGTAGATTCCTTCCTCATAAGACTCTATTTTTCTCTCTCCATTCCTTCTTAGCGGATTACCACAGCAATGGCTACACTGTCACAAATGGCTGGAAGATCCATAATACCGCCAAAAACAAGTGGTTTGTTTGTATGGCAAAAACGGCAGAGGACAAACAGAAATGGCTAGATGCCATCATCAAGGAGAGGGAGCAGAGAGAGAGTGAGTATTTTGGGACTCCCATTCCTATCTGTTTTCTCTAGTACCTGGGAACTACCCGATTTGGGTACTGGAAGAGACTGGATAAATGAAAGCAAAGAGTATTAAGTGCTCACGACATGCTAAGCATCATGCTAAGTACTAGTGATACAAATAGAAATGTGAAGGTTAGGGTGGCTAGGTGGCGCAGTGCGTAAAGCGCCGGCCCTGGAGTCAGGAGGACCTGAGTTCAGTTCCAGCCTCAGACACTTAACACCCACACAAAAAAACTAGCTGTGTAACCTTGGGGAAGTTACTTAGCCCCAGTTGCCCTCCAAAAGGCAAAAAAAAAAAAAAAGTTAAACAGTTCCTGTCTTTAAGAGAATATATTTAGAACAGTGGTGTCCAGGGACCTGTGTTGTGGTCTCAGTGATGAAGAATGGGGACATGAGAGAGTCTTTTCCAGTCACAATGGGAGTCTTGATTTGATTATGATTCCAGAGCTGGAAAATGGGTATATGCCTAGTGGCTGGCAAGACGATGGCCAGGGTGTTAAGTGAGGTACGTCTGCGACTCACTAGATACATTGATTAGTAGAAGGCACTCACAAATCAGGAAAGTGGGAGCTTCAAAGCTGGAACTCCATCAGGGCATGGTATCTGATCCAGAGGGTACAGGATTGGGAGGCAAGCAAGAACATGAATAAAGTGGGGTGAAGGGTTTGAAATATGTTCTTCTGAATGGATAGGAATGGTGGGAACCAGGGGTATGAGGAAGGAAGAGAGTAGCTATGGTGAATTTGGTCTACTGAAAGTAGCACTGGATCAGAAACCAGAGGACCTGCATTCCAAGTGACTCTCTCCTTTGGAAATGATGATCCTATGGTTGAGGGCTGGGAGGAGACAGGAAGGGGATATACACAGCAATTTGGTTAGGCCCCTTCCCTTCTGGATTTGATTCCTCATTCGTGAGATGAGGGGAGGTAGTACTAGCAGGTCTCTGATATTCTCTATTCTAGGTATGAGAAAGACAGTGGGAAGTAGAAAGAATGCTATAGTTAGAGTTAAGAGAGTTGTATGTTTGATTCTCTGATATTTACATGATCAAGTCACTTAACTCCTCTAGCCTCAGTTTTCTCACCTGTAAAAGGGGAATACACCTTCCAGGGTTACTGTGAGGAACGAATGAGACAATATACATAAAATGTTTTCCAAATCTTAAACTGCTTTATAAATATCACACTAGTGGTACAAATAGCATCAGCAGCTTCAGGAGGCATAGTTGTCACTACTTGAAATCCAATGATCTCATTAGCCTGGGGAGGTTAGACCTTGATATTATCCCCTGTATGGCCCCACATCCTTATTCCTGGCTTTTGGTTGAATATAGTGAACCAAGAAAGCTCTCTGTAGAGAGAGGGTATAATGGGTTAGTCCTGTGGTACCAAACTCAAATAGAAATGGGGGCTGCCAAACCTCACATAAGGATATCTTCAGGCCACATAATGACTTAGATAACCACATGGGAACATTATCTATTTTGTATTATATTTTTATTTATTTTGTTTCCCAATTAGATTTTAATCTAGTTTGGGTCAACTGCAGCCTTCCAGCTGTGTGTTTGACAGGTGTCAAATGTGAAGTGTAGGAGTGTAATGTAGGTGTAGGAGTGATAGTGCTATCCTTGTAGTTAGGAAGCCTTAGTTCAAGTCACACCTCCAGTACTTATTATCTTCCTGTGTAAGTCATTAACCTCTCAGTGCATCAGTTTCCTCATCTGTAAAAGTAAAGGTGGTTGGACTCAGTGTCCTGGAAGGTCTCTTTCAGGTCTAAATCTAGAGTCCTATGATCCCTTGGTCACACTAAACGACACCATTGGCCATTATTCTCTCTTCTTTGCTACTTAAAAACTTTTTTTCTTTGAGGGGCATTGATTTTTGCCTACTCTACTTTTAGACCAAGAGTTCTTAATCTGGGATCCCAAGACCCAAATTTCAGGGCATCTCAAAACTTTTCTCCCTATTGCTCCACTCAAATTTATTTATTTACAAACTTTTGGCTTCTTTTGTAATTCTATTCATGTTATTTTATTCATTTAAAACTAGTATTCTCAAAAGGAGTCTATAGGTTTCATTAGAGTACCAAAGGGGACAGTAAGGAAATGAAAAGGGCTTAGGAGCTATGGATTCCTTCTTTGGACAGTGGTGAATGTCTTTTTTGGGTTACCTGTGGCCTCTGGAAATAACTACATACCTCTCTTCCACCAGCCCATACCTCTTACATCAAGTCCCTTCTACCCAAGCAGTTTGTTGGAAAGATTGGGGGAGGGAAATGTCTCATGCTGAGTATGGTCTCCATATGGGTTTTATTGTTAAATTATAATCTGATGAGCACTTTCCAAAGTTTAAGAATGTTTAGATTCCAAGAACTTGAGAGCTGGAAGGGGTCTTGGCTCTGCTATTTACTATCTGTGTGATTTGGGGGAATAATTTAGCTTCTTGGGGGCTTAATTCTCATCTATAAAATGAGGTTGACTCAATTTCTAAGGTGCTTTTCAGCTCTAAATCCTACGATCTGTGGTCTCAGCCTCCTTATTTTCTAGAAGAGGAAAGTGAGACCCACCAAAGGGAATAAATAGACTTGTTAACATTAGTGTTATTATTCCTCTGTCAAAACCCTGTTCCATGGTCTCATCATGATGCAGATACAATGGTTCTCAAATGCTCTGCCTTGGGAATACTAAGTCACATAAGCCCCACCAAGGAGCAAAGGCATGGTTTATGGGTCCAGTGATGGACTGCATTGCATATCTGTTATTCAAGGTCTTAACCAAGTTTGAAGAAACTCATCGCTCGAAAGATGGTGGCCGGGGGATTGAATGTCTATGGACATAGCAAACTCATGAAACTGTCTTTTGAGGGGTTGTTATCCTGATCAGTAGAGGGATTTCCTGTGCTGTTGAATACTTGAGAAATATTGATTATTATTTTCACTCTGACTGGTTTAGATTTTCTGCATAATAACGATCTCTCCCCTTCATCTCTAGCACTCCTGGAATTGGCCTATCAAGGGCAGGTAGTAGTATGGTTATTATAAGGCAAGGCTTCTTAAACTTCTTTTTTGTATTATGGACCCTTTTGGCATTCAGATGGAGCCTTCACAGGACATAAAATACAGGATTGCAGAGGAAACCATTGGTATTTCCAAAATATGTTAATCAGAATTAAAAAACAAAACCAAAAGTCTATGGATTGTACTTGTGGTAAAGGAATTATGTGGGTTTAGTAGGCTTGCATGTTTGACTGGCAGAGTGATGTTTCAGATAGAACAGGAAACAGCTGGTGGTAGTTCCAAACTGCACTTGAATTATTGAGCCTCTGAGAGTGTAAATGGCTGCTTAATTTTGTGTGAAGAGGGATCCAAGATTTGTTGGCCATTATGAGCTCCGTTGCCATGGCCCCTTCTACTGGCTGGGTTAACTTTTAACTCTGTCATTTGCCATGAGCCTAAAGAAGAAAAGATGTGAATGAGGATAGCCTCATTGGCCCAGCTAGGCTTCAGTGGATACCATGGAAATAGTTTTGATGGGGAGGCAAGGGAGCTGATGTTCCAGGTGAGCTGTGATCTTGGGCAAATTAGACTAGATGGTCTGTAAGGTTCACTCAGTTTCCACAGTTCAGTTCGCTCAGTATCTGTGACTATTTCACAGGGTTATTTGGTACAAGAAAGATAATTGGTTCCAGCTGGTCTTTTTGCCTCAAGTTTCTCCCCAAATCGTCTACACAGCTTAAGGAAAGCTTAACTTGTTTAATAAACTCTAGTGGCTTCCTGTTGCCTCTAGAATAAAAAATAAACTCCTGCTTAGCTTTTAAATCCTTTCACAACCTGCCCCCCAACCAATCCTTTTAGCCTTGTTGTACAATGATCCCCCTCCCACATTGCCCTCCCTGTTCCTCACACAACACTTCTCCCCCTGCAGGGATGCCATGCTTTTGCACTCACTGTCCCCCATGCCTGGCATGTATTCTCTTTTCCCTTCCACATCACATCATCTTTCTCCTTCTTGGTAAAGATTTTGCTGGTTACCTTAATTTTTACCACTCTGTTACACACCACTGCATTTATCTATGTCCTTGTTATCTACCCATTAGAATTTAAGCTTCTTTTGAGTAGGGATTGTTTCATTTATTGGCACACTACATGGGTCTTATTAATACTTGATTGATTTGCACTCAGGTGGGGAATCTTTATCACTGGCATGATTTGCTTGCAGTGAGATGTGAACCCCAATCTGTATCCTACAACACAAGAACTACATAAATACATACACATACATGCATGCACACATACATAAGTGTTCATGTAGTTGTGTGTATGTATATATGTTGATTTTTCAGAGCTCTTTGGAACTTAAAACCCATAAAGTTACCTGTAATAGTGAGACCAGTGGTTCCATATAACCTTAGCTCATTTCACTATGAATTATCTAACTTGGTGTAGTGGAAAAGACAGTGGACTGTGGGGTCATGAAAACTGGGTTTGAAACTAGTTCTGCTATTAACTAACTGTGTGTTCTTGGGTAAATCACTTCATTTAAAAAAAGAGATCCTTTGTTTCTTCATCTGCAAAATGGGAAGAATATACTTTGTACTACCTAACTCACAGGATTATTATGAAAAAAAGCATTTTGAAAGCCTTAAAAGTATTATGGAAATGGAAAATGATTAATACAAAGTTTTTCAGCCCTTGGTGCCAAATCATAAAGTTGAGGAGAGAGGTGATGATAAGTGTCAATGCCCAAGGCACCAGGCCCAGCTACCCTCCATTGGAAGTCACAACTAGGTGGAGCCAAGATGGTAGAGTAAAGGCAGGGAGCTGTCCCCCTGAAACCCTCCAAATACCTTTGAAAATGACTCTAAACAAATTCTTGAGCAGCAGAACCCACAAAAAGATGGAGTAAAACAAATTTCCACCCTGGGGAAGTCACAGCTAGTCATTCTTTTATTTTTCTTCAGTATAGCTCAGGCATGTTAACTCATGAAAACATTACAAGCCCCGGAAGAACAGTATAGCAGAGTTATCAGACGTTGTGTAGGTGCCATTAGTATTATAACCATTGTCCTTTTAAGAGTACAGAGAGTTCTCTTGATAATGGTATAGGATCTTTGTACTCAGGTATATCAGAGTGCTTCTTTCTAAAGAGAGAAATCTCCTGGTGAATATGACAAGCTTCTAAAAGCATCACATGAATAGGATTGCTGCTACTGCAGTTTTGTCTTGGTTAACCAGAACTCAGCTACTCAAAATCTCTGTTTAATGGATTTTTAAAGGACGAAGATTCCCCTTCTAGGGAAAAAAGGGCCTATCATAGGAAAAGCTGCCATCAGCAGTTTATATTTAAAAAACGAAACAAAAGATAACAACCAAAAAACTAAAAAACAAAACAAAACCCAAAACAACCCAAACTTGAACCCCAACTTAGACCTTTGATGTTAGAAACAGATGCTCATAGAAGTAGAAGTCCAAGCATCTCATTTTGCAGAGAAAGAAATTGAGTCCCAGAGAGGCAATTCCAGGTGACTTGACTGAGGTGAAGCAGTGAGTTAATGGCAGAGGTTGTTCAAGAATTCAGGTGTTTCTTGACTCCCAGGCCTTTATTCTTTTTCCCATGCTACATTTAGCCCCCCATATGGCCTCATCTTATTAATTTTCTCCCCTCTTTTCATCTTCATTCATATTTATCTCATGTATCTACTATGTGCCAGGCATTTTAATGGGGATATAGCCACGTGAAATAGTCCCTACCTTCAAGGAACTGTTGAGGTAGACAACACATTTATTTATTTTTAATTTTTAAAAGTATATTTATTTGCAGTTTTGTGTTCCAAATTCTATCTTTCCCTTCCCTGAGATGGTAAGCAATCAGATATAGATTATATATGTGCAATTATGTAAAATATTTTCATATTAGTAATTTTGTACAAGAAGAATAAAATTAATGAAGAATAATGAAAGAGTAAAAAAATAGTATGTTTCAGTCTGTATTCAATCAATATTAGTTCTTTCTCTGGAGGAGGATAGTATGCTTCATCATTAGTCCTTTGGGATTGTCTTGGATCATTGTATTGCTGAGAATAGTTAAGTTATTCGTAGTTCTTTATCAAACAGTAATACTCTTACTGTGTACAATATTCTCCTGGTTCTGTTCAGTTCATGTAAGTCTTTTCAGGTTTTTCTGAAATAATTCCCCTTGTCATTTCTTATATATAGCACAACAATATTCTATTACATTCATATACCACAGATTGTTTAGCCATTCCCCAGTTGATTGGCATCCCTTCGATTTCCAATTCTTAGCCACCGCAGAAAAAGCTGATATAAAAATTTTGTAAACAGGTTCTTTTCTCCTTTTTTGTATGTCTTTGGGATACATACCTAGCAGTGGTATTGCTGGATCAAAGGGTATGCACAGCTTTATAGCTCCTTGGGCATAGTTGCAAATTGCTCTCTAGAGTGGTTGGATCAGTTCACAACTCCACCAACAGTGCATTAGTGTCCTGGTTTTCCCATAGATCTTCCAACATCTAATATTTTCCTTTTTTTGTCATATTAGCCCCTCTGACAGGTGTGATGTGGTACCGCAGAGTCACACAACACGTTACACACACACCCGCACACACACACATATTTGGGGGAAAGGGATTAGCAGCTGGAGGATTAGAAAAAAGCTTCATGTATAAGATGATTCTCAAACTGAATCTTAAAGGAGAGTTGGAGGTGACAAACTTGGGAATACTAGCCATGGGAGACATTCAGTCTAAATGCACAGACAGCAGATTGTGTAAGGAGAGGGGTAATCAGACAGGAAAGGTAGGTTGGGGCTAGGTTATATAAGGATGAGTTTATATTTGATTCTGGCATTAGTAAGGGTGTGGGTGTGTGGCTCTGTGTAGAAGAAGACAGACAGGAGACATGTTATGGAGAGTGAAATGACAAGATTTGTCCGCTGGTTGGGTGAGTGAGTGGTGGGTTGAGGTTGCAAATTTGTGTGATTGGTAGGATGATGGTGTACTTGACAGAAATAGGAAGGTTGAAAAGACAAGGCAGTTTTGGGGAAAGTTGCTTATTTGTGTTGTGGACATGTTTAATTTGATATGGAATATTTACTTTGAGATGTTCTGCAGAAAATTAGAGGTATGGGAGCAAGGAGATGGGTTTGTAGAAAGAGAATGAATTCTGTTTTGGAAGTAAATGATTTAAGGTCATGCATTGAGTCAGTCCTGTATACTCAGAATTAATACTCTGAGTGTTGTAAACACAAGGGAGGAAAAGAAAACTAATTCATCTACATTTCAGGAAGAAAAGGGAAGCTGGGTTCCATTTTTAGTTGTTTGGCCATTTGTATTTTTTTTTCCTTCCCGATTCTTGTATTTCCATTCAGTTCAGTCTTAAATGTCTCTTATGTATAAGACCTTGTACATCGTGGTAACTCTCCTAGAATATGGAGTGTGAAGACAATGGGGAAAGGGGGGAATCATTCGATTGACAACGGGTCATAGGAATTCTTAGGAATCTAGAGCTGTTGGGGTATTTAGGATCACTTAATAAGCAAGTATTTATTAAATTCTTACTAAGTGCAGACACTTAGATAGGCACTATAGGCCCAAAGACAGAAAATAAAGTAATTCTTATTCTAAGGAGCTTATATTTTCTCCTGGGAGACATCATAAATCTCTAAGCAAATCCAGAAAAAAATAGATGCAGAAAGTCATTAGGGAGGAAAGGCAGTGGTATTTGGGAACATCAGGAAGAGAATTAGGAGAATTTACTAGGGGGAAATGAAGGAGGATTGCATTCCAGGCATGGTGTACAGTCATGGCAAAAGCAAGTAGATGGGAGACATGCCATGTACAAAGTACAGAGAGAAAATCAGTTTGACTTTTAGTGCTTTAAAAACAAAAAAGAGTGTGTGTTTTATCCTGGAAGCATCGGGAGCCACTAGATTATATTGAGACAGGGAATGACATGGTCAACTTTCCTTACCTGTGGAAAATCACTGTGGCAGTTAAGTAGAGGATGGATGGGAATGGGGAGGAAGGCAGTTGTTGCAGTAATTTCTACAAGATGTGATGAGGGCCTGAGCCAAAGTTACAGATAAAAGGCAGAAATGGAAAGATTTGATAATTGATTGACTGTGTGGGGTGAGTAAGAGAGAGAAGAGTTAAGGACAGAACGAAAATTATGATCCTGGGATGCCAGAAGGATGGTGTTACCCCGTAGAGGTAGAGGGTAGCATTTAGCCTAGCCCTTTCATTTTATTGATGAGAAAACTGAGGTGAAGGGTGCTCTAGGCTGTAGGTAAAACTGGGATTTGAATATGGTTCTGAATCTCGTACCTTGAATGGACATCAAGTTGTTCCCTCTTTGGGCCTTATTCCTCACCTGGAAAAAGGGGATGATCATATCTGACTTACCTCACTTATAATAGCTTTGTAGACAATCCTTATAGAAAATGGAACTCTGATTATTGTTATTGGTGCTTTCTGACAGAAGTTTCCTGGAGGCAGGAGAGGGGATGGTGAACTTCCCATGAGTACATTCTGCCAAAAGCAAGGAGGGAACATATTGTTCTATCTCTGGAAATTAACCATTTAGCCCATCACTCTGTGCATGATCAGCCACTGATCACTGAAGAATAAGAAAGAGAGTCCCAGGGAAGCTGAGATGCCAAAGGAGAAGATCCTTCTGAATAGGAGTTCATTTTGAAAGCTTTTTCCTCCTAGAATGTCAAAAATGAACCTTGAGCAATGGGAAAATCTCTGACCCATATACCTTAAAGTATGAGTACATATTTCAAAGCAACATATTGCCTCAGACTGAAAGCAGGGGCAAATATGAGAACCTAATGGTTTTGTGTTAAAGAGATTTGCAGAAACATGTAAAACAGTGAGTGGTCTTCTAATTTTTTTAAATATAGTGATTTTTCATAAAAATGTTATATGTGTTATTATAAATCTTGAAATGCTAAAAATGTGAGCTATGACTGGACTATTGAGGGTATAGGTATATATTCTTTTACCTTCCTCTCTATGTTCCCTGAGAAACATCATGGATCAGACTTGCTGTCTGTCTACACTTCTGAATCAGATTACAATGTAATTGGGAAAGGTTTGACAAACAAACTGAAAATATAATACAACATATATCAGGTTAATTTGTGGTTTTTGAAGTCAGCATGTGACTGAGATCCATATGTCTTTGAGTTTGATACCACTAGTATAGGGTATTGAGAGCTGGTCTTGAAACTGGAAAGACACAAGTTCAGATATTATCTCTGACCCATACTGGTCATATAATGTGATCCTGGCAAGTATCTTAACTCCCCAGATTTAAGGCAGTAAGTTACAGAGAAGGTGTGGATCTGTGCTGGTAGAGGGAGTTGCCTCTTTTGAGTGTTCTCTATAAAATGAAATTAATAAGAGGTCTAGTCCCTATCCTTTGTTTCCAGTCAGTGTGTGAGTAAGAGACAAGTTGGTCCAACTGTAGGGCTTCCTGCCCAAGGACCATATCTTTGCTAGGTTGCATATAATTATGAATTTAGAGATGGAATCTATCAGTCAACAAGCATTTATTTATTGGAATATTTCAGCATATTATTATATAGAAGACACTTTAGAGATTATCCACTCCAACCCCCTCATTTTATACATGAGTACAATTGTACATTTTTAGTAAGTTTCCTAGGGAACAGAAGATTAGCCTAACATCTCCTAGGGACAATATTTGAGACCGGAGGGTGGGAAAGAGTGAAAGGGGAGCAGCCTTCTGCTTCTTGTTTTGAATGTTTATATTACACTCTTATTTTTGAGAGAATCATAGGATCTAGTAGAGGATTGTAGACATCCATTTAGAGGTCCACAGGGACCATTTCAGGGGGTGTCTCTTGGCCTCCTTGGCCCTCTCTTCCTTCTTACAAGCTGGAAAAAACTTTGTAGATCATATAGTCCAAACTCCTTATTTTATAGAGGAAGAAGCAGTGGCCTGGAGACTCAGAATAAATTGATCAATGTCATTTGACGTTTTGGTGATAGAACCTAGAATTAGATGCTTCTCTTCCACCCCACATCCACTGTATCTTGACATCCTGCCTTTGTCACAAAAGCCTCAAATGGCAGTTAGTCTGGTAGGTATGCTTGACTCAAAATTCTAGCCAGAGGTAGAGTAGAGGATCGTGAGGGAATGTGATACTGATTGGGGTGAAACTTCCAGCTAAGGTGTTCAGAAGCATGAAAATGGTCGGAATTGTTCTGTAGCTTTAGGTGGTATGTGTGTGTGTGCACATGTGTGATGCTTGCACAGGCATGCAAAATTGAGATAGAAAATAGTAATGGTAGGAGCAATGTTATGGTGCTGAGTGATAAGGATTAGGGATGTGATTGGAGTAGAGATTGGTGAATATTAGATGTGTTCTCAGTGTGTTTCTGTGTGCATTCATACATGCATGCACACTGGCAGGTCATATTTAGGAGAGTGAATAGGCTTGGAACTGGAAGAGACTGGAGAAGACCTTTGAGGTCATTAAGAACGTCCCCTTCATTGTGCAAAGGAAGATACTAAGGCCCAGAGAGTTTAAGCAGTTTACCCAAGGTCACACAGCTGGTTAAGGTTTAAGGTATGGTTATAATGGAGAATGGGCATTGCTAGAGGGTATGGTTGGAATGGAGTATAGTCAGTATTTGAAGAATATTTAGGGTGAAGAATGGTCAATGTTGGCCTTTGTGGTCTTGGCTCAGGGGGTATCTGCAGTAAACAAGTACTTATTTTTTTTTCAATTTATTTGTTTTTAGTTTTTAATAGTCACTTCATAAGTTTTAAGTTTTCTCTCCCTCTTTCCTCTCCCTCCCCAAGATGACATGCAATCTGATATAGACTCTACACATACATTCCTATTAAACACATTTTCACATTATATCATTCAGCAAGTACTTATTAAAGGACTAATATGTACCAAGCATTGTGCTAAGTATTGGTAATACAAATACAAAAATTAGACAGCCCCTGCCCTGAAGGAGCTTATATTCTTTTGGAATGGTCATGTTTGCAGGTATGGCATGGGTGGATAGTGAAGAACTGTGGTTGAAGATGTGATAGGTAGAGAGGGACCCATGTTGGATTTTGTGTTCTTGGCCTTAGGGGTTTTCCATCAAGTTTGGGGTTAAAAAATGGTCCTAGTTTGGAGGTATTGTAGAAGTAGAGCATAATTAATGTTGGGGGTTGTGGTCTTGGTTCAGTATGTCCATTCAGGTTGAGGTATAGAATGGACATGATGGAGGTATGGTTGAAGGTTGTATTTTGGGACCCCGACCTGTGGCTAGAGTTGGTTAGAGCAGAATGCAATTCCGTTTTTTCCTCTTTTTTTCCAATTCAGATTTCATTTATATTCTCTCTAGGACCTGGGATCAAGCTTCATGTTGTTGGTTTTTTATCACCAGCTTTCTAAGTTCCATCTCTCCTTGTTCCCTTGTGATAACCCCTTGGGGGAAGTGGTGATGATAGTAGGGACTTTTCCAGGGCCCCAAGGATATTGGCTCTATTCTTTGGGACTTTTTTCCTTCTCTCGCTATCCATTCATTTGCTAAGTGCTGTTGTTTCTACCTTCACAATATATCTCTTATATGATCCTGTTCTCTTTGATACTGCCGTCACCCTGGTTTAAATTCACCTCATTGCTGGACTGTTATAGTAGCCTGTTAGTTGGTCTCTGCCTAGATTTCTCCCCACACCGATCCAACCTTCATTTAATTATTAATTTGATCTTTCTTAAGTACAGGTCTGACCATGTCATCCCTTAAATTCAGTCAACTCTAATGGCATCTTCACAATAAAATCTAAAATCCCTGGTTTGGTTTTTAAAGCTCTTTATGACCTAGTCTTCTCCTACTTTTGTAATCTTATTCTTTACAGTGTTCTTCTCCACCTGTATTCCCCAACATATCTGTGTGATCAGTGATGCCATCTTCCTTACTGTTCCTTTCTCATCTCTGGGCATTGTCATTTGTTGTTCTCTATGCCTGGAACTCCCCCCTTACCTCTCTCTGCCTCTTGGCTTCCTTCATTCCCACCTTCTACGAGAACCTTTTCCCAATACCCTTTAGTCCTAGTATATACTTAGTCCCTGGCTGTCAGCATGTTGTCTCCCTCACCTGGCTATGAACTTTCACTTTCTGTGCATCCCCATCGCTTAACGCGCAGTGTTTGGTACATAGTAGGCGCTCCATAAATGCTTGTGGACTGACTGATTGACTTTCTGCCAGGTCTCAAGCTGGGCATGGAGCGGGATGCCTACGTCATGATTGCTGAGAAAGGAGAAAAGCTCTACCACATGATGACGAGTAAGAAGGTGAACCTCATCAAAGACCGGAGGAGGAAGCTGAGCACTGTCCCCAAGTGCTTCCTTGGCAAGTAAGTCCCAGGCCTGTGACATTGTTCCTCAGTCTGCTGGCCCCATGCTCTTCACTCTTGGAGCCAGCACTTGTGATCTCCTTAGCTCTGCCCGGTGTGTGTCCCTTAAGGGGCCAGCATCCTCTCCAAGCTGGCTCCAGACATCAGGTGGTTTTCTTGGGATTTAGGGAGTAGAAGACACAATCTGATCTGCCCCTCTTGTTTAACACATGAGACAACAATAGTTCTAACTTGCCTAAAGTGACAAGGGCAATTAATGGTAGGGCCTGGATTCCAACCTATGTCATTTAATGTAATGTTCAGTTCATTTAACATGTTCTTTCTGTCATGCTACCTTTCAAGAAATATGCTAGCCCTTCATGCTATATCTAGGCAGGAGTATAGTGGAAGGAGCCTTGGATTGAGAATGGTGAGACCTGGGGTGGTGTCCTGCCTTACTCTGCTGTTAAGTTTCCAGGTCACTTTGGATAAGTCACTTCCTAGGTCAACTTATCCATCAAGAAAATGAAAGGGTTTGAGCCAGGTGCTTTCTAAGGCCCTTTCCAGGTCTAATGCTTTGATTCTGTGGTTTATCAAGTACCTTATATATATAGACATGCAGCCTGCCCTTGAGGAGACCATGGTCTAAATAGGAAGACAAATAGAGCCCATGAAAAGACCACAAACAACTCCCAGATAGTCTGAGGTAAGAGCTCAGTCTGCAGATTTTCACTGCCAGGCTGTTGGTCAGAGGAGAAAGTGCTCACTTTGTGCTGGGATAACCAGGGAAGGATCATTGGGGTTCAGCCACAAACCCTAACCCTGATCATTGTCAACTGCAAATATGCCTCCTATCCTATTCTCCATCCCATCTCCACCTTAAACCATAGTGAGCTGTAGTTACTGCAGAACCCCTTAAGAAATCAAGATTTGAACTAGTCTTCAAAGGATAGGTTGGATTTGGATGGGAGAGAAGAGGGGCTTTCAGGACTATAGAGTAGAGGAGACAGTGTAATAGAAATGAGACTGGATTTGGAATCAAAGAACTTGTGTTCGAATCCTGACTCTTCCTGAGCAAGCTGCCTCACTCCTCTAGGTCTCTTCATCTGTATAATGGGGGCATTTATTAAACACCTCTTATGTGCAAGGCACTGTGCTAGACACTGGATAGAAAATCAAGAATCAGAATGGCTGTGTCCTCTAGGTCCTGATGCTCTCCTCAAGGTGCTTGCCAACTTTTATGTTCTCTTCTCTGATTTGTGATCTTCTGTCACGCAGGACTTTGTAACTTTGGGTGTGGCATCGGTCATTGTACTGAAGCCTATGGTCTCCTTCTCGTCAGAATGTTTTTAAATATTTGAAGGAAGTGATCAGTTTCAGTTAGAGGTTAGTCAAAATAAAGAAAGAATTTATGAGCTTCTTGGAATGTATTCACAAACTCCTCAGAAGAGCTCAGGGTAAGAGCTCCTTTTCTAAAGCTTGTTGAGGTAGCAGTGACTAGAGCAAGCTGTCTGGTCATGTGATTTTTGTTTCCTGGGTATAATGGCTAAATGAATTGCTGGGGTATTTGTCACAGGTTAAGTTAACATGATCACCAGGGGCACCCTCTTCTTCCCCATGGGGACTGTTAAAACTTCATAGAACTAGTTTTGAAGTTAGATGGGACCTCAGAAGTCATTTAATTCTACCCTTTCTGGAATAGGGATGGTCTCTCCAATGTTGCTAAGCAGGGCTATTTAGCCTTCCCTTAAGACCCCTTAGGATGGCAAACTCCCTTCTCCACTAACTTATTCCACTTTTGGAGGACTTTACTTGTTTGGAAATTGTTTGGGGAAAAAAAAGTATTTGCCATTTGACTCACCAAATAAATGCCTGTTCCTTAGTCTGGGCTGAAGTGCTTGTCACAAGGTCAGACAGAAACATAGGCCATGTGATGGACTAGCCTGTGCCAGGCTTACCCAGCCAGCAGTGAAGTGCTCCCCTCCACCCTCTGCTGGACCTAGGGCCTGTGAATGATCCCAGACCTTGGCACAGAATGGGGCAATGTGGGGGCAGCTGTCTCCGGTTCCCTTATGTTGGTGAGAAACATCTGTTGTTCTCTGTAACTGGCTGCAAAAAATCTTCCCTCTCTGCTATTTTCTTGGACTTTAAGAAACTACTAGGGGGACCGAGGCTGGGTGTGGGCAGGAAGCCCTAGAGCAATTTATGTTCCCCATGGGACTCCTCCCCAGGAACAGTAATTTTTATCTCTCCCCCCCCCGCCCCCCCAGGTCTAATCTGCCCCTCAAACACATGCACCTACCTACAGATGGATGAGTCAGGCTTTCTACTTTAGCAAAACACTGAAAGGCTAAAAATATTTCCAGCCCAGTGGAGGGAGGCTGGAATGCTGCTCTTGATAGGCAGCAAGCCCTTTGTGATTTGGCAGCAGCGGCCAGGCTTTATTGGACCCAGATTTCTTGGAGACTCTTTGGCTCTTAGCTATTCCTTTTGTTCCTGGTCCCAAGAGTAACATATTTCTGATGTAAGCCCCAAGTAAGCTCATAGATGGTTTGGGGCCTGGGGAATCCTGGTAGGGGCCCCATCCCACCCAGAAGGTTGACAATAATTATAGAGATGAAGCATCTACTTGAGGAAACCATCTCTGTTCCTTGGCTCTGCTAACTCTTGGTCCTTCCTAGAATCATCCCCATAGATTGATTCAGTGCAAGTCATTCTCTTTCTTAAAACTAGCAGCTTGAGCCAAATTTTGAAATCTTAGAACTTTAGACTCATAGAATACCAGCCTCAGAGAATTATAGACTTATTCAGAGAAGTATAGTTCATCAGGTTTGGGGTTTCAGCTTCTAGCTTTAAATCCCCACCCTGTTCTCTTCTACCTGTGTGACCTTGAGCAAGATACTTACTTAGTCTCTGGATTTCAGTAAAATAAGAGAGTTGAATGGGATAGTTCTTTCAGCCCTTGATTGATGTGATCTGTGTTTCTAGCTTTAAATCTCTGATCCTACAACTATAACTTCAACACAGAATTTCTTATGAATCCCCAGCCCTAGGATCTTAGAGTTGGTGGAACCTTAGAAGTAATCTTGGTCCAACTCCTTACCCCAGGAAATCCCTGCAAAACTCACTTTCTCTAGGAAGTCTTCCTGAATTAACTTGTCTACTTTATTCCATGTTCCCTCTGTTCTTTGCCTACAGATACTTACATGTTGCTTTGTAAGTGTCCTTCAGGGACCCGTGTGTGTGTGTATGAGAGAGAGAGAGAGAGAGAGAGAGAGAGAGAGAGAGAAAGAGAGAGAGACACACACACACACACACACACACACACAGAGAGAGAGAGAGAGAGAGAGAGAGAGAGAGCGCATTTTTAGGACCTTGTCAACTTTGACTTTTCAGTCAGCTCATAGCAGTGGACAATAGGGTGTAGGTACCACACTTGGACTTTCTGCTGAGATTTAGTAGCCCTTTGATCTTGGGCAAGTCAATTTTCCTCATCTGTAAAATGGGGAGATTCATAGCACCTACTTTTGAAAGGCTTGTTATGAGGATTGAATGACACAATATATCAGGTGCTTTGTAGTTCTTATTACTATTTATTTATTATTCTTATTACCATTCCCCTATGGGCATCTGCTAACTCATATCATCATCTCATGGGATGTTAGAGCAGTAAGGGATATTAGGATGTAGGTTGTCAGAGCTGGAAGGCTCCCTAGAGATCATTGAATTCAATCTTTAATTTTACAAGTGAAGATACTGAAGCCCACAGTGTGGAATTGACTTGGTTGGGGTCAGTCAATGAGTCTGTGTCAGAGCTGCGACGAGAACCCAAGTTCAGGACTCCTGTTTCTTCTACCATGTTCCCTCCATACCAGGGAACAAGAAAAAAACTCTTAGCTCAAGGATGGATAAATAACTGGTATTTACTAAGCACTTTTGGGTCAGACATTATGCAAAGCTTTGAGGGGATACAAAAGCAAAAAGTCCCTGCTCTCAAGGCACAACACACATCAGGGGTGGTGGCCCCCAAAGTGTTGTTTTTGGCTTGTAAGTCACAAGATGTGAGTAGAGTCATAAGGAGTCACATGACATTTTAAAGAAGCATTGACTTGGCCTTCCCCCTCAAAACTCCTCCTACACCCGCCCCCACACACCCATACCTCACCACCACCACCACCACAGCACAGGACACCACATCTTATTCCTTCCTTTTGGAACAGCAGTTATGAATGTCTTTGCAGGACAGACAGCAAGAGGGTGACCTTGGAAATAAAAAATAACAACAAAATATGAATAGTTAGCATTTATATATTGCTTTAAGATGAACAAAATGTGAGTGGCATCTAGGTGGCACAGTGAATAGAGCACTGGCCCTGGAGTCAGGAGGACCTGAGTCCAAATCTGACCTCAGACACTTGACATTTACTAGCTGTGTGACCTTGGGCAAGTCACTTAACCCCAATTGCCTTGCTTTCCTCCCCTCCAAAAAAAAGATTAACAAAATGTGGTACATATATTATCTTATTTGATCCTCATGACAATTCTCTTAGGTAGGTGCTGTTCACACAGCTGTTAAATATCTGAGGCTGGATTTAAGATCAGGTCTTTCTGACTCCCAAGGCTAATACTCTTTCTCAAGGTATGACTAGGTGATTGGGGTGCAGGGTTGGATGATGTGTGAAACACGATATGGGTTCTGGGGCTGACTAGATTTAGTGGACCATGTCTACTTGTACTCTCTGACTTCATTATCAGAAAAGCAGTGATGGCCCTAATGCATAGTTTTAGGAGATCCTGTGGGCTAAAGGGTGTTGGGATAGGGTGAATAGCAAAGAGTTATTTGGGGTGGATGATTGGCTGGGATGTGAAAGTGGTTCCAATTGTGCATTTTTCTTGGGCACTAGGAGACCTCTCCTTATTTTCCCCTTCTTTGTCCCCAAGAGATGATAGTGTACCAGATGATAGTAGGTGAGGAGCATATCTTCTCTTTTATTTGTCCTGAAACCCTGGGCACATGGGTAGTTAAATTGATTCAGCTCATTTGTTTCCATTCTGCAGTGAATTTGTTTCTTGGCTTATTGAGATTGGAGAGATAAGCAAGACAGAGGAAGGGGTCAACTTGGGCCAAGCCCTGCTGGAGAATGGGATCATCCATCATGGTGAGTACATGGGGCACAATGGGACTTACTGTGGGTTTCTAGCCAGGGTTGGAGCCTGACTCTAATGATTCCCATTGATCCTTCTGTTATACAAGTCTGAAGGGTACACCCTCCCCTTCCACCCTTCTGCTAAGCTAACCAGTCATCTTTCAGTGAGTTACAGGAGTCACCTTGGATAAATGAGTGAGACTAGCACAGACCTAAACCATGTGTAGGAATCCTCAGTAGCACAGGTTATATTGGTGGTATGTCAAGGGACTCCTCTTCTTATAGAATTTAAGGAAATTATTGTTTTCCAGATTTCCAGCCTTTTGGTTCCTGAGTTTGACTTTCAGGGAGCATGGGGAAATGATAGAGGTAGGAGATATAGGCAACTCTGAGTCCCTTGATTCTTTGAAATCAAATAAGATAAGGTTGTTAAGTATTGTGTAAAACTGAACACACTATGTAAATGTCAGTTGTTCTGATAATGGTTCTTATTTTTTCTTGCCCACATGGCAGGCAAATGGTAAGTGCAGCCAGGGCTCACTCTGTAAGATTTCTGGGTATATTAGACAGTTTTTAATGCAGCATTTTGATTCTCCTTTTTAGGAAAAGAGACTTCATAGTAGGTATTTCAGGTCCTCTACTCTGTGGCAGGGGCCCTTAACCTTTTCTGTGTCTTTGGCAGTCTGGTGCAATGTGAGAACCCTTTCTCAAAAGAATGGTTTTAGTAGTATAAAACTAAATAATTCTGGTTTGCAAAGGAAACCAATTACGTAGAAATATGGTGCGAGTCACTTGACCACAGTTTTCTCATATAAAATGAAGTTAATAGTATTTGTATTTCAAATCCTGTCTCTGCTATTACCTGTGTGACCTTGGGCAAGTTACTTCACTTCTTCTGGTCTTCGTTTCCCTTCTCTGTAAAATGAAAGGGACTAAATGACCTTCTCACATTCCTTCTAATTCTCAATCAGTCCTTCTCATGGGGTTTTGTACATAGAGGTTAGAGATAGGTTGGCCCTTTGGAGATTAGTTTGTCCAGTCTACTTGTGAAGAGATGGCTTTGTGGGACTTGAAATTCTATAGAAATATGAGTTGTTGCCATTAGACTCTTAGAATTTCAGAATCTCAGAAACATAAATGGCATCTTTGGGCTCTTTCTGGTTGAGATCTTTTTTGTCATTTTTAAAGGGGATTTCTCTGGTGACTTAATGGAAGCCTTGCTTTCTCACAGGGCTTTGATTTTTAATTAAGATGCAAGAAAGTCCTGCTGAGTCCAGTGCTAATGTTGGGAGAACTGTTCTATTGTTACTTGTCCTTTAGTCATTTTGTCTCTTTATGATCCTCTTTGGGGTTTTCTTGGCAAAGACTAATGTCTTTTTAAGTGGTTTGCTGTTCCTTTTCCACCTCGTTTTACAAATGAGGAAACTGAGACAAATGAGGTTAAGTGACTTGCCCAGGGTCACACAGCTAGAAAGTGGCTGAGAGCAGATTTGAACTCAGGTTTTCCTGATTCCAGGCCAGGCACTCTATCCACTGTGCCATCCAGCTGCCCCCTGTCAATGCTATTTATTGTTACTCAAAGGCGCAGCTATGGGTGTGTCTCATGCATACGTAGATTCAGACCATTAAAACTCAAAAGGAATTTTTAATGTCACAACTAAAAGAGAACTTTAGGACATATAACATAATGTCAGAGATGGAAGGAACTTTAGAATAGAGGATGTCATAACTTGAAGGACTTTACACATAGAGCTAGAAAGGGGTCTTTTAAAATAGTGATGTCAAACTCAGATAGAAATGGGGCCCACTGAACCATATATAAGGATCCCTGTGGGCCTCTTGTTGACTTGGAAAACAGTGCGTTTATATATTTCTTTTTTATAAGTACATCAACACATTAAAAGTAGGTCATATGGCTCATAAGCTGCTTGTTTAATGCCTCTCTTTTAGAACTAATCTAGTCTAGCCCTCTTAACATGACAGATGAAGAACTCGAGGCCCAGTAAGGTAACCTTGTGCCCATAAATAGTTGGTAGGTGGCAGATTATGAGATTAAACAAAACCACAACCTTTTGACTCTGTCCTGGGCTTTTCCCACCATACCCTGCACTGTCTTAATGATGGGTGATGTTCCTTTTTTGGCCTTATACCTGAGTCAGCTCTGTCATGTTTCCAGGCTTTCCTTATGTAAGTTAAAAGGCTTCCTTAACAGTGTCCCATCATGTATCAGGCTCCCAAAAGAAATCTGAAAATCTGCCCCCATGATGGATGTCAGGGCCAAGTAGGTTGATTATTTGGGGTCTCAGCCAACTTTGACCATTTCCTGCTTCTATCTTCCCTCATAAAAGTCAGGATTGGCACATTTGGGAAAGGGACCTTGTTTGTGGATTGGAGTCCCAAGCAAAGTGACTGTCCTGTCTTAGGATGATTGTTTTCTACTAGAGTTGTTTGACATTTTAAAATATGGTTTATGGCTTATTTCCATTGGTTATGTGGTTCATGTAAGAACCTAGACAGTCCTCTTTAATAGGATTGAAGAGTGGCCACTTGTCTGTAGACCAAATGAGGAGGAGGAGGTTAGGCTAGGGAAATTTAATTATTTCTTCAGGGAGTCTAGGAGCAATAGTGATCAGAATGGTTTGGGGTCTCTGAGGACTTAAGTGTTCTGCCTCATTAGTGTCTTGTGTTTTAGTTTCAGACAAGCATCAATTTAAGAATGAACAAGTCATGTACAGGTTCCGGTATGATGACGGTACATACAAACCGAGAAGTGAGCTGGAGGACATCATGTCTAAGGTACTGGGCTTCTGGTGCTCAGCAAAATGGGCTCGTTGGCAGCTTTCTCTGAGTGAGGAACTTTTTTCCAGCTCTCCTGGGTCCTTGTGCTCACCTCCAACAAGTCATAGTGCTTCTCATTTTCCCCTAAACTTAGTAAAATAAGGTCTTTCCTCCCAAAGCAGAGAATGGACAGAAGACAGACTTTCAAATTACCCTTAAGTAAATCGAAATTTCTTTCCTTCTTTCCTCCAGTGGAACAGACTCTTAGATTACTCCTTTGTAGACTAAGTCACTAAGGTCATTGTCTTTGACTCAGGACCCTGTGGTGTCTCTTTAATTTCTGCCTCCTGGACATCTGTGAAATTTGACTTTAGTATTGCTAACTCCCCTCCCCCCTACCTTCATGCACTCCCATGGCAAATCTCCCATCCCAGATCACTGTCCCAGATAGGGACAGTCTGTGATGACCTTTCTAGGACAGTATTCTGTGCTCTGGCCTGTACTCTCTCTCCCTTCTCTTAATCCATACTTGTTTGTCTCATTTTTCAGAGGCTATCTCTGAGCCATTTCGTAAAACAGCCCCTGAGAGGTACCTTTTCAGACGAGTCTAACATGGTCCCCAAATTTAAGCCTTTAGCTCCACAGGAATTTTGTCCAACTTTCATAAAATTTTCATTGTGGACCATATACTATATTTGTGGAATGGAACTAAAGAACCCAGTTAGACACTATTCCTGCCCTGGTGGAGTTTACTGTTCAGTAGAGGAGAAAAGATACAGGTACAGATGATACAGGCTAAGAAAGACTAGCATAGCATATCTGTAATAAAGGGGTATACACAGTATGACAGGTGACCTGAAGCAAATGTTCCATCTCAGACTGACTTCCTTCTCTAATGGGCTGCCCCTTTAGGCTCCCATGCTGCTAATCAGCATGTGCTCAGTGGTGCCAGGATTATTTCAGTATTCACTGGGCAGAAGACAGTTAGAAAAAATAATCAGGCTTAATTCCCAAGGCAAGCATAATGAGTTACAGAATGACTTGATGTTTTGAATTTTTCTGTACTTTTCCAGCCACCCCCAGCTTCTCCTTCCCCCCTCCAAAATCACTCTGTTACTGAGAATAATAGAGATTGGATGGTGTTTTGAGAAACTTCATTTAGGAGATATACATTCACTGGGTGCTGATTACTGAAGCACCCTGATGGCAGCCATGTTTGTTTTGTACTTACTAGCTGTGTGACCCTGGGCAAGTCACTTAACCTTTGTCTGCCTCAGTTTCTTTAATTGTAAAATGGGGATCATAATAGCCTCTACCTCAGAGAATTGTTGTAAGGATCAAATGAGACTATTTTTTTTTAAAAGCAATTGGAGATAAGTGACTTGCTCGAGGTTACATGGCCAATTATTTCTGGGTGCGGTGCTAAGTATTGGAACCTGGATTCGATCCCAGGTCATCCCAACTCTGGGGACGGTGCTCTTACTCACTGCGCCACCTGGCTGCCCCAAAATTAGACTATTTTTAAAAAGCCCTTCCACAGAATCTGGCACACAGTAAGCATTTAATTAATTCCTGTTCCCTTTCTTCCTTTAGGGTGTGAGACTTTACTGCCGGTTGCATAGCCTTTTCACTCCAGTGATCAAGTAAGTCTGACTTGTCATTCCTTCTCCCTGGACCAGACCTCTGCTTTCTTCCTTGAACTCCCTTCCATAATTGTGTTTGTGAGCATCTCCTCTGGAGGGCCTCCCTTGTGGTCTGGCTCACCTTCTTTTCCGGCTTCCCCAGCCCCATGTCCCCCTTCCTGTTACTAGGACTACTGTTGCTATCTAGCCTGGAGATTTCAGGGCTGTAGAGAACTCCTGAATGCCTTCTGTCTACCAGTTCTTAGTCCACAACACCCACAGTTTATAGTCTGCAGTCTGTGGTGTCTAAGGCCCTGAATGCCCAGGGTCACTTGGTGATAGGATTTGAAGCCAGACTGGAACCCAGGTTTTCCTGACTTAGGTTTAGTTCTGTCTCCACTACTCAGTACTACTCCCTTTCTTACTGTTTCAGAGTGCTTCCCTCAGCAGTAATGCTGATGAGTACTTCTCCTGTAACATAACTAGCTGTAAGATAGGTAATCATAGGTATTATTATCCCCATTTTGTGGATGAGACAAGTTAAGTGACTTATATAACATCAGAGAGCTAGCAAGTGTTAAGGGTGAGATTTGAACCCCCAGGCATCTCTAAATCTGACCCTCCATCTGGTATGCTACACTCTGTCTTCCACAGAATGTGTGAGTGGCAAAAGACCTAAGGATATGGGATGTCAGAGCTGGAAGGGGCCATAGAACATAAAACCTGAAATACATCAGGGAAGGAAGTGGCCTCATGACCTAGAACAGAATAGTAGGAGTTGGACAAACCTTAGAGAGCATCAGCATCTGCTGTAATCTCCTATTATAGAAGAATACATTGAGGCCCAGGGAGTAGAAAGAATTTGTAGAAGATCATTCATTTATGGAAGTTCATAAATGGAAGAACTGGAATTAGAATAATGTAAACAAGTAACTCTCAATTACTCCAGCTGCTGAAATGATAACACATGCAAGCTTAACCTAAATGACTTTTTTTTTTTTTTTTGGAATGGAGAAGTAGCCCCAAGGTGAGTCCACATGGGGCTAGTGAAAGTATTTAATTCTCATTCAGCCCTGAAAAACTTCTTTGCTTACATTAACACTTGCTTCTGTACCCTTTCCATTACCTGTCAGAGAAGATTGGTTTTGAAGCCTTCTAGCTCAGGAGCTAGGGATGAACCAGGAAGAAGAGAGGGAAAGGGAGAGGGAGGGAGGGAGAGAGACAGAATGCTTAGATGTTCTCCAGTGAAGGGCTAGGCACTGTCTATCATAACATGCTTCACTGAGCCTCAGAGGGCCTGAAGGGAAGAGGCAGCTGGGGAGGGATGGGGCCAATCTTGTTCCACCCCATGAGAGCCATCAGGTATATTCAGAGGACAAAATTAAGCAGCTTTCATAGTGTAGTTCCTTGTGTCTTTCCTGAGAGCTTTTCATGAATCTGTTTCTGTTCTCAGGTCAAGGTACGACATACCAGGAGGAGAGCTTTCCTTTCCTCAGGGTGCTTACAGTGTATTTGGGGAAATGCACTTCCCTTTCTGGGCCTCA
Organism: Petaurus breviceps papuanus; assembly: GCF_028583685.1. Classification (NCBI taxonomy): domain Eukaryota; kingdom Metazoa; phylum Chordata; class Mammalia; order Diprotodontia; family Petauridae; genus Petaurus; species Petaurus breviceps. The sequence goes on along the minus strand of NW_027187360.1, from coordinate 2,429,228 downwards.
GTTCTTTCATTTTTAAATGAAGGGGTGACACTAGGTTCCATTTCAGCTCTGTATGTTCTGTGTTCTAGTGACCCTTCTAGCTCTGATACTCTATGTTCTAAGATCTCTCCCAGCTTTGACAGTCTATACTCTAAGGTCTTTTCTGGATCTAATATTCTAAGGTCCCTGTTAGCTCTGACATTTTACATTCTGTGATTGTGTCAGTATCAGGTCTGACTCATAAGAAGCAGTGCCCGGGGCACATGCCTCTGTATGATAACTTCTTTTCCTGGATACAGGAAAGTATCCCCATTAGCCCGGACTACTTATCCTAGTTATTAAACATTGTAATTAAGAGATTTAGTTGAGACTTTAAGATATCTTACCAAGAGTAAGGGAGTTTGAACTTCATTCCCAGGTCTCCTGGAATAGTCAGGAAAGTTCCATGTCTTCAGCATCCTCCCCTCTTTCTTCAGGAGGTTGAACTTAAAGGCCTGAGTCTGGGTGCATGCCAGGGAGTGTTTCCTTGGGGCAAGCTGGTGCTATTCTGGGCAGAGTGCCCTGGTGCCCCTTTCCTTTTGATTCCCACCTCTTCGCTTGCCATTTGGAGTTTGACAGTGGGCTAAAAAGAGAAGGAATTCTAAGGACTGATTTCCTTCCAAAGATGTAGGGCAGGGTGGGAGTGAGAGCTGGGATGTGGGGAGAGGAGGAGGTAGTTTTACAAATAAATAGTATTAGTTGCCAAGAGACAGATTTTGACCCCATGTGAGACAGAATTTCCTAACTAATTGGGGCTGCCTGAGAGTGTCAGAGGCTTCCTCAGTAGGAAGTGGAGGTTTAAAGATTGATTAACCACTTGTTAGGGCTGTTGTAGAGGTGATTCCTGGGGCAACTAGGTGGCACAGTGGATAGAGCACTAGATCTGGAGTCAGGAAGATCTGAGTTCAACTTTGGCCTCAACACTTACTAGCTGTGTGATCCTGGGCAGGTCACTTAACTGTGTTTGCCTTCAGCTCATTTTACAGGTGAGGAATCTCTATCCACTGCACCATCTAGCTGCCTGTTGCAAACTACATAGATGTTAGCTAAGAGAAAGGTTTGGATTAGGTTGCTCCTAAGATCTTTTCTAGCTTATATGTTGAATCATGTAGTGGTTATAGTGCCTCCCCTTGAAGGAGGAAGACCTAAGCTAAACTCCTACTTCAGATACTTATTAGCTGTGTGTCCTTGAGTAAGTGACTTAAATTCCCTATGCCTCAATTCATTTGTAAAATGAGGGGATTAGAATCCATGGCCTATGAGGTCTCTTGTGACTTGAAGTCTTTTTTTTTTTTAAGCAATAGGGGTTAAGTAACTTGCTCAAGGTTTCACAGCCAGTTATTTCTGGGTGTGGTGCTAAGTATCTGAGCACGGATTTGATCCCCAGGTCATCCCGACACTGGGGCTGGTGCTCTTACTTGCTGAGCCACCTGGCTGCCCCGAAGTCTTTAATTCTATGAAAAAAAACACGTTTTAGGGCTGCAAAACTTGTTGAACATGAAGCCAAAGATCCTGTTTAGGTTCTTCTGGCTAGACACCTATGGAGAGCCAAATGATGTCTCTCTGAGCTTTAGTGTCTTCAACTATAAGATGGGGATAATGATATTGCTTAGGGCTTTTGGCAGGACATTGCTTTGTAAGCTGTCAGGTGCAGAAATGAGAGCTATCTATCTATCTGTCTGTCTATCTCTCTGCCTTTGTATCTATATATCTATCCATCTATCACCTTCTTTAATCTCCCGCTGCCCCTTGCCAAGGTTTGCTTACTAATATTTGTTTTTTAATGCAGAGACAGAGACTACCACTTGAAGACCTACAAATCTGTGATTCCTGGGAGCAAACTGGTAGACTGGCTGCTTGCTCAGGTAGGCTGTGCATTAGGACTATCATTGGTCACAGTGATTGTTGCTTGCCAGCGCTGAGGGAGGTGGTACTGGATACTTACTGTCACTTTTATTTCTCTGTTGAAGGAGTGCCTAGTGCAGTGCTCTGCATTTAGTATGTGCTCAGCACATATGGGCTGAGTTTAATCATTTGAGACATGGGAGGACCCTTAGTATGACTGTGTTACAAAGGCTGCTTAGATATTTTCACTTGAAGGGAACTGTGGCCCAGAAGGGGGACAGCTGACCTGCTTGAGGTCACACAGCCTTTTTGCCGTAAGGTGACTTGGATGGAAGATTCTGATGGGTAGGAAAGGGAGATGAGCTGGTGAGGACAAGAACAGTACAGGCAGAGGGAAAACAGCATTATCAAGACAGAGGTGGAATGTGTTCAAGGAGTAGTAAGTAGTATCATTTGACTGGATTTTAGATGTAATAAATGCTACCTTATGTTTACATAGCACCTTATCATTTGCGGAATTCTCCCATGTGCCTCCTCTTCTAGCCCTCTGAGGTTGGTAGGGTAGCAATCATCCTTCCTATTTTTAGATGAGAAAATAGACTTAGGGGCTGCATCCTCAATTACAATCAACCCCTCAACAATCCTTTATTCAGAGCCTTCTCTGAGCTGGTCACCGTCTCTGGTACCAGTGTCAGAATGACCGTAGCAAAGCAGTTGCTGCCCACGGGGTCCTGGTGGTTATGTGGGTGCTGGGATCCTGGAGAGTCACAGTTATGTAGGAGGTAGAGACTTGATCCTGAAGTCATGAGCTTGTGTTAGAATTCTACCTCAGATACTTACTGTTCGTATGGGAGCGTGTGACTTCATCCCTAAGTGCCTCAACTTCCTCTTCTGTGAGATGAGGGTGAGAGGAAGTGAGTGGGACATAATGGACAGAGAGTTCTTCTCTCCCCCACCCTCCCTCACATTCAGGAAGCTCTGGGTTCAAGTCCTGTGACCCTGAGCACCATGCTTAACCCCTAAGTGCCCAAGGTACCTCTCTTCGGCTGAGCTATGTAGAAGGTACTAAACTGTATTGTAGAGGAGGTCTCTCCCTTGGGAGTTTCCTATACCAGTGAGATTGCTCATGCTCTAAGTCCCCCATCCCACGAAAAGCTGGAGGTGATAATCCATGTTACCTACGTGATAAGGTTGTATTGTGGGAAAAGCTGCTAAGTGGGAAATGCAGTGTCATCGAGGGATGCTCCTGATGTTACTGCTGAAGACCCATATGCTATCTCTCTTATCCCATGGCCTCTTGGGGAGGGGAGCAAGGAGGAGGGAAGTGGAGATGTCAGGTATCACCTTGGCTGTTAGGGAGTCAGTCTCTGGGTTTATGCTGTTTGGTTTTATAGACAGACAGATAGAGACTCTTATATATAGGTTTAGACTCTTAAATATAGGTTTAGAGTTAGAGGACTGGAGTTCAAATCCCTGCTCTCCTGCTTACTAGCTGTATGACCTTGGCTAAGTTGCTTCTCTGTGGGCCTCAGGTCATTCAGCAAGCATTTATTATTGTACTTAGGTCAGGGATTGCAATAGTGGCCATGGAGAGAAATGCAATGAATGAAGCAATCTCTCTTTGCAAGCATCTTACTTTCTGATAGGGCAGAAAGCAAGTACATACACACACACACACACACACACACACACACACACACACACACACACAAAACCACCTCCACCCATACATACACATAATATACATACCTACATATATACACAGATACCACATACACACATACCTATACATCCAGACATATATGTGTATATATGTATGCACGTACCCATACATACACATAATATACATACATACACACAGAGTACTATTCCCACTTTACAGATGACAAAACTGTGTTCAAGGAAGGCTTATTAAAAACCATAACCTCAAAAACATACTTTGTTAGAAGATGGTTTTGGGAGGTACTGATATGTGCTAACAATCAGATGTGTATGAGTGGCCTTTGGAATCCAGAGGCAACCTCAAAATTTTGATCACTGCTGTTATGATTATGGAGATGGGATTTGAACCAAGTGTCTCCTGACTTCAGGGTTAATATTGTTGATCACCTAAGATTTTGGTAGAGGACATGAAAAAAGGGAGAGTGAAGGAAAGTAAGAATATTAATTTTAAATGCTTTATTGATATATTTTTTTGAGCAAGGTAGGTGACACATTGGAGAGAGCGCTGGGCCTGGAAGACCGAAGTTCAAATGTGGGCTCAGATACTTATGCTGTGTGACCTTGGACAAGTCACTTAATCTGTCTGCCTTAATTTCCTCATTTTAAAAATGGGACTATATTTGTATATTATATATGAACACATATTTATATACATGTACTTATTAGCACAGTGCCATAGTAGGTGCTGTGTAAATGCTAGTTGTTGTTAATTGCTATGATTATTGTTATTTCACTTTTACTTCCCAGTATATTCTTTCCCTTCCTTTATAACAAAGCCTATAAAAGAATAAAAAACAACCACCAGTTTGGCAAAATTAAGCAACACATAAATCAAATCCAACATTAAATAAAATTTTCCATACTCAGTTTCCCACCTCCACAAAGAAAGAAGTGATATGCATTCTTATATCTCTTCTTTGAGGAAAAGCTTGGTTGTTATATCCCAGCATATAATTGTACTTCTAGAACATTTTAGAGTTTGCAAGATGCTTTCCTTATAATAACCCTGTATTGCAGTATAAGTACAAGTACTATTTTTCCATTTTACAAGTTGCAGTGACTTGCCTTGAATTCCCATAGTTAATACATTTTTGAGATGGGATTTGAATCCAAGTCTGTCCTGACTTCAGGGTTAATGTTCTGTGATGCTACATTGCCTTTCAGTGAGAAAGAAAAGAAGGGGAAGATTTGGGGAAAGAAGGAAGTTCTGGATGGGTTTTTTTGCTGTGACACCCACTGTGGTCTTAGCCTGAGAGGCGAATATGGGCCTTATTCCCTACTGAGTAACAGAGTAACTCAATGAAATGGAGAGATACAGGCAAGAATCTAGACAGGGATTGCAGTTGACAATTTTTTTTAAACAGGAATGAGGCCCAGCCTTTATAATGCTGTGGCACAGTGCCAATTATCCCATATTGTTGGGGGGGGGTGCCCTTCCCCCATCAACCAGTCCTGGTGGGGGTAGGGGTAGGGGGGTGGGCAGCAGGAGTGGATAATTGGAGCTGAGGCAGCAGAATGGCTTCCATGTGGCTGATTTTACAGCAGCTGGAGATGAGATCTGTGTTGGAGGCAGGATGGGACTGGGGGTGGGGAGCCTGGGACTTGGGCTGGGGAGAGATGGGGATGACTTAGTTCTCTGTGTGGCTTGGATTTTAAATTGCTTCCAGACTTGTTGTCAGAGTAGAAACTGATGAAGAAGGATACCATCCCATAATAGCAGAAAGTTCTACACGCATAACACATTCATTCAGTAAGCATTTATTAACATTCTGCTATGTACCAACCACTGTTCTAGGTTCTGGGAATGCAAAAATAAAAAGGAAACCATCTGTGCATTTTTTTTGGGGGGGGGAAGCATGTATATACACAAAAACAAAATCGGCTATAGTAATTGCTGAGGGTTGGGAATTGGAAGCTTCTTTTCATCTGGGGTGGGGGTTGGGCATCAGAAAAAGCCTCCTGTGGGAGATGGCAAAGCTGCGCTTTCAAGCAGGCTATTGAAGGTGAAGAGGGATGGTATTACAGAGACCAGAGAGTTTTTGAAAAGGTGTGGACGTCTTACAAATGCAGTGTATGTGAGACCACAAGTGGGACAGTTTGATTAGAATGAAAAAATGTACAAAGGGGGAAAATATGAACTCAGCCTGGAAAAAGTCAGCTGGAGCCAGATTATGAAGGGTTTTAGATGCTAGATGTCATGGGGAGCCAGTGGAGATGCATCCTTATGGTAATGAGGTGAGTCTAGTTCACCTAGCTTCCTAATAGAAGACTCTTCCAGTGGTGAGAATGAGCTTTTGGCTGATCCTGCCAACCTGGTGAGAGGCTTTGAGTAGAAACTTGGAAACAGACTGTCAAAAATCAGCCTAGATAAAAGTTTCTCATCAAAAGAAACCTGATCAGCAAGTGATTTTTTTCTCTTGCCATAGCCCTACACTGAAGCATGGAGGGCTCTGATCAGTGTTGGCAGAAAGAATACTCACACCAATGAAATCACAGAACCTTTATGTATTTTAGGTTAATATTTATCCAACAGTGGTGATTGTACTGTTAGTATCGATACTAATAATGATAAAAAGGTACTATGAATTATTTTTAGTTATCCCTTCCACATCACAGGGGTTAGGGGTACAGCACCCCTGCAAACCAGACAGTCCATGTAAAATTTCTTGGCCCTCCCTTTGTACTAGAGAAGTCTGAATTTTTTCTTTTATGGGGTCTTTACAGTACCTTATTGTAAAATCTGGATTAGGTATTATATATGTAGGTCAATCTTAAGTAAAAATGCCGAATGAAAAAGAACTTTTTCTGTGTTGTCTGCCGGCCTTCATGTGTCATCTGTGACTCCTGCAAACCCCCCCCCCCCCAAATTCCCATTTCATTGTTTATGTTGACCCACGCTATATTGGAACCATGATTTTAAATGAATTTGTATTGTTTCCATCACAGCAGTGACTAGATATATTTGAAAAATAATAATACATAGTGAAATATTATTTAGTGTACAAAGGATGGTTTTTAGTTTTTAAATTCTTTACCTAGAACTTGAGAAACAAACAGAAAAGATTATTTATGAAACCATAAATCTCTTATATACAGCTTATATTTTTAAAAGTATATAATCCAACACATTCATTTTTTTTATGGTAGTTGAAGATATTTCTGTAATATGAAAAGTATTTTAATAAAGATAAAAGGAAACCCTTCTTTGAAAGGACATTTTGCAAATGGATTATTATTGTTTATCTACAGTTTATTCTTCCTTTTCCAAACTTCAAGCCTCTTTATGAACATTGATAGGAATATTCTGGAGTATTCCATAATTACAATATCACATAGATTAAAAAAACACCATTACTTAGCTAGTTAAATTCTCATTTAATCTTTCTTCTAATCTTTAATCTCCCACGCTTGTGTGCTTATTCACATCTACACAAATATCCCCTGGAATTCAACCTTTGAGTAAATATTACTCATCAAAGAGTAGCTGGGATAGCAAGATGGGGGACTTGCCTCACAATAAAACACTCCACCCTGCTTAGCACAATATGGTTTACACAAGGTCTTATCAAAATGTTATGCTTCTTAATTGTTTGCCAACTGAACTCTCATCTCTCTCCCAGCAAGTAGAGCTGTACTAGGTCAAATAAAATACATTATCCTCCAGATCAGATGTTTCCCATAATGACAATGTTAGGATCTTCCCACTGTCTTTGATATGAGGCACAAAGTTTCAGTATTTTCTATTACTGTTTTATACTGAGTGGTAAAAAATGTATTTTGAAATAATATTTAATTACCATTCTTCTCAAACAGGATATTTATCAGTAAATATTTAAGTATCATTTACTCTTATTATTTTCCCTTAATGTTTTACAAAATTATTTTTGCCTATAGAGAGAATCACACAATGAATTTTTCTTTCTCCCAAATTCAGTGTTCTTTCCCTGAGACTATTGACACCTTCCCCTGAAATAAGTGTCTATGATTGTTATTTCCAATTCTCTATTCATTTACTTCTCCATTCTTTAAAATACTATTCTTGAAACCATCATTAAGGAGAGTTTCTCTTTTTAAAGTCCCCATAATCTTTTAATTACTGTCTTTTAATGAAAATCTTCCAATCTTCCCCTTTTTGTCTCTATACCCTCTGAACATTTTCTCCTCACTTGGCTTCTGTGACATTGTTATCAACACATTCATTTTTAAGCTGTCCTGTTCTTTCTGTCTCTCTCTGAACTTTCTTCTGTTTTCTTCTCTGCATTTAAAAAAAATGCTTCAATGCCCTGTCTTCTTTCTTTTACTCTTTTCTTTCAGCATCACTAACCCCATTATTCTTGTCCCCAAATTAAAAACAAGCAAACAAACCTTTTTTTAAAAAAAAAAAATTTGTTTATTTATTTTGGAGGAGGGAAGGCAGGGCAATTGGGGTTAAGTGACTTGGCCAAGGTCACAAACCTTTTCTTTTAACAACCATGCTTAGTCAAGCAAAACAGATTCTCACATGGGACCTCTCCAACAATATCTCGTTCTGTCCCTTGACTAAATCATCTTTCTGTCAATGGCTATAAATTCATAGCTCATCTTTCTAGTGTCCCTTACAGTTTACTGAACCTTTCTGTCATGGGGTTCTCATGAAGGAGGTGATGCACATTTTATGGAAGAGAAAAGTAAAGCTCAGATTAGTTATGTGACTTGCCCTTGGGACCATACGTAGCTAGTAAGTGGTAGTCAGAATTTGAACCAGTGGTTTCTAATTGTGAATGAGGTCACCTCTAAGTCTGTCAGCCTTGAGAGTCACAGTTCAGATCTCTTTCTCTGACAGGCCATTAACTCTCCAGTAGAGACTTCTGAAGTTTCTGTATTTGGATTCCTTTTCTCTCTGTAGTGGTGAATGTAATAACTTTAGTTTCAGCAGGCTGGGAACACACAGTTGGCTGTGGGTGTTTCTATATGTACTCATTTCTCCCATCAGAAAGTGAGTTTTCCTTGTGAGATGGGATTGTTCCATTCTTTGAACTTTGTATCTTCAGGACCTAGAACAGCACCTGACCCAGAATAGATCCTTAAAAAATGTTTATTGATTGATCAATTGACTGAGTGGTTAAACAAAGAGGTTGTTCCAGTTGGGCTTTTTGCTTCTCATTTCCCCACTTTCTCTTGATACCCTCTGGCTCCTTCTGCCATCAGTACTATGCTATATGTCTCCAACCTGCCTGATCCCAACCTGCCTTCCCCAGCATGGAGGATGGGAAGGGCGTCTGCCCAGGTAGGTTTCTGCAGACTTAGCACAAGTTGAGGAGCAAAGGTTACCTCCTAGAGGGAGAAAGAAGCCATGATCTAAGACCTGAAAAGGCAGAAAGGGCTAGGAGGAACAGAGATTGAAATAATATCATTTGTTTTTAATTTAACATCTTAATTGATATTTTTTTATATTCATTTCCAAATTCTGCCTTCCCCTGCCTAGAAAAGTCATCCTGTGCAAGAGAGGGAAAACAGGCAGCTCAGCAAAACTAACCAACATATTAACTCTGGCAATGTACATAGTAAGCTACCTTTGTGAAAGGGGAGAGGCAGCATTACTAGAGGATAGAGTCAGGAAGTTCTGGTTTCCAATCTCAGCTCTGCCTCTTACAAACTTGGTAACCTTGGATAAGGCTATCTGCTTTAGTTTCTTCACTGAAAATGAAAAGTTTGGAATTTATGGACTCCAGGGTCCCTTCCAGCATGAAATCTATGATCGATCATCGGTGGTGCCAAGCTTAGCCAATCTAATTAAATAACATTCAATGCTCTTTATTACACCATGCTGTCTTAAAAGAGGAAGGACATTTGAGTTATTTTCTTAGTATAATTGCAAAAGCAATTCAGTTTGAGAATTGTCCATTATGTACTATCACTGTGCAAAGCTCTGTGCTAGTTGTGGAGATACAACACACGCCTTGCTCTCCAGGAGTTTACACTCTACTTGGGGATGGGAGGAGCACACTCACAAAAAACCTATGATATAAAGGAGAGTGAAAAAAGTGCACAGTAGCTAGATGGCTAAGGAAGTATTTATCACTGTCACCTCTAGAGTCAGAGAAAGCTTCTTGGTAGACGTGGCCAAGAGCTAGACCTTGAAAGAAGAGAATGACTCAACAGAAGGAAAAAGACTGTTCCAAAACATTTGGGATGTCCTAGGCAAAGGCATGGAGATGAAAAGATCAGGGACTAAGAATGGGAGATTGAGTGTGGTCTCGCTTGACTAAGGATAGGTAGGTTGGAGTTAGACTGTGGAGTGACTTGAATGTTAGGATCAGGAAATGCCATGATGATGATGATGATACCTATTATGTGTCAGACACTGTGCTTTTCAAATATCTTGTCTGATCCCTATGACAACCCTGGGAATAGGTACTATTATTATACCCATTTGATAGTTGACAGAAATTAAGTGACTTGGTCAAGGTCATAGAGCTGGTAAGTGTTTAAGGCTGGATTTGAACTCAGGCTTTCCTGACTCCAGGCCTGGTGCTCTATCTCCACTGTGGCATCTAGCTGCTCTATTTGATAGGTAGTTGTCAAGCATTGAAGGTTTTTGAGTAGAGGAGTGATGGCTTTAAAACAGTCCATGTAGAAAATAGAGCCAGTTGGGATTAGTGACTTAATTTATCTCCACTGTTAGTTATCTACCCATACAATTGTGCTGCAGACAGAAAGCGCGCGCGCGCGCACACACACACACACACACATCAGTCAATAATTGTTCAATAAGTATTTATAAAACAATGACTGTGTTCCAGGAATTGTACGAAGAGCTGGCAGAAACACTATTCTTGTCCTCAAAGTGATTATAATTTAATGGGGGAAAACATTAATTTTGTCCGTGCAAGATATATACAAGGTAGATGGAAAGTAATCTTGCAGGAGAAGGCACTAGGAACTGCCGGAGGCTGGGAAAGGCCTCCTGCAGAAGGAATTCTGTGAGCTGAGTCTCAAAGGATGCCAGGGAGCCTAAGAGGTAGATGTGAGGGGGCAGAGCATTGTGGACTTGGAGGCCAGCCAGTATAAAAGAATAGTCACAAGTGGGAGCTTGTCCTTTCTTCAGGGACTGTCCTAGAAGCCCAGGAACATTTGCCTTTTGCCTGGGACCCTTGAGTATCCTTCTTGATTTCTGTGGATGATTGAGAGCTGTGATCTAGTGAAGGGGCAGCATATTCTCCACTTGCATCCCTCCCAGTAGCTTTTTGTCTTGTGAATGTTTCATCTCTTTACTGAGAAAAGAAGAGATCTTAGGTGGACTGCAGTGGCTCCTCTCTTACATCTGTCAATAGGTGGCATTTATTAATAAATAAGCATGGTTTTAATGAATTATTAATTAGTTAATAATTAGGGATATGCCAGGCACTGTGTTAAGCTTAATGAGTACAAAGAAAAACAAAACCAGTCCCTTCTCTCAGTGATCTCATATTCTTACAGGGACTTAGTCTCACCAGACTGAGTTCTGGAAACCATAAATGAGTTTCTGGGTCTTCCTAGGTATGTTTGGAAACTGACTCCAGACTAGGTTAGAAATTGAAGTATGGACTGAATGAATATGGGAACCAGGCTATATTACCCAGGAATTCAGCCCTCTCCCATACTCAGAAATTCTTTAGACATAGTTGCCGGTTTCACACCTGATCTAGGGCCTTCAGGAGCAAACAACTTGGAGCAGTGGGGGAGGGTGGGACTTTGGGTAGGTCATTTTATAGCTATCATTAGTGACTTGGATGAAGGCATTGATGGCAAACTGATAGATGGGGAGAGTAGTTGAATCAGAACCCAGTTCAATTCCTGATTCTCCTACCAACTATTCCCAAACAACTTTATATCTAACTACTTATCTCTTTATATATTTTTTCTTTATATATTTAGGTATATACTCTTTGTCCTTCCCATTAGAATATTAGCTCCTTGTGAGGAAGGATCGTTTCATTCATTTTCTTTGTATCACTAGTACGTAGTGCCTGGTTTGTAGTAGGCACTTAATATTGTTTGACTGGTTGAATCAAGGACTCCTTGGTAAGTTGGAGCAGTGGTTCAAATCTAACAAGATGAAATATAATGAATCTAAATTTAAAGTCCTGTCCAGTTTATTTTTTTTTAAATAAAGAAAAGCAAAGGAACTGTGTGTGTATTGGACAGGAGAGTCATGATTTTGTAGTTCATCTGAAAAGCACCTGGGATTTTTTAGGGGACTTAAAAGCTTAGTATGAGTCAGTGATATGTTATGGTGACCAAAAACTCTAGCATAATCTTTAGCCAAATTGTTATTTTTGTCAGTGTGGGAATTTTCTCTGCTGATGCATGTCTCAGCCCTGATGTGCTTTAGTAGAGGGTTTTCATGACGCTTTAGCTTTGGATAATCTTGTGATGAGGAGCCTTTCAGAAATGATCCTCCAATTGTCACCCATTTTTCATTCAGATACGCTTCTCCATCCTGATTGGGCTACTCAGAGCTTGAATTTTGCTATCAAACCCTTCCCGAACTCATGGTCACTCCCCCGAATAAACAAACAGCCATCCTGAGATAGTGGAATGGCATGGTCTCAGGCTGCCTTAATGGGGGAATAGTGTCCAGGATGAGGGAAACAATGCTTCTGTTTTTGCTTTGGTATTTCCTTCTATGGATTAGTGCTGGTCAGATTTCAAGAACGGCATTGACAGATGAGTAGATCCGGAGGAGGGTAAATAAACAGGTTGATAAGTGTCTCAAGGCCATACCCTGCAAGACTCTGCTGAAGGAGTGAGGAATGTTTGGTTAGGGGAAGGACAGACAGAGAGAGGGGGCATGGCAGCTGCCTTAAAAGGTCTACTTGATATGTCCCTAAATACTGGAAGGGCTGTCCTATTCTGCGTGGTCTCAAAAGGGTAGAACTAGGAACAGTGGGTAGAAGTAGGAAAGAGGGGAGTTTTTAGCTCAGGGTAAGGAAGTCACAGGGGCAGCTAGGTGGTACAGTATATGTAGTACCTGAAAAACCTTGAGAGGTTAGAGTGCCTTCTCTAGAGTCAGGAGGACTGAGTTCAAATTCAACCTCACACATTAACTAGCTGTGTGACCTTGGGTAAGTCACTGAATCCTGTTTTCCTCAGTTTCTTCTTTTTTTTTTAAGCAATTGGGGTTAAGTAACTTGCTCAAGGTTACACGGCCAGTTATTTCTGGGTGTGGTGGTGAGTATCTGAGCCCAGGATTCGATCCAGGTCATCCCAACACTGGAGCCGGTGCTCTTACTCGCTGAGCCACCTGGCCTCCCCTAAGCAATTGGGGTTAAGTAACTTGCTCAAGGTTACACGGCCAGGTGTTTCTGGGTGGGTGCTAAGTGTCTGAGCCCGGGATTCGATCTCCAGGTCTTCTCAACACTGGAGCCGGTGCTCTTACTCGCTGTGCTACCTGGCCGCCCCTCCTCAGTTTCTTCTTCTGTAAAATGAACTGGAGAAGGAAATGGCAAACCACTCCAGTATCTTTGCCAAGAAAACTCCAAATGGGGTCACAGAGAATTGGACATGGATGAAATGACTGTACAAGAAGAAATTAAAAGCATGTCAATCTGAACTATCCTGAAGCCTGCCTTGGGTTCCATAGTGGGTCTTCTATCCTTGGAAGACTTTAAGCAGAGCCTGTGTTATAGAAAGGATCACTATATACCTCCTGAACTGGGAGCATCTATGATTTTGTGACAGAGTGAGGGAGATTTTAGCTTAATGTTGGACCACATGTTCTCTGAGGCTTCTTTAGCGGTAGCATTCTGTGGTTCTGTGTTACAATTCCAGATCTTCCTAGCAGTTAGAAATGTCCATCTTAATTGTGAGGAAAAAATCCCCAACAATCAGAACGAACCAAAAGCATACTGGAAATGCCTTGAAAGATAATGAGTTTCCAGTCAGTGTGGTGATATTCAAGAATAAGCTAGATGACCTATTCTCAGGACTGCTGATCCCCTCTCAGCCCAGGTCAGGCTGACCTAGAGGATTTTGGGGTACTTTCTGGTTCATTTGAGCCTCAGATTCTGAGAAATGCAGCAAACGAATCAGCAAAGTCTCGATTAAGCAGCAACTTGTGGCAGGACATAGTGTAGTACCAGATATGTGAGAAAAATTGTGAGTCACAGTCCCTGCCTTCAGTGAACTTCCAGACTAGTTTGGAAGACATGAAGTGTGTGTACACACACACACACACACACACACACACACACACACACACACACACA
>NW_027187360.1:2413537-2415404 GCF_028583685.1 Petaurus breviceps papuanus | reverse complement strand
CACACACACACACACACACACACACACACACACACACACACACACACCACATGCTTTCTTGACTGTGGAGAGAATCCTGGAACCATGCCAGGGGGAAGGGGAGTTTCCTTAGGTGTGGGTAAGGGAATTTCCTTTTCTTTAGGTGGTTATTTCTGAGTCATTTTTTCATTCTTAGAGACATCTCTGATGTGGGATGTTGCCTTGAGAATCCAATGGCCTATTTTTAGTATAATTTTTCTTTCCTTGCCTGGCCTTTTTGGGCCCCCTTGGCAGAGACTTCGGTTAGGAGCCTTTTCGACAGGCTTCCCAGAGAGCCAGGTGTCTGGCAGACGCCTTGGCTTCCTCAGGCTTAGAGCATTTGGCTGTCTGCCCGCCCCCCATCCCCCAATCCTCCCATCCTTCTTTGCTGCTTCCCCACAGACCAGGATGACAGCACTTCATCACTGGTCAGTTGTTTCACAGCTGGACCAGGGAAAGTGGGAGGGAGAGCTGAGGTGAGTTTGCAAGTCCCTGGATGCGCCAGCTAAAGGCTTGCTGGCTTCTCCTGGAAGAAGCTGAAGGCACACACGTGCTAGGATGCTGCCTCTGAGGAGAGATTTGTCAGACCCAGGGGTCAGCTGTGGAAACAAGTGTGGCCAAATGTTTATAGAAACCATCTCCCTCCCCAAGTGCAGTTTGTAATCCCTGATACCTCTTTTCTCATGTTTTGGCTGTGAATGCCAGTTGTCATTTGGGGCCCAGAGAGCATGTCAGAGGCAGGAACACAGCCCTCTCAGCCAATGGGACCCGGAGTAGGATGGAATGGAGACTTTTCCCCTGACTTTCCCCAGAAGGAAATGTCCTTTACTTTGCAGAACTTTTAAAGGAGCTCATTAAGCTGTATGGTATAGAGAAAGAGAATGGAGTCTAGGGTCAGAAGGCTTGACTTTGTATCCAGGCTTTGATACTTACTAAACTGTGTATCCTTGGACAAGTCAATTCTGTCCTGGGCTTTGGGTTCCCTTAACTGTAAAATGAGGACATTGAACTATGAAGTCATCTCTGGGATCCCCTACAAATATACAAATGTTTGTATCATTTGTATGGCATTAATTAGCTGGGTGACCTTGGACAACTCAGGACTCTCCTGTGGTTTAGATTGCCTTATCTGTAAAATGAAGGAGTTTGATGAAGTGGGCTCTGAGATGCCTTCCATTCCCAACATCATGAGGATGTCTGTATCTCTTGTGTGGTATGAATTAGCTGGGTGACCTTGGACAGGTCAGTTCTCTCTTTCAGATTGGATTTCATTATCTGTAAAATGAGGGAGTTGGACTGCATAGTGAACTCTGAAATGCTTTCTATTCTTAAGATGCCACTCCTAGTCTGGAGACTTATTCCAAAGATTTATTCAGACTTCCCAGTGATACTTTGACTTATTCCAGCGCTCCCATGGGGTTTGTGATCTCTCACCAAGGTGAATTAATTCAGAAATAAAGGTACCCATATAAAATAAACCCACCAAACAATTCATGTTTGCCTCAGGAAGGAGGGCTGTTCTCAGCTCATGTTTTTTGATGGGAGGCTGATGAGGAAGCAGGCTGGTCTAGGTCACAGTGGGAATTCCCTGGCCTGTGTGGAACTGAGTTACAGGACAGGATGACCAAAATGGCAGATGCTTCTCTACTCTTCTCCCTCCACTTCCCCAGCACCTAAGACCTAAACTTGAGAAATGGGTATTTTGGGTGATTCACTTGGTTATTTGAGGGGCAATCTCAAACATGTAGACATTTTACTCCTTACCAAAAATCTTTCTAAAATGATCATACCCACAGTTCCTGAGGCAGCAGTTTTTATTGACTAGAAGGTAATCTTTGTTTGCTGACAG
>NW_027187360.1:2400260-2413527 GCF_028583685.1 Petaurus breviceps papuanus | reverse complement strand
TGCTGCCTTCTGGGTTCGTTGTTATTGTTGTTGTGTCTTTGAGATGGTACCTTCTTTCCATCTAGGCAGCACTGCGTCTGGGTTCTGGGAGTACAAAGATTAAAAAAACTACTCTCTCAGTTTATAAGGCATTTATAATTCCCTGAAGAGCATATGTAATGATCAAATGAGACATAGTAGAAAATCTTTGGGTGGTTTTAAAATCTTCTCTCCCTGCCCTCTTCTATCTAATCTGTTGCTCAGCCCTGATGATCCTACCTCTTTGTGTCTCTTCTGGCACTCTATTCTCACTGCTCTGACCCTAGTACATCTGTCACCCATCGGGACTATTAGAGTGACCTCCTTAAAGGTCTTCCCTTTTCCACTTTCTTTTCCCTTTACTCCATCCTGCTGCTGCCAGAATGCTTAGTTGTTTTTTAAACTATATACTGTATTTATTTGTGAGCATCTTTTTGCTGTTGTGTTAAGTGTAATCTCTTTAATGCAGTGATTGATTTGCTTTTGTATTTGGATCCCCAGTACTTAGCACAGCCCCTGACATGGAACAGATGCTTAAGATACACTCTTAGATTAATTGAGTGATCAGTCCGTTGTCAAGTGCTGTCAGTTTTCCCTCACATTTTTTCCTTTTATCTTCCTACCTCATGTCACTACTCTTGTTTAAGTCTTTATCACCTCTCATTACAACCCCTTAAGTGAACTCCTGCTTCCCCAGTGGCTTCTTCTGGAATCTCTCTTCCATATAACTATTGAAATTATTTTCCTAACACACCAATCTGACCAGATCATACCTTTGCTTGAAAACTTTCAGTGGCTTCCTGTTATGTCTGGGATAAAGCTCGAGCTCCTCAGCCTACCATTTAAAGCCTTTTGCAATCTGGCTTCCATTTAGCACTGTCCTGCTCCCCTTTATCTCCACCACCCTTGCTCCAGCTTGCTCATTCTTCTGTGTACATCTTATCATGTCGCTTCTCTGTTCAGAAAACTTTAGTGGCTCCCTATTTCCTCCCCATGTCTCTCCTTGGAATTCAAAGACCTCTGTGTTTCGATACCATCTTTAAATTTCTAACTTTATCTTTTGTTACTCCCTTCTACTCCTGCTCTAACTAATCTGGACTTCTTTCTGCCTCCTGAATTTGCCATTTATTCTTCCCCTTCATGCCTTGGCTAAGACTGATCCCCTATACCTAGAATGCTATCCTTTTATTTTTTTCTATAGGTTATATATGTGTAATAGTGTAAAACGTATCCATAATATTCATGTTGTAAAAGAAAACATAGACAAAAAAACCTCAAGAAAATTAAAGAAAGTTAAAAAAAACAACAAAAGTCGCTTCAGTCTGTATTTAGACACCCTCAGTTATTTCCCTGGGGATTTTTCTTCCTAAGTCCTTCAGAGATATCATGGGTCCTTATACTGCTGAGAATAGCTAAGTCATAGAATGCTGTCCTTTTTTAACCCAATCAGATGCCGCCACTGCTGTGGAACCTTTCCCAATCTCCTTGTTAACCAGCGTCCTCCAGTTTAGTCCAGTTCACTTTCACAAGCATCTATCAGCACCTATTTGGGTGCAAAGCTCTGTGCTAGAAGCTGGGGGAGTAACATAGATAAAAAATGAGTGAAAAAAACCTCTGCCCTCCAGGAGCTTATAATGTCCTAAGACTTCTCAGACCTCACAACGTACTTGGCTTTATACTTTTCTTATTGTGGATTATTTGCTGAGTGATTCTGGGTAAGTCACCTTTTAGACTATAAGTTTCAGAGAAAGTATCACCTTGAATTGGTAGAGGGGGCCTCTTCATCCAAGAGATCCTTACAACAATGAAATCGCAGGTTTAGTTGCTATCTCTGGTTCTATTTGTATAATTTTGGACCATAATTATTTATCCTCTTTGACTGTTAGCTCCAGAAGGGTAGGGATTATATCTTTTTTAACCTTTATTTCCTCCATCACCCAAACCAGTTTCTGTACACAGAAAATGCTTGTTTAATGTTTTTGAAAGAATAATATGTATAAATCACCATGTAATTATAATTTGTTATCATCATCATCTTATTTGTATTAATGCTATCCTCTCCTCACCAGGGAGACTGCCAGACAAGGGAAGAAGCTGTGGCTCTGGGTGTCGGACTCTGCAACAATGGCTTCATGCACCATGGTAATTCTCCTGATCTTTTTCCTACCCCCACTTCATTTACCTCAGTGAAGTTCTGGTCTCCAGGGCTGGAACAGGCTTCTCAATGGAGAGTTAGCAAGATGAGGCATCTTGCTCTGTCCCTTCACCCTTGTCACCTTTGTCTTTTATGTGGAGCTCATCCTCATTAGACCAGGTCATTGCTGCAGAACCCATCATTCCAAGAAACAGTCAGATTACAGATGAATGCATTAGCAAATTACCCGATGACCTTTTCTGTATAGTTCTTAGATCCATTGTCCAGATCTGTTCACTTCTAGATTGTTTTGTTTTAGGAAGGACACAGAAAGTGAGTCTAGAGTAGGACAGACAGGGAAGGAAGGCCTCATCTGCTGGAGGGTTGGAGGCCATGCCATATGAAGATTGGTTCAAGGAACCTAGGCATGGTTACCCTGGAAAAGAGATGAAGACTTGGGAAGAAGGGAGAGAGGATGACCATTTGTCATGTTGTAGATGGGAATTCTTGCTCAAGTATGGTTTGGGTTAGATGACCTCTGAGGAGCCTTCTAATATTGAGATTTTGCAGTTATGTGGGTTAGGCTCTAGTGTAGGTCTCTGGATGCTGGAAAAGTGAGGTAGACCATGCCAAACCCCCATTCTGCATTTGACACTCAGGTAATATAGATACAAGGGAAGAAACAAATTCTGGGACTGTTCCTCAGCAGTTGTATGATGACAGCAAGTTTACTTTTGTTGACCCCAGACTGGTGTAATGAAATGGTCATTAGACTCAGAGTCAGAAGATTTTAATCCAGCCTTGACTCTGCCCTTTTCATGCTATGTGATCATGGGCCTCTGTTGCTTCCTTCAGTGAAATGAGAAGCTAATCTCCAATGGTCTTTTTGCCTCTAACATTCCGTGTTTTTAAGATTCCTTCAAGTGTTGGTATTCTGTACTCCAAGGACTGGTCTTTCCAGTCGTTTTCTTTTGTGTTCTCTATTCTAAGGCCCTTTCTAATTCTTAGTCTCCATGTATCTGTTTATTTATAGGTATTAACTATAAGGCATGTTCCCTCTTGGGAAGCAGGACACACCCAGGCAAAGATAAAGCATGATTTCTGAATGTGTATGACATAGTCATAGGAGGGGGAATGAGTGGCCAATGCCTGTTCTTCCAGGCTCTACTACCCTATGTTTTGAGGTTGGGCCTCACCCTTCTGTTTGGGCTTTGGCTTTTTCATTTTCGGTTGTATTTGTGGCCTTGGGGACAGTCTGTCATGAGACAGTTCCTATAGCCTGGGGCCACTCATCTTGCCATTTCATCCCTTCTGTTCCTCAGGGATCATCAGGGTGCATTCTGTGGGACCCACCCCCTCAGAATGTCCTCAGCCCAAAGGCATCCCTGAAATAACTGCTCAGGACAGGCCTGTAATTTTTCTGGTAGCCACATACAAAGGGAGCTTGGCTCTGATTGGTGGGAGGGTCTAGGCTCTGGGCAGAGCTGTCAGGAATCATGGCTCAGATCAAAGTGGGGTCTAGGAATGTCTCCTTGTGAGTGCTATTTGGAATGAAGGGTGTATTTGAGACTGCCACATAGATCATTTCCCTGAATTGGCCTGGCTTTCTCAGTCTTAGATTAGGTGGTTAGATTAGATTAGATTAGACCCACAGACTGAGAGATGGAAGGGACCTTAGAACAGAAGTCACTAAATAATTATTAAGTATCGAGTATATATCAGGCACTCTGGTACGTGCTGGAGGTACAGAGGAAAGGCATAAGACAATCCCTGACCTCGAAAAGTTCACAATCTGTCGGGGAAAAGAACACATTAAAACACACTGAAAGTTGGTGGGGGTGAGGGTGGAGTTACACAGCATACAGAACATGGAAATTTACATTTGGAAGAATCCTTAGAACATAGAACTTAGAATGTTAGAGAAAAGGAGAAAGAAACAGTGTCATTCAGTGACTCCCTCCTGCTTTGATTATATTAGGAAAGCTGTGAAATTCCTATCTCCTGTCATGTCTCTCTGAAATGGCTCATTTTGCCTTCTTGAAGGGTAGTTCATTAATATCTTGGGACTTTGGGAGACTAGCTTGTGAAGCTAAGGGCATGGAGAGCAATGAGGATTAAAGCATTTTTTAATTTGGGGGGTGGGGTTCCTGCTCATTCTAGGGATAGCAAGTTCCACTGTCTAGACAGAACAGTGCTTGTCTGCAAAACATGAGAGTTATTGATTTCTGGGCCCCTAAAGGCTTCAAACACATGCCTAACTGTATTCTTTCCTTGTGTGTGTTCATATGGGTCCAGTCCTAGAGAAGAGTGAGTTCAGAGATGAGTCCCAGTACTTCCGCTTTCATGCTGATGAAGAGATGGAAGGGACGAGCTCCAAGAGCAAGCTGCTTCGAAATGACTTCAAGCTGGTGGAGAACATTCTGGCCAGGAGTCTTCTGGTAGGAGCTCTGCTGGAGAGTAGTGTGTTAGTCTGATCCTGGCGTTGCCCTTGGCCCCCAGCCCCACTCTTAAAATCAGGGCTCTCTTCCAGTTTATTTCAAAGTTGACCTAGTGGATGCCTTTGAATTTTCTGTTCACTCTTTCTTTTTTTTTTATGAAGCATTTACGGAGTGGCCACTCTTTACATGGCATGGTTTTAGATGCCACCTTATATATACCACAGTTCTAGATATCATCATGTCGATGGCCCTCCCTCACTCAAATCAAAGTCAACTGCAAGTCATGTCATCATTTCCCTGATGCCATGGTCCTCTTTGAAAGCAAAGGACAAACACAAAAACCTGTAAATGGCACAGCTCTAGGCACCGCTACATGTAAAGGAAAAGCTTTTTATTAAAAGGCATGTTGCATGGCACCACTCTGTATACCATTGTGTACACAGCCCGATGCTGCGTGTCACCACATACAGGACTCTGAGTGCTGTTACATAAATAATGTCTGCATATACACAGCACAGCTCTAGGCACCACTACATGTAAAGGAAAGGTTTATTATTAAAAGGCTGTCTGCATATGCACAGCACAGTTCTAGGCACCGCTACATGTAAAGGAAAGGCTTATTATTAAAAGGCATGTTGCATGGCACCACTCTGTATACCATTGTGTACACAGCCCGATGCTGCGTGTCACCACATACAGGACTCTGAGTGCTTTACATAAATAATGTCTGCATATGCACAGCACAGCTCTAGGCACCGCTACATGTAAAGGAAAGGCTTATTATTAAAAGGCATGTTCCATGGCACCACTCTGTATGCCATTGTGTACACAGCCTGATGCTGTGTGTCACCACATACAGGACTCTTGAGTGCCGTTACATAAATAATGTCTGCATATACACAGCACAGTTCTAGGCACCACTACATTTGTGATATGTCATTGCTGTCCAGTTGCTTTGTTTGTGTTTGACTTTCTAAAAATCACCCCATTTGGCGTTTTTTTGGAAAAGATAACAGAGTGGTTTGCTATTTCCTTCTTTCAGCTCATTTTATAGATGAGGAAGCTGAGGCAAACAAGGTTAAGTGACTTGCCCATGGTCACATAACTAGTAAGTGTCTAAGGCCAGATTTGAACTCAGGTCCTCCTGACTCCAGGCCTGGCATTCTATCTAGGTGGGTACCACCTAGCTGCCTACATATATAGTGTACATGTATATATACACATGCATATGTAGAACCATGTCATGTACATGTACACTACAGGCATGGCATATATGTTATGTATACATGACAGGGTTCTGGAGGTCACTGTATGTGGTACAGTTCTAGGTACGACTGGATATAGGACAAAGATCAGGGGGAGGGAATATGTCCTCATGTCACAGTCTTACATGCTGCTGTGTCTACAGCATTATTCCAGGTACATTGCCATTATATAAACTCTTGCTTCTGCACACTGCTGGGTATATAACAAGGCTGGTGGTGTTAATATGTATGTTCCTATATCCTGGGACCAGTCTTCCTGCCATTTCACCCCTTCTGCTCCCCAAAGGACCATCAGGTTGCATTCTGTGGGACCCACACCTTCAGAATGTCCTCAGCCATTAGTCAGCTATGAAGCAAATACTGGTAGCTATTCTGGATACTAAGTAAGATGGTGATGTGGTCTATGTCTTGAAGCAACTTCCCATCAAAGTTGGGGAAAGGAAAGGTGAACTTATAGCTAATTCTTGCCAAAATGAATTCATAAGGAATGGTATTATTGTAAATGAGTGACTGGGTTCCGTGTACTCTCGAGGGGGGGTGGATATGGAAGCCAGAAGGACTTAGTGGAGTGCTGACATCAAACTCTGGACAGGCCTCCAGGGGCAGATGATCATCTAAGGATGGAGAGGAAATAATTTGGCTGACAGGCCTCTTGTTTCTCCATCTGTCATCTCAAGCAGTGGTTCTCCACTTGTTTCTACCCTCTAGTTTCATTCAACAAACATTTATTAAGGATTTTTTTTTTTAAAGCAATTGGGGTTAAGTAACTTGCACAAGGTTACACGGCCAGTTATTTCTGGATGTGGTGCTGAGTGTCTGAGCCAGGGATTCGATCTCCAGGTCATCTCAACACTGGAGCCGGTGCTCTTAGTCACTGAGCCACCTGGCCGCCCCTTATTAAGGATTTTCTGTGTGTGCTATGGATATGAAGGCAAAATATACAGTCCTTACCCTCAGAGAGCTTTCACCGTAATGTAGTGAGGGAAGGTTATCACATATGTACAGGTAAGTACATACATAGTAACATAGAAAGGGAGAAGGCTTCCACATCTGCAGGGACTAGGAAAGGCTTCAAGTAGCAGGCAGCACCCGAGCTTCACCGTGAAGGAAAATAAGGATTCTGAGAGTCTAAATTTGAGCATACATTCTGCAATTGGAATGAAGGCGCCTTGGGTTTGACAAAGAGACTATCAGTTTCTTTGCTCATTTTATCTCATTTGGTGGCAGTTGACTCTACAAATGAGTGATTAAGAGCACCCACATGTCCACACTAGACAGGGGAAAATCAAACCTATGCACAAGTTGGTTTCCCAAAGGACGTCTGTTAAAGGAATATTTTAATTAAATTAGGCTTTTCTGCTGCCTGGAGAGGGGAGTAGGATGTCTCATGAGGTTTCTGACTCTGCTTTTAGATTGGGACTATATGGTATGACATGCCTCCAGATATCGTTGGTGACACATTTCAAAGATGACTTCCTAATGTTTCCTTTTTGGGTAGGAAAAGTCCCATTCATGTCTGATGTATGTTACAAGTGCTCTGTCCTTTTTAGGGCTTCCTGGATAGTGATTTTTGGAGAGCCATATGTTATCTGCTGTCTCCACTCAAAGGTGTATACATAGGGATCTTTGAGAGCAGTAATTGGTTGAGGAGGATGAAATTAAGAAAGTGGAATTTCCCTTGTTATCCTTTTTTTTTTGGAGGGCAATTGGGGTTAAGTAACTTGCCCAAGGTCACATGGCTAGTTTTTGTGTTAAGTATCTGAGGCCGGTTTTGAACTCAGGTCCTCCTGACTCCAGGGAAGGTGCTCTATTCACTGTGCCACCTAGCCTTGATTTACTCGTAAGTTGTCTAATGAGGGATATGGAGAGACATCTATTTGCCCTAGATACCTGCCTTAGCTCTCTATGGTTATTCTTGGGCAACAATGGGTAGACTTTGATAGGTTTTCTGGGTGAAAACAAAAAAACCAGGAACAATGGACATTTAAAGGATGCATACCAATTATCTGGTATCACCTTGGGTTGCTGTCTCATGTAAGGAATTAATGGCCTTAGAGACCTAAAGTGCTACCTTCTACAGGAACCCTTTCCCAATCTTTATTCTAGTGCCTCCCTTCTAGTGATTATTTCCTATTTGTGCTGCATGTAGCTTTTTTTGTACATAATTGTCCACATATTTGTTTGTATGTAACTGCCTTCTCCCTTAGATTGTAAGCTCCTCGAGGGCAGGCCTTTCTTTGTATCTGCAGTGCTTAGCACAACGCCTGGCACATGCTTACCTTTTTTTGATGGGGGCAGGGAGGATTCTACAATATGTAGAATGCCACAGGTCTGGGTGGAATCAGCTCCCCATGTACAAAGATCCCCAGAAAGGGATAAAGGATAAAAACCTTATTTATTAATATAGCTATGAGTATATATATGTTTCTAACAACAATAGCAATTCATTTATATTCCTTGGAATGAGGAAGAATAGCACTTGTAGTTAAAGAATTCTAATAAGCAAAATCATAATTTTATACATGATTGTGATTAGATGTTTCATACATATATGTATACAGACATAGAGGAGTACAGAACTACAGAGAAATTATGGAAAGTATTGCAGAAGTAAGAGCTAATGAGAAGAGAGTGTAGTCCTGTTAAGGGAGAATGGACCACAGAAATATTTGAAGAGGAAATTCTCAGTTTTGGGACCAAAGTGACTGAAAGGTAGCATGGAGGGGGTGGTTTATTATGAAATAAAAATAGGTTGGAACCAGATTGGAGAAGATTTTCAATATTACTCTGTATTTTAATATGAAATAAAAATATGAAAAATAAATATGAAATAAAAATTAAAAAATTAATATGAAATAAAAGTAGGTTGGCACCAGATTGGAGAGGACTTTCAATACCAGTCTGAATTTTATCCTAGAAGCAGCAGAGTCTCTGAAGGCTTTTTGAGCAAGAGAGTAACATGTTCAAGACAAGTGATGTTACCTAGGTGGTGACTGCTCTGGTTTCTTTTCTCAGATCCTTTGTCTGTCATGGGCTTTGGAGGTGCTTCCTGGGTGTTGTGATATCGGGGCCAGTGGCACTTAGTAACCTCACTAATTTGTCTTCTTCTTTGACTTCCCAGATATTACCTCAAGAGGATGATTATGGCTTTGACATAGAAGAAAAGAACAAGGTGATCATGGTGAAATCGGTCCAGAGAGGTTCACTGGCTGAGGTGAGATATTCCAGGGTGGGTACAGAGAACTAACTTGCCTTAGAAGTGAGCCAAGGAAAATAGCTTCCAGTGTGATCTCATGACATAAAAGGAAGGGGGAGGCTGTCTAGAGTAATGGAAAGAACACTGTCAGGAGAGCTGGTCAGAGTTCCAGCTCTGTCACTGACTCATTAGTGACCCTCTGGTTCTAGTTCATTGAATCATTAGATCATACAGATGGAAGGAGTCTTAAGAGATATTCTAGTCTCATTTAAACAGGAGGAAACTGAACTACATGGAGGAGGAGACATGGCATACAGGATGCAAGTACTATAAAAGAGATTTGAAGCCAAGGCTTCTAAATTCATATTCAGTACCCACTCCGCCATATAGATCAAGTCTGCTACACCTTCCATGTATGTGATGTTGGGGGCTACAGTGAAGAGTAGTGGGAGATTTGCAGATGCCACTGCTGACTGACTGTCCTGTTGCTTTTTGGAGGGCAGTTGGGGTTAAGTGACTTTCCCAAGGTCTCACAGCTAGTTTTTGTGTTAAGTGTCTGAGGCCAGATTTGAACTCAGGTCCTCCTGACTCCAGGGCCGGTGCTGTATTCACTGCGCCACCTAGCTGGCTGCCCCTGACTGTCTTTTTAGCTTCAGTTTTCTAATCTATTGAGTGAATACATAATAATTCTTCATTCTTTACCTCAGAACAATCTTGTGAGGACAGCAATTTGTATACCTTAAAGAATTAAGTAGATTTAAATTTTATCTGTGCAGACAGTAGGTGACCTTGAGCCAGTCACTAAGCCTCTGTGGCCGAGGCACAGAATCACTGAATCTCAGAGCCTCAGAGTTGTACAAAGCTTCTCAGAAGGCGTGTAGTGGTCCTGCTTGTTTGTGTCTCTCCAAGAACAAATGCTTCATTGACAGTCCTTTTGGCATCGCTATCGCTAGGCCCTCTTCTCAGCCACAATCTTCTTTTGTAACCGGTAATCTACAGATTATCTACCAGTAATCGATGCATGAGCTGTATCAGACAACAAAATGGATATCTCAGTGTTCGCACCCCTCATTCAGAAGCATGCTTCATCCTTGAGTTCTCTAGAATTGTGGTTTGCCATTACATTGCTCAGAGCTCTCAAATCTTTCAAAGTTGTTTTTCATTAAAATGTTGTAGTCACTGTGTAAATTATTTTCCTGGTTCTGTTCACTTCATTCTTCATTGCTGGATTTCTCCAAATCTACCCCTTTCCTCATTTTTTTATGGTGCAAAATATTCCATTACATTTATATACTACAGTTTGTTCAATCATTCAGCCCCAATTGATTGGCACTTCCTTAGTTTCCAGGTTTTGTTTCAACAAAAAGCACATATATTCTTGCGCATAGACTTCTTTTCCCTTTCTCCTTTATCTCTTCAGAGGTGTTGCTGGGTTGAAGGGTATGTGTGATTTAGTGGTATTTTTAGTCTAATTCCAAATTGTTTTCTATGACAGTAGACCATAGAAATGACTGGACCAATTCACAGCTCTACTGACAGTACATTACTATGCCTGTCCTGCCTTCACTTCAGCAGCTCCCTCCAACAATTCCAAACAAGATAACAAAAATCTTTGCCAATATGATAGATGGAATCTCAAATATGTTATTATTTGCTTTTCTCTTATTGCATTTTTCACAGGGTTGTCGATAGCTTCTTCTTTTCACAAATTACCTGTTCATATACTTTGATGATTTATATGTAAGGGAGTGCTCTTGTTCGTATATATTTGAATTAGATCCCTATATATCGTGGATTTTAGAACATTATTAGCAAAGTCTGATGAAAAGATCCTTCCCAGTTAATTGTAAAAATTAGGAAATTTTAACTGTAATGATTGTGCAAAAAAGCATTTCAATTTTTGCATAATGACATGGTCTGGACCTGTGATTTTTCTTTTATGTAGAGAACCCAGGATCTCTCAGTACAGGACTGGCATTTTATAGCCTGCAAATTATAATCTTTTAAAAGAGTTGCCTAAGGCTTTGATGTGAACCTCAAATTAGAAATGGACTCTTATATGCCACATATTAATCTGGTTCAGGCCATATTTGCAACCTGTTTGATATCTCTGGCCTGTAGCACTGAGATGTTAAGCAACTTTCCTAGGGTCACAGAGCCTTCATGTATCAGGAGCAGAACTTAAGCCCAGCTATAAGGCCAGCTTTGTCTGGACTATGCCATTCTACTTCTCTTTTCAATTTGATGCCATTAAAATGATCCAGTTTATATCCTGTCAGTTTTATCCGTTCTGTGGTCAAGAACTCTTCCTGTGACCATAGTAGCAAAAGGGATCTCCTTCCTTGCTTCCAATCTGATTATGATATAACCTTTTATATCTGTGTCATACATCCATGGGGATTATTATGGCATATGGTATAAAATCTTATTTAAACTTAATTTCTGCCAGATTGCTTTCCAGTTTTCCCAGCAGTAATCTGTAACATATAGTGTTGACCACTTTGTTAAGTGTGCAATGCGGTATTGCCAGATCTCTTACTTCCCACTTTTTTCTTCCACTATTGACCTTTGGTTTCACCAGATGAATTTCCCCTACATTCTGAGCAAGCTCTGAACCAGATCAGCTAAAATGGGCTTCTGAGAAACTCTGTGAGAGAAAGCTAGGTCTGGGAAACTCTGCTTAAAGAAGCAGGTCATATTGGGGAAGTGGGTCACTGTGACTATCACCATCTGAGGCATATCCTTTCTTTTGACTGACTGTTCTCAGGGAGGGACCAGCCACTGTTACTCTTCTTAACCTGTTCCCCTTGCCCCATCATAGCTAGTCTTCTTAAGAGGTTAAAGAGCACTGGACATTAAATCAGACACTCTTAATATTTTTACTTTATCTCTAGGACTCTGGACAAGTCAGTTAACTCATCTATATAATGAAGATTCTAAAGGCATTTTGTGAGGATCAAAGTCAGCATGATGTGCTAGAGAGAAGGGAATTTAGAATCAGAAGACTCAGGTTCAGATTATGGCTCTGCTACCTAATACTTTGGTGACCTTGTCATATCACTTCATCTCCCTTGACCTCAGTTTCCTCACCTGTAAAATGAAAGACCAGGACCGAATGTTCGAAGTCTGTGAGCCTGTGATTTTCCTTCTGACCTGAAGATCCACGGTAGCGTAGGGTGGTGGAAGGAGCACAGAACACAGAATTAGGGCACTGGGATTCACCTTTGGACTCTGCTGCTTAACTGGGAAAGTCAGTCATCCTCTCTGGTCCTCAGTTTCTCCAGCTGTGAAATGGAGAAAATGATACTTGTACTACCTTTGGCACAGGATTGTTATGAAGCAAGTACTTTGCTAACCTAACTGTAGAAATCTGAGCGATAATTATTATTTAAAGTACCACAGGAGTATCCGTAGTTGGACTGTTATTCTCTCTGTAACTGAGTGTGTCTATTCCCTATAGATGGCTGGCCTGCAAGTAGGAAGGAAGATCTATTCTATCAACGAGGACCTTGTATTTCTACGACCTTTTTCAGAGGTGGAGGCCATCCTCAACCAGTCATTCTGTTCTCGTCGGCCCCTACGCCTCCTTGTGGCCAGCAAGGCCAAAGAGTAAGTGTCCGAGTTTTCTGGGTGATGCTGGCTGCCATGGTGGTGACATTCTGAGAGCTTGGTTAAAGAGGATTTGGGGAATGAGGTGAAGATGATGATGATGAAGATGATGATGATGATGATATAATATAATATAACATAATGTAATGTCACCTACAACATAATATATAATATATAACAGCATAACTGGGTAACATTACAATCTAATACAATTTGCTATGGAAAAGAAAACCACCAGACTCCAAACATTTCTCAAATGTTTATCTCCACCTTTCTGCCTCTGTAAATAGGATCTGGTAAATGTACTTGCTGTTGTAGTCTAATGGAAAAGGGCACCAGGTGGGATTTCAGGAGTCTTATTAGCTTTGCTGTTAATTTATTTGAGGCAAGTTACTTTCCCTCTCTAGGCCTTGGTTTCATCATTTTTAAAATGAAAAAGTTGATCGGGGGGTTAGCTTAAGATCTCTTATAGTTTCTTAAAATTCTGTGAGATACACAAATACACACACATACACATGCATGCATGCATTCTTTCACATATCTCTCTCTCTCTCTCTCTCATCTATCTATCTATCTATCTATCTATCTATCTATCTATCTATCTATC
>NW_027187360.1:2398555-2400250 GCF_028583685.1 Petaurus breviceps papuanus | reverse complement strand
ATCTATCTATCTATCTATCTATCTATCTATCTATCTATCTATCTATCTATCTATCTATCTATCTATCTATCTATCTATCTATCTACCTACCTACCTACCTACCTACCTACCTACCTACCCACACATATACAGAGAGACATATGTCAGAATTTCTAGGGCATCAGGGTCGTTGTTCTGAAGGTCTTCCTAGGGCATAGAATGGAGATGGAGGGCATATAGAAGATTGGGCTGGATTGAGACAGTCTTGGGCACTCCCTGGATGTTTCTTCCTTTCTCACTTCTACTGTTTGTGATTTCAAGACCAGTGGTGAACTAGTAAATGTTTAACAACCAGCTCTTTGGAAAAAAAATGTGCATATTTATGTACCGTGTTTCCCCGATAATAAGACACTGTCTTATTAGTTTTTTTGGAAAGAAAAACACCAGAGGGCTTATTTTCAGGGGAGGGCTTATGTTGTCCTGCCTCAGCTCTCCTCCGCGGCACTGCTCTCAATGGCGCCAGCAAGCAAATCACTGGGGAAGAACAGGATGACGCGCTCACTGCTGCAGCTCTGATTGGATGCAGCTCAGAGCGCGGCGTGCGTTTCACGGGAGGGGCAGTGCATACAGAGGGTACTGTAATGTAGCGTGTAGCGCAGGGGATCACCTTCACTACAGTAGCAATCTCAATAGGGCTTATTTTCGGGGGAGGGCTTATTTTAGAGGAATCTTACACAGTAAGGGGAGGGCTTATTTTCAGGATAGGTCTTATCGGGGAAACACAGCATTATACAGATTTATTATAAATTTTACTGACATGAAGGATGTGTAGCACACAATTTGAAAATAATAGAATATACAGAATTCTATTGCAAATTCATTTAACTGGTTGATTCTGACAATTTTTAAAAAAAAATTTTAACTTTTGTTGCACTCTTGTATCTTTGTAGCCAACCTGTGGAATTTGTCAACATCTTTGGTGAATTGAATAATAGATTTCAGACACCAGAAAACTATTTCCATTTTTTTTTGGGTAGCATTCACAATATAATGAGACAACTTTAAAGTTTCATCTGTGTTATTAACTTTTTTCTCCATCACTTTCTTAAGTTTAGACCAGGGGTTGGCAAATTACTGCTGGGTTAAGAATGGTTTTCACATTTTAAAATAAAATTTTATTGGATTTAAAAATGGAAAAAACATTCAGCCCTTGGACTGTACAGACACAGGCAGTTGCTGCTGTTTGACTCTGGGGCAGTAGTTGGCTCACCTTTGGTCTAGACAGTCCTCTTGCTGTGGCAGATTTCAAAATATCAAAGTGATAGCATTGAATTGGGAGTTGGGAAGAGATGTGCATCATTCTGTAACCTCTCCACCATACAGATAACATCAATATAAATGCCCGTGACAACATAGATAAAATATAGTGAAATGCAAATGTAGTAAAATAATTGGGGAGTGATGAGTTTTTAATATTTATTACTCTTATTTTTAAGATATTTAAAGTTTATCTAATTTAATTTTTCATAATGACTGTGTTTAGCAACTGACTTGCAAAATTTCTGAAAATGTAGCCATCTTTGTGAGCTAATAGGAGCTATAACTCCAGGATCCCACTGCCTTGAGATATTATTTCATACTCTGGACCTCAGTTTCTTTCTCTATAATATGTGTGTGTGTGTGTGTGTGTGTGTGTGTGTGTGTGTGTGTGTGTGT
>NW_027187360.1:2313935-2398545 GCF_028583685.1 Petaurus breviceps papuanus | reverse complement strand
GTGTGTGTGTGTGTGTGTGTGTGTGTGTGTGTGTGTGTGTGTGTGTGGAGAGGGTCGAGTGTTGAACTCGTTGATTTCTGGGCTCCTTCCTTTCCTCTGATCTTCTTGTTATAGTGTAGAAGATAGTGGGAATGAATTTGGTTAATTTGGGGTTTAAATGTATAAATATTTATTGATCATCTACTGTGGACTTGATTCTAAGGGAGAAGACAAGAAGACAATTCTGAGCTGAGTTTCCAGTCTAGAAGGGAGATAAGATGGGCCCACAACTAAGTATAACACAAGATAGGACATGGCCAGGGCTAGGTTCAAGGGCTTGTGAGGAGGCCAAGTATCTTTGAGGTTTGCCTGTAGATGTGCGGTGGGTGACTTGTTTCTGTGTTCAATGTTCTATTTTTTTTTCTCCTGTTTTTTTTTTTTTCTCAGAATCATCAAAGTCCCTGATCATCCTGAAACTTTGTGCTTCCAGATTCAAGGAGCTTCCCCACCATATGTCCATGCTGTGGGGAGAGGTGAGCCAGGGAGAGGCCTGGAAAGGCTGGGTCAACCTTACATGGAGGTAGTACTGGTAGCCAGTAATAGGATGTGTGGTAGTTTTCGAGGGACTTAAGGAAACATCCTTGATTAACATCTGCCTCCTTTGGAATCAACTAGGTGGTCCAGTTTATAGAGCAATGGACCTAGACTCAGGAAGCTAACTGTGTGCAGCCTGGCAAGTCACTTAACCTCTATCTGCCTCAGTTTCCTCATCTGTAATATGGAGATAATAATAGTGCTTGTAGTGCTACTATTGTAGTAGTCTCATGGAGTTCATATCACAGATGAGATATTTGTAAAGTGTTCAGCATAGTCCCTGAAAGGAGGCCCTTAATAAATGCTTGTTTCTTTTCCTTCTTCCCTCTGCCTTACCCCTTGTCCTCTAGACCTTTCTGTCCTAGGCTTTCCTTCTTCTAAGTCCCTTTCCATCTTCTAGATTGTATTTTCTCTTTTAAAAACTCTCCTGTTTCAAGATTCTCCATATTTTCTAGGCTGATCAGGTTTTTGAATGAGACGACCTGGGTTGAAATCTATATGGATGTTTTGGGAATCTAGTTTCTTCTTCCTTTTCTTTTTTTAAATGAAGGATTTCAACTAGATTATCTCATTTTTAGCTTAAAATCCTGCGATCCTTGTTAGGATCTAGCATCCTTCTTGATGGTCCCCTTAAGTCTTTTTTTTTTTCGCCCTGGGTACCCTGTCCTGCCCTCCCCTCTCACCCATGCCTCTGTGTCTTGTAGGCTCTGACGCTGCAGCAGTGGGGCTGAATGCTGGCCAGTGCATTTTGAAAGTCAATGGGAACAATGTGATGAATGAGAGCTTTACAGAGGTGTTGGACCATTTCCTGGCCTACCGAAGCCGGCAGCAGGAGGCACTGGTGAGTGGAACCTGCAGGATATTGGAGTCTGGGGGGACAAAGGGCTGCTATCTTCCTCTCATGTCCTGCAGTGCCTGGGGCACAGCTGACCTGTTCTGGTCATCAGGCTACTCTCCAGGAAGATCAAAGAATCGGGTTCCAAGCTGGGAAGAGAGTGAACATCAAATGCAGAACCAGGCTGGGCTTGTACCATCCTGCCAGGGGCACACAGAGATCCAGGGACCAAGATAGGATAAAGACCTGTTGCCAGGCAGAACTTCAGAGCCAGGGAAGCACAAGATTAGGAAGCCAGAGTGAAGTCAATTTGACCAAGCAGGGAGCTGACCATTTGTTCTACTCAACCTGATGCTCCCGAATTGAGAATTTCACTGTGGTGGCTTGGCTGGCTTTGGCTGATACTGCTCTGCTTGAATGGCTGTGGTTGGAGTCTACGAGATCTGCTTCCAATTCAATAGCTTTATAGAATTTCGGAGTTGGAAGGGACTTCAAGTCCAACTCCTATCTGAAAAAGAATTCCTCATGCTACATTTGAGATCAGTGGCCATCCAGCCATTGCTTGAACATCTCCAAAGAGGCAGAAACACACTTGCTCCAGAAGCAGCCTCTTCTCCTTCTAACTATATCTAATTAGGAATTTCGCCCCCCTGACATCAGGTCTAAATCTGTCTCTTTGCAACTTGTACCCATCGCTGCTAGTTACTCCATCTGCTGCCAAACAGAATCAGTTTAATTCCTCTTCCATATCTCTTCCCTGCCTCCCACTCCCTTCTTTAGGCTGGATAACTTCAATTCCTGCAACTGATCTGGCCAGGAATCCGAACCCCTTCACTCTCCTGGTTACTCTTCTTTAAACACTCTTCAGCTAAGTCCTTCCTAAAACGTGTTGCCCAGAATGAACACCACCCTCCAGTGTTGTCTGGCCAGGGCAGAGCAGAGTGGACCTTTCTCCTCCTTGTTAATAGAAAACTCTCCCTTTCAAAGCACTACCCCATCATACTGTTGACCCGTGGAGCTTGCCGTCCTATAAAGCTCCAGCCTTTTTAGGCAAACTGCTATATAGCCCTATGTCCTCTATCATGTACTATTGGTGAAACCAATGTCTAGGATGCAAGTGTAAGACTTCAGATTTGTGCTTATTAAATTCCATTTTATCAGAATCTTTACTAGTTTTTGAACTAGTCAATGCCTATTAAAATTTACTAGTTTTTGAACTAGTCAATACCTATTAAAATTATGACAACCATCTGACCTGTTAAAAGTAGCTTTGGTTCTTCTGCATATCTGATTAGCATGCCATTAGCTCCTTAGTCCCAATTATTGATAAAGATATTCAACAGTCTAGGGCACTCCATTGCCTTCCAATGTCACATTAAACTCACATTAAACTATTAATGACTTTTCTTTGGGTCATAACAATTTTGAATTCATTTAATTATGCGATTTTATTGCCTAGCCTATATCTCTTCACCTATTCAGCAGGAATAGTATGGGAGACTGTATTAAATGCTTTGCTGAAATCCAGATATATTTAATTTATTTGCCATCATTCAGTTGTTTCAGTCATGTTTGTGATCTGAATTTGGGGTTTTCCTGGCAAAGATATAGGACTGGTTTGCCATTTTCTTCAGCTTATTTCATAGATGAGGAAACTTGAGACAAACAGGAATAAGTGACTTGCCCAGGGTCACACAGCTAGTAAGTAGCTGAGGCCAGATTTGAATGTAGGCCCATCACTCTATCTACTTCTACCCCTATTTAATCTATAGAGTTATAGATTCTGTAGATAATTATAGGATTATAGCTGCGCTTAACTAACTCTATTTAATCTCTAGAATCCCCATAATAACCAGATAATGTAAATTTGTCAAAAACAGAAATAAAGTTGATATGGCATATGTGCTTCTTAATGAAGCTCTTTTTGATCAGTGCTTTCTTTCCAGAATGTTCCATTAACTTTCTTTCTAATAATTTTGCTAAGACATGAAGTCAATGATCCCTGTTCTGGAGTTCTCAGATTCCTTTTTCTTCCCTTTTTTTCGAAGTTAGGATAGCATTTGCCCTTCTCTGGTCCTGTGGTACTTCTGTCCTCCGTGATCTTTTGAAAATTCCTGACAGTGAGCGCAAAGTAATTGCACTTGCCAATTTTTTCACTACCTAGGGTATCATTCATCTTGGCCTGGTGACTTGGAACTTACTAAGGGCATCTGGGAACACTCATTATCTCCCTCCTTATCTTGGGTTTCAACTGTCAGCCATTTTTGTTCTTTCCTTTCCAGTACAAATATCATTTTCCTTGGCAGGAGAGCCTTGTTGGGATGAAGACACATACAGACTGCCAGGCAGAGTTAGGGTTAGGAAGAGATGGTTGCCCATGTGATACAATCTTATCAGGGATGGAGAAGGAGGCTACCACCATAAGTGTGGACCCCTCAAGATCAGGATGGGGAATGTGTGGTCTCGATTCAGTCAAAAGGCTGCACTTGATGACCTAGAGGGCCCATCTGGCCTCGAAGCTGCAGGTTCCCCACCCCTGCTCTAGATTCTGCTCCCCAGGCCCAAGGCCAAGGTTCAAGGTCCTAAGAGTCAGGTACAGAAACTGGAAACTGGACTTCCTGATTCGGGATGTCAGGGTAGCACCGGCCACTTTCAGACCTTCTTCCATATAACTTCTGTCTAGATAAAAGTAATAATGACATTTCTATGGCATTTAGAAATCTAAAAAGCACTTTTCTCAAACAACTCTGTTAGATAGGAATATAAGTTTTATCATTTTACAGGTGATACCATTTTATACCTCAGGTTCCCACAGCTAATATTGGAGTAGAATTTGAATATATAGGTCTCTAAAATCCAAGACTAGCATTGTTTACTACCTCATTATGTCCTTTAAACCGCCAAATTTCTTCTAATGGGAATTTGTTATGTTTTATTAATTAAAAATAACTAACCTCTTCCCTACCAACCTACCTTTAGTGTCTCCTTTAGATTCTGATATCTAGTGTCCTTGTTAATTAGGAAGGGTGACATACTAGCTCATTATCTTCCTTAGTAAGACCTTGAAGGACTGGACTGGTAATAAAAAGGCAAAGTAGGGGAGATCTTAGATCATTGGGCCCTCCCCAGGGTCAGTAGTCTTGGATAGGGGACCGTTGGCCTCCAGGGGCTATCCTCAAATTGGCCGGTGCCTGGTTGGGGGTGGAGGCATTTCAGACAGATGTTGTTACCTTAAATTTTGTCCCAGGCCAGCATCTTAGCTTGGCAGGCCCTGTGAAGAGCAAGAAAGCTTCTAAAGTTTGAAAATCTTTTGCTCTTACTCACTGTAAAACTAGATTTACTCCTGCTACTCATCTGCTTGGATTAGGATGGGGAACCTTGCTGTGTAGGGCTGCTGTGGGCCTGGAAATCTGGCCCTATCTGGACCACATACAGCCCCCCATCTATCCCTCTTTTTCCACCCAGAATTGGAGGTAGCAGCTATAGAAACTTCTCTGAAAGCTTAGACTCAGCCAAACCTGAGGGTAATGTCCCTCCAGCAAGCGGCGTGGGACGCATCACCTCCTGTGAAGCCCTCCCTTCCCACATTTCCTTCTTCTGCATCATCCTATATGTCCTCCTCCTCTTCTTTTTTTTCATTTCTTCTGTCTTCTTTGTGAGCAGAGTAGAGCAAAATCTGTTCACAATTCTCTTCCCTGCTCTCCTCTACCGCCTCCCCACCCCAGTACACCAGTTCCTCTGGCCATCTGCCAGTGGGGAGTTTGACAGGTATGCCATTGATCAGAATGGGCCCCGTGGCAGCACACCCTTCCCTTTTCTCATCCTCATTACTCTGTTGTTACCTTCATTCTTCCTTTTCATGTGATCCTCTCTTCACTCAGGACATTTGTAATCCCCATTTTCTAGGTCAAGAAACCAAGTAGCTGTTGTTTGTAGAGTACTGTGTTCAATGTTGGGGGTAGGCTCAGGGAGGCACCTTAAAGTTTATCGGTGGATAAATGATATGATATTAATAATAATATCATAATAATCACAATAGAATTTTAGAATAATGATAGAGAAATAATGAGTGACTTGCTCAGAGCTACATGGGTAGTTACTGGCTAGATTACAAGATTAGACCTGATTCTCTTGACTCCCATCCCTAGCCCTCTGTTCTCACTGTGCAGCCTTAACCCATAAGAAAAAATGTATGAGTCAATCTTTCTCAAAGGTAGGGAAGTCTAGACAGCAGAAAAAGCCTTGGGTTGGGCATTTGGAGGCTTGTGTTTCTGAAAGCAGATAATAGGCTTAGTAACAAAAGCTAGCTGTTATGTTTCACTTTAAGGTTTGCAACGCACTTTATAGATGTTATTTTATTCTCACAACAACCTTGTGAGGTAAGTGCTATTATTATTCCCATTTTACAGTTAAGGAAACAGGCTCAGAGAGATATAAGGGACTTGTCCAGGGTCACAAAGTTAAGTAAGTGTCTGAAGTGTTCCTTCAAGGGAAGGTACTCCAAACACTACTTAGGATTCAACATCTAGAGCTAGAAGGAGCCTCAGGGGCAATCTAATTCAACCTTTTCTCTTTACAAGTAATAGCTGACATTTATATAGTTTGCAGCAGACAGCTAGGTGGTGCAGTGGATAGAATTTCCTTATCTGTAAAGTGAGCTGGAGGCAAATAGAGGTTAAGTGACTTGCCCAGGGTCACACAGCTAGTTAAGTATCTAAGGTCAAATTTGAACTCAGTTCCAGTTCCTCCTGACTCTATCCACTGTTATCACCTAGCTGCCTCAGAGGTCATAGAGTCCAATTTTCTTATTTTATAGATGAACATACTGAGGCCCAAGGGATGGTAAGTGACTTTGGCAAAGTTGCACAGGCAAAAATAAACATGAGAGGGGGGAATTGAATATAAATCTTCTAGTAAGGAGTAAGCACTGCAGCTAGGTGGTGCAGTGGATAGATATCTAGGCCCAGGGTCAGGAAAACCTTAGGTCAAATCTGGCCTCAAACACCAAGTGACCCTGGGCA
Source organism: Petaurus breviceps papuanus (assembly GCF_028583685.1). Taxonomy (NCBI): domain Eukaryota; kingdom Metazoa; phylum Chordata; class Mammalia; order Diprotodontia; family Petauridae; genus Petaurus; species Petaurus breviceps. Next base: position 2,392,116 of record NW_027187360.1, on the reverse strand, counting down.
AGTCATTTAACCTCTATTTGTCTCAGTTTCCTCATCTGTAAAATGGGGATGATAATAATAGAAAATCAAGTAAGATATTAATTGTAAAGTACAGTTCCTGGGACATAGTAAATGCTATGAGTGTTGGAAAGGCCTGGAGTCAGGAAGATCTGAGTTAAAATCTGGCCTCAAACACTTACTAGCTGAGTCACCCTGGGCAAGTCATTTAACCCTGTTTGCCTCAGTTTCCTCATCTCTAAAATGGGATGAAGGAAATGGCAAATCACTCCAGTATCTCTGCCCAAAAAATCCCAAATGGGGTCACAAATGGCCCAACGTGGCTGAAAACAACTAAACAAAGCAACATATGGATGTTAGCTATTATTATTCCTACTATATTTGCACTGCTTCCTAGTCTTTCTTGGGGAAGCCACTCAGCTATTCTGCTCTGTCTTTTTTTCTTTTGTTAATGAGAGATAGAGAGCAATTCCTGATCTCCTATCCTCTTCAAACTATTGTAAAGCTTGGTTGAGCTAATAGATACTGGAATGCTTTGAGACTTCAGAGATAAAAAAATTATAGTAGGCATTTACTGAGTGGTTTAAAGTATTCTAGGCACTTTGCATATATTATCTCATTTAATTTTTATTATAATGCTGTGATACTTTACAGATGAGGAAATCAAGGCTGAGGGAGCTTCATCAGCTTGTCTGTGATTCTGCAGACACTAGTCTGTGCCTGAGGCAGGGTTCTGGACACAATGCTCCCTTTGGGAATGGTGAGGAGGGAGTGGATTAGGAACAACGTCCCTGATGCTGCTGAGGACAGATCCAGAGTGAGAGCATTTGGGGATTGTTGCTGGAGGCCTTTGCTGCTGCGCCTTTGCGGAGGTCAGCTTCTCCTAGGCTTCCCTAGCCCTGGGTACTTGTCTTTTCACGTTGTTGTTTTCTCCCCCAAGGGTCTGTACCAGTGGATCTATCGCACTCACGAGGATGCTGAAGAGGTTCGAGCCCAGCAGTGGGGCCCTGGCAGCTACCTCAATGGCAGCCTTGATGAAGCCAGGGGCCATGGAGCCCTGGAAGGAGGCCCAGATGAGGAAGGTAGTGGCAGGCGCTGGCCTGGTGGGTGGGAGAGAGGGCCTCAATTCAAGTTCCTATCCCAGAATGGAAAGATGGGCAAGGGACCTTGTGATAGTACCTTTGAGTGAGTGGCTTTTCAGAGGCATGAATGCCTGGTGGCGGTTTCTGTTTGTTTGTGCCAGAAGGAGTTGGAGGTAGAGTCACTAGCTCCAGGAAACCCTGTGCCAAACCCTGTGACTAGAGAGAGATAGTATTCTAGGATTTAGAACTGAAAAAGGAACTGGGAGAACATCCAGTTCCATCCTTCTCATTGTATAGCTGAGGAAACTGAGGCCCAGAGGTTACGCCTACAGTCAGAGAGCACTTCTTAACTCTGTGATCCTGGGGACTTGGTCTCTTTGAGCCCTCAGTTTCCTTATCTGCATAATAAGGGTATCTTGATGTCCATACCTTCCCTTTGTTGCTATGTGTTGTTATTTTAGTGATGGGAACTAGAATCAAATTGGGCAGCTAGGTGACACAGTGGATGGGGAGCTTGGCCTGGAGTCAGGAAGACTCCTCTTCCTGAGTTCAAGTCTGGCCTCAAACCCTTACTAGCTGTGTGACCCTGGGCAAGTCACCTTGTTTGCCTCAGTTTCCTCATCTGTAAAGTGAGCTGGAGAAGGAAATGACAAACCACTCCAGTATCTTTGCCAAGAAAACTCCAAATTGGGGTCACAAAGAGTTGGATATGACTGAAATGACTGTGAACATGAGTCAGATTAGCCCCCTTTTCGACTCCTTTGCGGAGGAAGTTATCAAAACCACAGAACGGTTACTGTTTAGAGGTGGGTTTGTTTTGAATTGTTACTTAGAGTAGATTCTAAGTTTCAAAGGAGGAACCTGGTTGGGATTGAATGTTATGGATTATTTGGAACCATTTTTGGTCTACATTCAATCAAAAGCAATAATTATGTTAACTCATATTTCTGTATCAATTTAGTGTATCAGTGAATTTTCTTTATCAATGAAACCTGTGAGGTTGGATGTGCCAGGATTGCTATCCCTGTCTATAGAGGAGAACAGGTCTTTATAGAAGGCTGGGGAAGCAGATTTAGCCAAGGTCACAGTAAAGCTGATGAGTGTTCAGACCTCACATCCCCTAACTCCAAGTCTGCACTATCTCCAGAACCCCAAAATACATTTCTCACAATTGTGAGAGCTCTTCTTTTGTTTATAACTCTTTCCCCTGCTTTATTCGAATTGAGGCCTTCCTTAGTGGAGAAGGAAGCTCTGATGTCATCTCTGGCAGGAGGCACCTAAACCCTCAGCTGTGTGTCACCCGATGAGCCTTAGGGACAGGAAGAGGAGAGGCTTGGGGAAAATGGGGGCGGGGGGAGGGCAGGCTATGCCAGGACAGCTGGGCTCCATTTGACACGTGTCAGTGCTGATGCCTACAGGCAACAATTTAGCTCTGTGGAAGGACCCTCCTCTTCCCCCGAGGTCTTGGACTGTGTGCTCAGGGGCTGAGTGCTGATAGGCCATCCCTACATACCGTGGGATTCTAAGGTTTCCTCTGCTCCTCTCCCTCCTCCTTACTATAATATAGTTATTGGGTGATGTCATGAGGATTGGGAGTTCAAAGCTGGGGTGAGTGCAGAGATTGCTGTTTTATGGCAGGGAGTCTAAGAGTCTCTTGCTTTTTTCCCCCCTCAGAATGATTTAGTAGAAAGGGCGCTAGACCTTCATCGGATCAGAAGGACTTAGGTTTGAGTCCTGCTCCAACCCTTCTTAACTCTGTGATCCTGGGGACTTGGTCTCTTTGAGCCCTCAGTTTCCTTATCTGCAACATAAGGGATAATATCTCCTTGGTTTGAGAGTTTGTAGTAAGTAGTATGTCTACCCACCACAATACTGGATGCTGTAAATAAGGGATGAAAAGACCATCTTTATAGTTTTATAGAAATAGTACATGCTCAGAAGACTTGTTTTCAAGGCCTGACTTTGATACTTAACTGTGTGATCTTGGCCAAATCTGACTTGCCTCACCTACCTGGGCCTCAAGTTTTTCCCTCCATAAAATGAGAATAATAAGGATATTCAGATAATAATAGAAATAATAACATTTACACTCAGGGCTGCTGCAAGGGAAATGCTGTAGAAATGTGTTACTCTGCTGTTCCCTAGCCCTGGGAATGGGTCACAGGATAAAGGGGACGAAAAAAAATTGGCACTATGTGGCATGTGTCCATGAAATCAGTGACCTGAGGTAGAATTATACTTTAGATTTTTTCGGCTGGAAATCAAATAGGAACCAGATGGTTTTCAGGACCTTATGCTTGATCATAGCCCTTGGGATATGAATCATAACAGAGGACCTAATGCAGACTTGTAAATAAACATGCCAAATTCACCAGCCCCCACAGCTTCTCCCCCCTTCCCCCCCCCCCTTCCAAATCATTTAACTCTGCTTAGGAGAGAGAAAAATGGTAAAACCTGAACTTCCTTGTGAAGGAAGGAGTTCCTGCCTGGGCCTTCCTGTCCATGACCTGACCTGGAGAATGGTCATTAGTGTATCTTGTATAGGGGCTGGGAAAATGAATGATGATCATTTGGCTTCCCTCCCTTCCAGGCAGGCCCAAATTTTAACTCGAGCTTTGTCATTATTCAGCTCTGGAGCCTTGGACTAGTCACATCACAATTCCCAGGCCTCAGTTTACTCTGTAAATGGGGGTACAAATAACCCCGTATCCTGCCATGCTTACCTTGCAATATTGTTATGTAAAGGTCAAATGGTATAACAAAATGGAGAGGATTTGAATGGGTACTTCTACCACAGAAGCATATAGTAACTTCTTAATTTCACAGTGGATAGGTTTATGAGTTGCTTTGGCCAAAAAAATCCATCCTTTTATACTTTATGCATTCAGCTAGATTGGTCCTTGGGTAGCAGATAGTTTATTGCTGGCCCCATAATCTAAGCCTGTCTGGCTTGGTTGCATTCACTGGTGCAACCTTCAACACTTAAGATTTTACTGGAGGCCTTTGAAAAATACCAAATTCTTTATCCATGCAAGGCATTATTTCATTTTCCATATGTTTGTTTGGTTGTAAAATTTATCAGAAATTCCTTGGACTCAGTGACTCCATCTATGAAGTGGGTATGGTTTGGATGCAAAGGATACTATCTTGGGAAATGCTGAATGAAGCATTTAGTAATATTTTTAGCCAGAGGCTCCTTTGGCTCTGTGGAGAAAGGTAGTATTTCCCACAGGAGAAATACAGATGCAGCGATGGGCAAGGGCACATTGGGGGTGGGTCTAAGCCTATCCCCATGAGCCTAGCCCACTAGCTAGAAGAGTAAAGCAGATGAGAGCCAGATAGGCACATAACCCATTGCCCATTCATTCATTCATTCATTCATAAAGAGTCCAATGACCTAGGGTTTTGGGTTTTTTTTTCCTTGCTTATTTTGGAGGGGGAAAGGGTAGGGCAATTGGGGGTAAGTGACTTGCCCAAGATCACATGGCTAGGTTTTGTGTTAAGTGTCTGAGGCCAGATTTGAACTCAGGTCCTCCTGATTCCAGGGATGGTGCTCTATTCACCTTGCCACCTAGCCAACCCATTGCCCTTTTAGGGGATAGCTCCATGAGGTCGACTGAAACCAAATTGGGATTCCAAACTGAGAGGTTACCATAGTTAAGTAAAATAGAACATAGATCCTAGGAATAGGACAGAATTGACTGTTTCCTTAATCCTTGTGTCTCTGGCTTCCAGATTTCTCTCTGCAATCCATGGGTCCCCAGCTGACCATCCCTGAGGGCAGTCCTTTGATCAGCCTGACTGTGGAAAATGTCCACTTGGAGCATGGAGTAGTGTATGAATATGTCAGCACGGCTGGGATCAAATGCTTTGTTCTGGAGAAGATTGTGGAACCCAAGGGCTGTTTTGCTCTCACTGCCAAGGTTTGGGATTTCTTGTGACCATTGAATACTTTTAGCAATCTCTGCCTCTTCCCTGTCCAAAATGGTAGGGAAGAAAGAGCCCATAAGGTGTTATCAGGGTTGCTGTTGCTACACCCTATAGCACAAAATCATTGTTGTTCAGCAATTGATATATCGTGGTCTTCTCCCAAACACAAACATAACACACACACACATACGTACGTGCACATGGAAAGTCATCCAGAGAACATACACCTACAGCCTCTTGGTAATGGGAATTTCCTCACTCAGGAGTTCATGCTACCAGTTAAATCACAAGTCACCCCTATCTCTATCCTACAAGTTCTTATCCAGCACACATAGTGTGGTTGCAAAAGGAAAAAAGAAAAGAGAACAGAACAAACCAAACTTGTCTGTTACATGTGTATGTTAACCTCAAAACATATTAGACTTTGGACTTGCAAAGAACTCAACAAAAATGACTGCTTTTGCTAAAGCAGCCATTTAACTGCACATGTATAAGTCTTCTGACTCCTAGGTGTCACAGGGGAGAGAACACCAGGCCTGGAGTCAGAGAGACCTGAGTTCAAATGTGGTTTCAGAAACTTATTAACTGTGTGACCTTGGGCAAATCTCTTACCTTGTTTGCCTCAGTTTCCTTATCTGTAAAATGGGGGTAATAACAAGCACTTGCCTTGTAGGATTGTTGTGAGGGTGAAAGGAGAGAATAATTGTAAAGTACTTAGCACAGTGCCTGCTTAGCCATACTAAGTGCCATATAAATGTTAGCTGTTATTATAGTTCCTCACTTCCAACTGTGTTGGTTCATGAGAAGAAAAATTGTTTGAGCCCCTGTTTTGAGTCCAAAACAGTTTGGGCTAGGTAGACCCTAAAGTCCTTTCCATCTCAGATGTTCTGTCATCGTTTGAGACAAATTTGGAAAGTGAGGTCGTGTCCAGGTTGGGTTAGGGGGCTGAATGCCAGGCCACAGAACCTCAGTCTTCAAACTGAGTGGTTTCCCTTTCTCTTCCTCCCAGATTTTGGAGGCCTTTGCTGCAGATGACGGCCTCTTTGTGCAGAACTGTGGGCGGCTCATCTCCCTGAGCAGTGCCGTGGTCACCATGCCTCAGTATGAGTTCCGGAACATCTGTGAAACCAAGCTGGAACGCATCACCAGGAGGATTGCCAGCTATCAGGAGGTAGCCACACTCCTTGGCAAGTCCCCAGACCTCCCCATTTTCCTTCCTCACAAAGAGAGTCCAGAGATTGGGCCAGCAGGGATCCCTGATGAGATTCATGAGCTGTGCTGATTTTATTCATTATTTTATTTCATTAATTAGTCAATTCTACATACATTTATTGATCACCCACTATGGGTAGAGGAACTCTAAAGATACAAAATTTAGATAAAAACATGTTTCCTTCCCTAATGGATAGATAACAGTGATATGTAGCATTGTATCTTAAGTGCATAGAGAATCCAATTCATTCTGCAAACATTTATTGAGTACCTACTGTGTGCAAAGTTGTGTGCATTGAATTAGCAGTCAGAGGACCTGGGTTCTAGTCTTGACCTTGCCACTTAATAGCTATATTAATCGAGTTTTGTCATTATATAATGGGTATAACAGATGCAAGAATCCTTTCTATAGTTTTCCTTTATTGAAAGGAAACTAGTCTCTGCTTGAATACTTCTAGGGACAGACAGGTCTCCTATCTCATATGAGCATCTCATTGTCCATGGCTGGGATAGCTCCTGTTTGTTAGAAAGTCCTTCCTTATATCATATCAAACCAACCTGTCTGATTTACCACTACTAGTTCTGGATCTAAGTTTGCCATCTCCCCCCTTGTAATATTTGAAGACAGCATATTCTCACTAAACCTAGTCTTCCCCAGGGCAGACCCCTTTACTTGTCCTCATTTGCTCTTCACATGGACAGTAGCAGAGGTGCAGTGGATAGAGCCGGCCTCAGAGTCTTGAAAACCTGAGTTCAAATCCCACTGCTAGTGCATCCTAGTTGGGTGGCCCTGGACAAGTCATTTAACCCTTCGGTACTGGGCCAACTCTCTTAAGACTATTAAGTTCCCTGTCTGTTCTGTTAGAGGAAGTTCCTTGTTAGGAATTCTGGAATTAATCTGATGAAATCCCAGGTCCAAAAAGTTGCCTCTTTCCCCCACCCCAATCAGATTTCTTCCTATGACACCATCTCTGGTCCCTTCACCATCCCAGTCACTCTCCCGTCCTCTGGTTCTTACTTGTTAATTTCTTTCTTATAATGTGTTGCTGAAATCCACACAATCTGTGGTCTGGTTAGTGGAGGGGGAAACTCCTGAAGATTGGGAATGAAGCAGGGCCTTGTTGTTAGCACAGACCACTTAGGCAGAACATCCTTTCAATCCAGTGATCGTAAAGGGAAGGGGATGACATCTCATTCTCATCCTTGAAAATATGAAAAAGATCTATTTCTGGGAATTTGGGAGCAGTGGTAGCAGAAAAGTTGTGGTGCAGTTACCATGTGCCACCATGGTGCCAGATTATAACCCTTTATCCTTCCTCAGTTTGCAGAGCAGCTGAAGACCAGGGTGAGCCCCGCCTTCAAGCAAGCATCCTTGGAGCCTCATGCCCTCTGCAGCCTGGACTTTTGCCCCACCAACTGCCATGTGAACCTCATGGAAGTGTCTTACCCCAAGAACACTACCTCAGTGGGGAGGTCATTCAGTATCCGATTTGGGCGGAAACCTTCTCTGATTGGCCTCGATCCTGAACAAGGTGCAAATTCTAGCCCTCAAGTAACCTCCTTTTATACCCATTACATGCTTATGTAGTTTAGGTCCCTGTTGGGTAAGAAATAGAGGATAGGTGTGCACAGAGATCACATTTTTACCAGTGGGGAAAACTTTATTCTGAGTCAGTACAATAATTGTCATGATCTGGTTTAAAAAGAAAAAAAAAGCTTCAGAGATTTTGGTTCTTGTTCTGACTTTGGAAATTAACTTTGTCCGTCTTAGGGGGATGGTCTAGATGGCCTCTGTAGATCCCTTTCAGCTGTGACATTCTGTGCCCCTGTGTTTAGTTCTAAAGTCCTTTCTAGTACTAGCATTCCATATTCTAAGGTCTCTTATAGCAGCATGAATGAGTGCAAAAAGTTTAAGAAACCTTGTGTTACAGCACTGGCATTCTATGTTCTGAGGTTTCTTCTTGTTCTGACATTCCATATTTTGTGTTATAAAGGTCTTTCTAGGTCTAATATTCTCTGAGTGTGTACTATAAGCCTGTCCCTGTACCAGATGGTATAGAAGACAGTATATTTTCAGTTATGGAAGGTGCTTATGTTCTAGTTGGGAAGAAAAGAGTCACATCTAGGAAATAAAAAAACTGATACAAAGAAGTAGAGAATTCTCACTCTCTCATTCTCTCTGTATTTATGTGTGTATATGCTTATATACATTATGTGTGTTTATTTCTATGTATTATTAGATGTTGATCTCTAATGGGTTATTGGGTGTTCTTGAACACATATTTCCTTTCATCTTCTAGGTCACATAAACCCAATGTCCTATACCCAGCACTGTATCACCACCATGGCTGCCCCATCCTGGAAGTGCCTCTCCCAGGAGGATGGGGACTCTCATGACAGGAACCTGATGGATAGTACCATCAACCAGCAGAATGGGGGGCCAGGGCAAGAGGACCGAGGCTTGAGCTTCCTGTTGAAGCAGGAAGACCGGGAAATTCAGGATGCCTACATGCAACTCTTCAATAAGCTGGATGTGGCTGTGAAGGAAATGAAACAATATGTCATGCAGATTAACAAGTGAGACTGAGAAGGATGGGTGGCTAAGGTTGGGGATGCCGAAAGAAGGCAGAGAGACTGGGAAGAAGGAAGCCAGAGCGGGGAGGAACATTTGCAGGCTGTGCTAGAGGCGGCCTCATCGTTGTCTGCTGCTCATTTAATTCAGCAGGCATTCCCAGGTCAAAGGCTGTGTGCCTTGAGCCCTAAGAATTTAGAGCCAATACTGATTATCATAATAATGCAGGAGAAATGTTTTATAGTTTTAGACTTAGAAGTTGGGAGATCTGGGTTTGGATGTCACCTCTGACACACACCAGATATATAATTCTGGATGAGGCATTTCCCTTCTTTGAGACTCAGTTTGTCCATCTGTAAAGTGAGGCTAATAATGTCATTTGCCTCATGAGGTTGTTGGGGATGAAATGCTTTGCAAGCCTTGATGTTCTATAGAAATATGTCACTGCTATTGCTGTTATTATTATTATTATTATTATTATTAGTAGTATTCTGTCAGTCAAAGATTCATGAGCCACATTTCCTGGATGTGGGCATTCACTCTACCATATTATAGGTCCCCCTGTATCTTAGCAAATGGCCTTTATGGGTTTCTTTGACCAATAAAATTCATTACTGAGCAGTAAATACTAAGAATAATAATGATAACCAATTAATAAGTATTTATTAAGTCCTTACTATATTCCAGGCACTGTGTTAAGGGCTGGGCAGACACATTGAGGTGAGATGACTGCTGCCCTCAGGGAATGTTTCTGGGGACATTCTAAGATATTTATATCTAACATTTCTCTAGCAACTTTCTCATAACTTCTTTGTGCGGTCTGTATAATCATGGCCTTATGAGTTCCCCATTATTTGAGTCCCTACTACATGTAGAGGAGAAGTGCAGGCCATATGACATTGTTGATAGAAGAATGTACCAGAAGTCAGGAAATCTGGAGTGTAACGTTATCTTTGTCATTGTATGGAACTGTGGGCCAATTGCTTGGCATCTTTGAGTACCAGTTTCCTTCTCTACAAAATGAGGGGATTAGAAATTGATAGTTTCAAGAAGAGTTTGGAAGGAACACAGACAAATAGAGCAGTTTGATTACTTCCTGTCTCTCCTTCTCCCTCTCCCTATACACACATAGATATACACATGTGTATGTGCGTGTGTGCGCATGTATGCATGCACACATTTTCTTAATACTAATAATAGTTATCATTTGTATGGTTATTTCATTTATATATTTTAATAAATATATGATATTTTTATAAATATATATGTTTATATAGTAATTTTAGGTTTTCAAAAACATGTCATTTCTTATCTTCACAACAACCCTGTGAAGTGTAGTTACTATTATTATCCCCATTCTACAGATGAGGAAATTGAGACTGAGAAAGCTTAGGTGACTTGCTCATGGTTCACACAGTCATTAACTCCTTGAGGCAGGATTCAAACTCAAGTTTTCTTGACTCAAGTCCAACATTCTATTCACAGGGTTTTTAAACAACCTTCTCACTTGCTCTTTGTGAATGATTGTTAAGTTTTCTTAGGGCTAGATAATCAACAAAACAATACATCAAGCTTTAATCTGTATTGTTGTCCAGTTTCTGTGGTATAAATGCTCCCACTGAAAATTTAACATGACTCTCGAGCTATAACCCTGGTTGTCAGCCGCTTTTGACTTTCAAGCTGGCGATTGTCAGGTAGAAATGCCAAGGCGTTCTAGAAGGTTTGAGCTGCATGAAACCTTGGGAATGCTCAGTGTTAGAGATGGTAGAGACTTTAGCAAGTAGAGTTTAGAATGTTAGTGATGGAAAAGACCACAGAGATGATTTATTCTATTACTTCCATTTTACAGAAAAAGAAAAATCTAGAGATGTGTTAAGTGATTTGTCATGTGTCACCCAGTAGGCTAATAGCGGCATTTGAAATGGCAATGATTTTAGAAGGGAGACTGGGAGAGGGAAAGATAAAACAGCCACTTAGTCCTTGTCAGATCAGTTTCAGCCTGAGATTGGGACATTTTTCAGATCTGTCATAATCACAGGAACTCTGAGAGTTCTCATTCCATGGCTTCACCTTAGTATTTTTGTGTTTTTTTTAGGTTATTGTCTACCATCACAGAACCAATGGGTGATGGGTCCTGCGAACCTCTCTCCACTGAAGAGGTCTCTGCCTCTCCCCTGGTCAGTGAGGACAGTGAGATCGACAAGGTGGACCATGGTGGGATCAAGAAGGTGTGCTTCAAAGTGTCAGAGGAGGACCAGGAGGACTCAGGACATGATACAATGAGCTATCGGGACTCCTACAGGTAGGATACAAGGTTGAGAGTGGACGGGCATGGTCATACTGAAAAGGAGGCATAGACTTGCTGGGAAATCTTTTCTCTAGCAAAGGCCCTGGGTCGTGGAGCCTGGGGCATAGCCCTGTCTCTTATACTTGTTGACTGTATAATCTTAGACCAACCACTTCATATCCCTGAAATTCAGTCTTTTCATCTGCAAAATGACAATAATAATCCTTGCCTCTTTGATGGGGTGGTAGTGGGGGGGGAGTAAAAGCCTCAGATGAGATAATGAATGTGAAAATGCTTTATAAATGGTAAAGCATTATAGGAATATGAAGAATTAGTAATTAAATTGCTAATTAATTACTAAAGAATTAATAAGATTGAGATATAGCAGGAGTATCAGCAGTATAAGGTATTATTATTATTATTATATTGTTGTATTACCTAAATTTGTTTCTGTATTACTTACTTTCCCCTCCTCCCAGGGAGACATACCTTATAATGAATTTTTCTTAAAAAAGAAAAAGAGAGGGGTGGCTAAATGGCACAGCACTGGCCCTTGAGTCAGGAGGACCTGAGTTCAAATCTGACCTCAGACACTTAACACAAAACTAGTTGTGTGACCTTGGGCAAGTCACTTAATCCCAATTGCCCTACCTTCCCCCCTCCAAAAGCACCAAAAAAAAAAAGAGGATGAAGAGAACAAAAACTCAGCAAAACCAGTCAATATTTTGAAAAAACTTGTGTTTATATGTATTATTACACATCCATGAATACTACCTTGCCCCTACACACAGCAGGACAGGGTGTCTATGAGAAGAAAATGGGGGAAGATATACTCTCATATCTTGAAGGCATTGTAATTAATCACATGAATTACTACTAATAATGATAATATGAAGTAATAATTTTAGAGTGGAAATAATCCTGGCACTGTGTCCAAGCTTTGAACCTTGCTAACTGTGCGACTGTGGGCAAAACTGCTTCATTTTTCACAACTTCACCTTTCTCATACACAAAAAAGTTAATTCCATGTGCACTATGGAAGAGATGCCAAGGGTTAAGGCCTCCTTGGTTCCAGCCTTACCAAGCTCTTGGATCTAAGTTGTTCTTGGTGACTTTGTGTTTTCCTGCCCCAAAGCTTGAGTCTATCTTCTGTCCTCCTTAGCTTTTTTTCTGTCTCTAGAGTTGGTGCTGGTGTTGACTAGTTTTGAAATGTGGAACAAGCCACACCTCTTCTCCCCTCCATTCACCAGGGCTCTCCCATTGAATCCTCTGTGGCCTGGAATCCACCTGATACCCTCTCTGTGCATTTAGTCCATCTTCCTCTTTCTGACAGTCCTTAAACTTTGTCAGGCTTCTCAGAATGGAAACCTAGAGTTCCTGTTAAGACCTTAGGGATTTTCTCATCATGTCCTTTCTGTATCTTTTTCAGTGAATGCAATAGTAACAGAGACTCCGTCCTTTCCTACACCAGTGTCCGTAGTAACAGCTCTTACCTGGGCAGCGATGAGATGGGATCTGGTAAGTAGAATAGGACCATTTTCAAGATGAAAAGGAGACGACATTAGGGAAACGTTTAGGAAAGATCTAGTGTACATTACACATATATGTAAAATTTTCAGGTGGAAAGGGGTCTTCAGTGGGGAGGATGAGTAGCATTCCAGGCAGAGACAGTAGTATGAACAGAATCCCAGAAGGTCGACTAGTTTTCAGGGAACAGTTAATAGTATAGATTGATAAGAGAGTATGCAAGGAAATTAATGGGAGATAAAGCTGGGAAGGTAGGAGACAGTCAGATAGTGGAGAACCTTGGCAAGACAAGCTAAGGAGCTAAGACTTTATTCAGTAAGTAGTAGGGAGCCACTGAAGATTTTGTATATGGTGAGATCTATAACATGATCAGATCCATATTTTGAAGAGATGACAAGAGATGATGATGTTTCATCTGTTTCATAGAATTCTCGTTTAAAAAAATGTCAGATAGGGGCGGCCAGGTAGCACAGCAAGTAAGAGCACCAGCTCCAGTGTTGAGAAGACCTGGAGATCGAATCCCGGGCTCAGACACTTAGCACCCACCCAGAAACACCTGGCCGTGTAACCTTGAGCAAGTTACTTAACCCCAATTGCTTAGGGGCGGCCAGGTGGCTCAGCGAGTAAGAGCACCGGCTCCAGTGTTGGGACGACCTGGAGATCGAATTCCGGGCTCAGACACTCAGCACCACACCCAGAAATAACTGGCCGTGTAACCTTGAGCAAGTTACTTAACCCCGATTGCTTAAAAATAAAAAAAATAAAATAAAAAAAAATGTCAGATGAGATGCCAACTTGTGAAATTACTCACTTGTTCTCTCTCCTAGGAGATGAGTTGCCCTGTGACATGAGGATCCCATCAGACAAGCAGGACAAACTGCACGGGTGCTTAGAGCACCTGTTTAATCAGGTATACAGACATTCCTTTCTTCTGATGGCTACCAGTCTTCTGATTGCTCTCTTGGGCAAACAGGGGAGTAAAGACTCACAGGAGGTGAAGACAAACATTTTTCAGCTTGTAAGCCAGGGGTCTTAACCCCAGTTTGTGTCATGGCCCCCTGTGGAAGTCATGTGGAGCCTTTGGACCCCCTTTCAGAAGAATTTTTAAATGCACAAAATAAATGTCAGATTACAAAGGAAATGAAGGAATGCCACTAAGATAAGTTATCAAAACATTTTAAGGCTAAGAACTGCTCTAAAGCATCCTTGACCTGGTCCTTGCTTTCCAAGGCTGTGTTCAAGATCCTAGGATTATAGATTTAGAGCCACAGTGACATTAGATGCCAGTGAATTCAATTCCCCCATTTTGTAAATGAGCAAATTGATGCCCAGAGAGGACACATGACTTCCTGGGTGGCTCCACAGATAGAAGTGCTGGATTTTGGGGTTATAAAAACAGTTCAAATGCAGACACTTCATGGCTGTGTGAACCTGGGCAAGTCATTTAACTTTCAGCCTCAGTTTCCGTATCTGTAAACTAGGAATAATAATAGCACTTACCTCATAGGGTTGTTGTGAGATAATATATGCAAATCATTTTGCAAACCTTATTAGTATTATTAATTCTGGCTATGATGGTGACAGTTATCACCACCTAAGTTTATCTGTTTAGAATCTGAGTCAGGATTTGAAACCTGGCCCTCTAACTACAAATCCATATGGCAGATACCTACTGGCTTGAGGCTGTGGAGTATAGCTGAAATTCTCCTTCTCAGGCACCGTCAGCCTGATTCCTTATAGTTTGGGGACCTTCTTTCAATAAAGAGTTGCCCTGATGTGTCATTGAGTCTGAGAGATACTTGGCATCTCAGGGCATCCCAGCAAAGTCCAGATTTTTATATTTTTGCTTTTTGGAGGGGGGAGGGCAGGGCACTTGGTGTTAAGTGACTTGCCCAAGGTCACATGGCTAGTAAATGTTAAGTGTCTGAGGCCAATTTTGAACTCGGGTCCTTCTGACTTCAGGGCTGGTACTCTATTCACTGTGCCACCTAGCCACCCCCAGAGTCCAAGCTGAGAAAGATTTGAGAATAGGCCCAGTGACCTTTATGTCTGTTGTTCATGGACCAGCCTATATAAATTCAGAGAACTTTACCACCAGAAGATTGGGAGGCACTCTTCTGAACACAGAAATTCATGAAGGGCTATGATCTGCATTATTGGAGGGATTATACTCACTTGGAAAATCTTGGATCTTTTGAAGTATTGAGGGTCCCTTGACTGTGTCTCACCAGGCATGGCCCACACTAACGAAATGCCTCTTGTTTAATGCCCAGGTGGACTCCATTAATGCACTCCTAAAAGGGTCAGTCATGAGCAAGGCCTTTGAGGAAACAAAGCATTTTCCCATGGAACACAGCTTGCAAGGTAAGTCTGTGGGTGGGATAATTTGGTATATTGAGACCTCTGTGCAGGTTAGGCACAGTCAGGAGGACTGAGATGAAGCATCGGAATTCTTCTAGCAACCAGACAGTGGTTTGGAACATCAGGATAGAAGGCCAGATTTAGGAGATCGTTAGTTTGAAGTCCTTGCCCTGCTTCTCTCCTTTGGAAATTCCCCACTTAGGATTTTTTGTCTAGTGGGAAGATTGAGCCCTTCTACTTGAAGAAAGTGGCCTGAACCTACTGCTTGGCCTTGGCCGAGATAGCCAGTGTAACAGCCCTCTCAGCCCACAAACCCCTCCTCCTGGGACTCCAAAAAATGTCATATTTTCTTTGGAGATTGATAGTGGCCAGAGCTGACACCTCTTCACACGACCCAGAATTGCAGCTGCCTGTCCTCCTCTGCTTCCCAGCTTACTTACAGAGTCAACAAGGCAGTGTTCTTGCAGCCTCCTTGAAGGGCGAGGTGGTGAGGTTTCAGAATGAGGGTGGGGTCAGGCCCCTGCCCCTGCAGAACTCTGACCCTGGTCTTTTGTTCCTCTTGGTCTCTCTGAGGCTGCTGGTTCCAGTCAGTACTAAGGAAGAAGAGGAAAGTCTGTAGAAACCTCTCTTGTACTATACACTGACTTGAATTCTCCTTTCTTGAAAATAACCTTTTGGCCAGGGGGCTCAAGTGATGTTTGTAGGGAAGAAAGACTGGGGTAAAATCCCTAAAAGCTTGAAGAACAGATATTTCCTCCCTTAGAGTTTGTATGCCCACAGGTGTCCAGCCCAGCTCTGTTCCCCAACACATTCTATGGCTGTCTAGTAACTGATGACAAGGTCCTTTTTCTGCTAAGTTTCCTTCTCTGAAGGAAAATGTTTACCCTTTGAAGAAGGAGACTGGTATGGTAGAAAGAACTGAAATCTCCCTTGAAGTAAGGAGATTTGAGTTCATTCAGATTCAGCCTCTGATGCTTAATACATTAATTATCCTCCTCAGGCCTCAGTTTCCTTATCTGTAAAATAAATGGAGTAGGACCTGATATCCTCCTTTCCAGCTCTTGATCTGTGGCAGACAGGTCTGGGGAAACAGACCTGTGTGATTGACCATGTGTGGGGATGGACAGATGTAGAAAGGCGGGGCCCTAACTCTGCTCCTTTTTCATAAGTTCCATGTTCCTAACAAAATATTGATGACTTTGTAATGTCTCTCATGTAGAACATTACAAACCAACCTGCCCTTTGAGAGGTGAGGGATGAGTGTGTGTGTGTGTGTGTGTGTGTGTGTGTGTGTGTGTGTGTGTGTGTGTGTGTGTGGTTTTGCAGGTACATGCTTTGAATGACTTAACCTTGGTCTTTTGTTCTCTGCTTGCAATGCCAAGGCTTCTGTTCTGTCACTTCTAAGGAAGAAAAAGAAAATGTAGAGAAATGCCTTCTGTTAGGCAACTCTTAGGTCAGAGTCCTTGTATGCAAGGGAAAACTAAGAGGTCAGGATCACTTGGCACCTTTGTCTTATCCCTGTGATGTTATCTGTGCCAAGGATTGAGTCCCAGCTCCCTGGCTATTGCTTGCATAGATGTGGTCATCGGGGCCCTTCCTAGTTGCTACTTTCAACTTTTGAATCACCTGGTACACTAAACAAAGAATCAGGAGGCCCATGTTGTCGGCTTGGCTCTGCCACTGACTTACTGTGTGATCTGAGTGAGTGATGGGATTAAGGGACATCCAAGGTCCCTTCTAGCTTTGCATTCTGTGAGCCTGTGGGGCTCATGACATCGGTGTCCCTAGTGGTGATGGGGTATCACAGGGCATGTCTCTTGACCTGCCCATGGCTGAGGCTTCCCAGCACCAAGTACATTGTCACGGAGTGGGAGCTGTCTTCCCTTCCCCTTCTCCCTCATTCTGTGTCATTCTACTAGCCATTTCTTATCTTTTAACTTGCTCTTCCTACTGCAGACTTTAAACAGAAGGAAGAATGTCCTATCCGGGGCCGGAGCATGATCCAGATAAGCATTCAGGAAGACCCTTGGAACCTTCCCAACTCCATCAAGTCCTTGGTGGACAACATCCAGAAATATGTGGAAGGTTTGTGCACAAGATGGTTTGGGGGCCATGGGAGGGGCATTGAGGAGACCAGTACAATTCAGCAGGGGCTGGTGGTTGCTTCTTTGGTTCAGTGTGTACCTAAACTAATGCCTTAGTCATCTGGGTGATCCTAAAGGATGAAACTCAGAATGGGCCAGTCTGGCATGTGCTCCTTTCTTGGACAGAAATGGGCAAGTGGATGCGTAAGAAGGTTGGTATTTGGTAAGAGGGGTAAGTTTTTTCTGTCAGTGTCCCTTCCAGGACATCATAACATTGATGACTCTAGTCCCTTGGATGTCCGAAAGTGCTCTGATCTTGGAGCACTTTAGTGTAATGAAAAGGGCACTGGACTGGAACTCAAGATAATGACGTGGGTTCTTATTCTGACTGTACACCTTCTAGCTCTGTGATCCTTGGTTGAATAAGGGAGTTGGACTTAGATCAATGATCACTGAGGTCTTGTCAAGTTTTCTCAGTCTATTGTCCCATGTCTTTTCCGTTTTAATAGGATCCTGTCTTCTTTGTTGTAAGCTCCTTTCCATCCATTTTGTAGGGTTCCTTTCTAATTCTGCCATCCTGTATTCTAAGACTGCTTTCACCTCTAAGAATCTGATCTTAGACTATTGTTATGAGGTTAGACAGGGCAAGGGTTGCCCTTATTTTCAAGACTTTGTATTTGGCCACATGTCTCTAGACTATCTTAAGAGCTTAGGCCTGTCTCAGGTCAAGAATCTCTCAAAAGACCAAGTCTAAGCATAGTGTCTCTTTGTGCCCTGTGCCCTTCCTTTTGTCCCCAAGGCTTCTAGTTCCAGGAAAAAGGTGTTTTTTTTTTTAAGCAATTGAGGTTAAGTAACTTGCTCAAGGTTACACGGCCAGTTATTTCTGGGTGTGGTACTAAGTATCAGAGTCCGGATTCGATCCCAGATCATCCCGACTCTGGGGCTGGTGCTCTTACTCACTGCGCCATCTGGCCGCCCCAGGAAAAAGTTTTAAGACAGTTGGAATTAGAGGAGGATCCTTGTTTGGATCTATTCCAGTCCTCTCTCTCAGAGAGCACAGGGATTTCCAGGTTGTAGAGAAAATAGGGGTGTGGGGTGTGTCTGTGTGTTTGTGGGGGGATGTTGGAGGCAGCTAGGTGTTGCAGTGAATAGAGTAGGGAGCCTGGATGTAGTATGTGTTGGCGGGAAGATCTGGGAAATGCTATTAGACATAGAGTTTTTTAGATTTTACTAGAGAATCTCACAGTCCCCCATGCAGTTCTTGTGGATGAGATGGAGAGATGGGAGCTAGAGGAGAGATAGATTTGGGTCTGGTTGAATGACCAGAGTAGTCCTTGATGGCTCACTGTCATCTTGGAGATGTACATTTGTGGTGGAGTGCCCCAGAAATTTGTCTTTGACCCCATGTTCTTTAAAGGTTCTGTTAATGATTTCAGGAAAGACAAAGAAGGCATATTTATTAAATTTCAAATGACAGAGCTGAGAGGCAGAGCTGACTGACATACTGGATGATAGACTCAGGACCCAGAAGGAGTCAACAGGACAGAATAATGTACCAAACCAAAAAAGATAAACGTGAACAGAGACAGAGGCAGTCCTATATTGGGATTAAAGTATAATACAATACAACATAGAATACTATAATATAGTAATAATATAATGCATATCATATGATATACAATACACTATAATACTATACAGTGTAATCTGATGTAATATAAGGTGGGTGGTGGGGTTAAACAGCACTCCCCTCTGTAAAAGACTGGGACATAGTGGATTGTAAGTTCAACATGAGTTAATATTTCTAAGTTCAATTCAACTCAACTGGTGTTTGGTAGGTGCCTTCTATGTTTACAGTTTGTTGGGCAAGGAAAGAATTTTAATTATGCCCATGGGGAGCTTATATTCTATTTACATTCTGTTCTGGGATAAGTAGGGAGGGATAGAGGGAGAGTAGAAGAGGAGAGGTGGAGGAGGAAGGGAGAGAGAAGAGAAGGAAAGGTGAGAGGGAGGGAGGGAGGGAGAGGACAAAGGTAGAAGGGGAGGGGGAAGAAGAAAGGAGAAAGGGCGGGAGGGAAGGAGGAGTGGGTAATGAAAGGCTTCTTGTAGGAGATTACACATGAGCTGAACCTTATGGGAAGTTAGTGATCTAAGACTGGTGTGGGTAAGTAGGGAGTAAATTCTAAGCCTCAGGCATAGCCCGAGAACTGGAATCCGGGAGTTTGGAGGACTGGGAGTAGTACTGGTTTAGCTGGAACTTAGAGTCTGTGAAGAGATGAAATGTGAAATGAAGCTGGAGATGTAGGCTAGAGCCAAATTAGGAAGTGTTCTAAATACCACGTTTGCTTTTTGTCCCATAAATAATAGGAGTCCATGGAAGATTATTGAGGAGAGTGATATGTTTTGGCATGAATATTTGGGAAGATGATTTGGATATTTGAGTAGAAGATGATTTGGAGAAGGGAGATATTGCTCCCAAAGCAGTTAAGTCTTAGGACTGTTTGGAACATAGGAAGCAATAGTCCTGATGCATATCCTCTATCCTAGTCAGAACGCATCTGGAGCATTGTGTTCATTTCTGTGTGCCATATTTTAGGAAGGCTATGGACAGTCTGGAGAGTATCCAGAGGAGTGGGATTAAGATAGTGAGAGGTCTTGAGATCATCTCATAAGAGAATCAGTTAGAAGAACTGGGAATATTGATCCAGGAAGAGAAAAGACTTGTGATAACTGCCTTCAAGTGTCTGAAGTATTATGATGAGGAAGAAAGATCATACTTCCATTTGCCTCCAGAGACCATAGCTAGCGAGGGGCAGTTGTCTAGAATTTCGGAGGGGGGTGCAGCGCAGAAGGCTTAAGCTTGTTGTAAAGGAAAGCTTCCTAATACTTAGAACTGTTCAAAAGTGGAAAAGGGCTATTTAGGGAGGTAACAGGGCTTCTCTCACTAGAAGTGTTTAAACAGTTTCATTGATTAGGGACATTGCAGAGGAAATTTCTGTTTAGGTATTGGATTGAATGGGCTCAGAGACCCCTTCCAGATATCAGATTCTTTGACTTGGTGTCTCTCTCTGAACTTGTGTGGATTTATGTCAGTGTTGTTGTACTTTTGTATGTATGTGTGTGTGTGTGTGTGTGTGTGTGTGTCTAAGATTGTGTGTGTCTAAGATTCCTGTCTACCATAGAAAAAGCTAAATCAAATCAATTCCGCAAACATTTCTTAAGCATCTGCCATGTGTAGACATGTGTCCTGTGCTGGGTGATAGGGATATAAAGGTGCAAATGGTATAGAATTTGTCTTCAGGGAGTTTATAATCTACTGGGAGCAGATAGCAGGTACACAGATAAGTACAATACAAGGTGGGCTGTGACAGGGACAATGGGGAGTTCCAGAGAAAGTGCTTGGAGGAGGACATGTAAGGAGGGAAGAGCACTTCCCTCTGGTGTGGTCAAAGGAATCCTACAAGACACCTGCCTACCTGAAGCCTTGAAGGAAAAGGATGATCCTCTGAGGCAGCAGTAAGGAGGGGATGCATTCTAGGCAGGTATGACTTATGGTAATGCACAGTTATGAGTGATTTCTTACCAAGGCAGGGATTATATCTTATTCTTCTTTGTTTTCCCCACAGCACCCAGCATGGGACCTTGCACATAGTAGGTGCTCAGTAAATGTTTGATGAATGAATAAATTGTGGTATCTGTGTTTGTATATAGGGATAGAGACTGGATCTTTGATTTCATTGATATAGGGAATTCCTGGGTGAGAGAACTCCCGTTATCAATGCTTATTGGCTCCTTCTCTGCAACTTTAGAGGCTTAGAGAATTTCTTTGAGAACTGAGAGGTTGGGTGATTTGTCTAAGGTCTCACACGCAGCATGTGTCAGTGGTGGGGTTTGAACCCAGACCTTGTTGGTTTCAAGTTTGGCTCTCTATCTACCACCCTGCACTGCCTCTCATCTGTGTCTGTGAAAATCATAAAATGTTTGAGCTGGAAAGTGTATAGGCATGTGGAGGAGGAGGAGGTAGGGGAAGGGAACTAGTTTTGCTCCTCTGTTGTTTGAGTACCATCCCTGGAAAGACTTCCTCTGTAGATTCTTCCCCATCACCTCCCATAACCCCAAGCCCAAGTATGGGTGGGGACCTTGTGGGAAAAGCTTTCCTATAGCTCCTCTAGGGAAAGGGAAAATTTGGATGTCATAAGGTGACTGAATTGACATCATGATGCTTATGCCCAAGGCAGTTCCCCCTTTCCCTCACAGCTCAGCCCAGAAATAGGGATTCCTACTTTGTAGACTTGTTATGACCGAGTTTTCCCAGTCCAGAGGAACCTTTGTTCCTTGGGGTGGGTGCCAGCTTAGCAACTTTCCTAGAACCCTTCCCTTTCCCTCTCTCTGTATAGATCAGACCATGTCCTTATTGGCTGTCAAGTAAAGTTCAGAATCCTCTGCTTGGAATTCAAGGTCCTCTCCATCGGGTGCCACCTTGCCTTTCCAACTTCATCTCATAACACTCCCCTCCATGCCAGAGGATGATTTCTATCCCCCAAACACACCTCTCTCTGTACTTGTACTCACACTGTCCCCTGTGCCTGTGATGCCCTCCCTTCCCACTTTGCTAGTTGATTTCTTAACTGCCCTTCCTGTTAAGAGGATCTGAAGGACCCCACCCCCCGCCCTCATGCTTCTCTTGATAAAATTGCTGGTATGGAACTCTCATGTGTTTATTATGTTACATCTACCTTTCTGTGTGTATCTTATCCCTCATTAGACTATAAGCTTCATAAGGCCAGGAGTGTGTCCTATCTGATCTTTATATCTCTTCCTGGGTTGGGCATAGTGCTTAGATTTGCACCTAGATCCTTAATAAATGTCTTCAGTGTTATATTATACTGTCTGAAGTTCTCAGAACATCATTCTAGAGCCTCAGACCTCCATCAGCTTAAGGTCCTGATCTTACCTCCCTTTTCTCTTTCCTTCTAGATGGGAAGAATCAGGTGTTGCTGGCATTGCTCAAATGCACAGGTAATGGATTGGGGAGGCAGCATGGTCCAATGGAAAGGGCACAGGAGATTCTGGGTTCAGATATCGTATCATATTTTTACCCTACTCCTCAGACATTTCTATCCCAGGGCAAAGTACACTCCAGAGTACTCTCCAGGGCAAAGTACTCTAGCAAGGCTAGAGGGGAGAAGTCTGTCTCCAAGGTTGGCCTGTGGGAGATGTGGACACTGAGAAGGATTTTGCCTTGTTGGTATTTATGGTGGGTTTATAGGCTGATTGTACATATGTTATCCTTTGGTCTTTTTTTAAGTGCTGGAGCCTGATTCCTCCCTGCCAAGCCTCCATTCATCACCCTATTTTTCATAAATGAAATGTAGCCTGTGGGCCACATGTGGCCAGACATCAGGTTTTTAGCTTCCAGGGCTTGAAGAGAGAACCACCCCTTGCTATTTGATACTCCCTCCTCCTGTTGCTTACAGGGTTTGAATATGGGCGTTTCTCCACCTCTAGCTGAGCAACCTCTTGCCTCTACCCAAATACACCCCTTCCAGGGCTCATCCAAGAGCATCCTGGTCAGTCTCTGCAGCCCCTGGCCTCTTAGAGTGCCTTCCTCCTGAAGTTCAGCATGTACTGTCAAACTAGAAGCAGGAAGGGGGGTTGTGGTTTTTCTGAGAAGAGATGACCTCCCTCTCAGAGCTGTGAGGATCAAATGAGATATTTGGCAAGTGCTTATCACAGGGTCTGACACATAGTAAGTAGACTCTTAATAAATAGAAGCAAATAGCCTTTCCCCTTTTCCTTGGACCCATAATGGAATTTACTCTGTGTTCATAGTTTAGAATGTACCACGAACTGAAAATTCTTCAAGGTCAGCCCACAGGGACAGGAAAAGTGGCAAGAATCTGTCATGCCCCTTTGTAGTCCCCCCCCCCCCCGCCAAAATCGAGGGTTTGAATCCCATCATCAGATAGGTGTAGAGCCCTCAGGACCATACATGGCCTGCTTCCTGCCCAGATGTAGTCATGGGAACAATGTCAGGTCAATTTAACTCTTTCTCTCTTTCCCTCGGGCAGATACGGAGCTGCAGCTGAGGCGGGACGTCATCTTCTGCCAGTCTCTGGTGGCCGCCATCTGTACTTTCTCTGACCAGCTGCTTGCGGCCCTAAGCTACCGCTACAATAACAATGGCGAGTATGAAGAGAGTAGCCGAGATGCCAGTCGCAAATGGCTAGAACAGATCGCGGCCACAGGGGTCCTTCTCCACTATCAGTCATTGCTGTCCCCTAGCGTGGTAAGAGCCATGGGGCTGGGGGATATAGGGTTGGGATGTGGGGTGGCTGGAAGCACGTGGGCCCTGCCCAACTCTTGCTGCCTGAGATACAGGATACTTGCTGTAAGTTAAGAAGAACCAGCTTCAGTTTACTTACAAGTCAGGGGATTCTAGTCTTGGCCCTGCTACTGACTAGCCCTGGGACCATTTTAGAGAACCATATTAGACCTGGAAAAGAAATTAGGGGTTCTTTGATAGTGACCCTCCTCTATCTAACACTGAGGAGTGATGACCTTTTCTGCTGATGAGGAAGCATAGGAGAATTTGGAATAGGAGGACCTGGGTTTGCACCTCAGTTCTCCCTTTCCAAGCCAATTCAGTGAGAATGAAGTGGCCTACTTTGTGGAAGCTAGGGGGTGTGGTTTATAGAATGCTGGACTTGGGAGTCAGGAGAGCCTTCAGTCCTGCCTCACACTAAGCGGTGTGATTCTGAGCAAGTCACTTAACCTCTATGGACCTTAGTTTCCTCATATGTAAAATGGAGGCATTGAAATAGATGGCCCCGAGATCCTTTCTAGCTCTAAATCTCTGATCCTGTAATAGTCAATATGCTAAGCACCAGGTTATATATAGAGAGACAAAATTTAAAACAACCCCTCTCCTCAAAAAGCTGATTTTCTACTGGTTGGGATAGTAGGTAGGGAATATAACTTGTAACCACTTTTACATAATAATTTGATGAGGGAAGAGAGTGTTAATAACTAGAATAATCTTAAAGCTTTGTTGGGCAAGCCCCTCACCTGAGACTCAGTTTCCCTATTTGTAAAATGAGGGGTTGGACTAGATGAACCCTCATGTCCCTTATACAGAGGAGGGAGTCAGTGCCCTGAGCTGTGAAATGGCTCTCTGAGCATTTCTGCTCAGCACAGCTGTCTTATTCACAGGCTATACCATAATTAAGTATTCCTCTGATCTCTACAGTCTGTTACACTTTTGTGGTAGTGCTTTTCTAGCCATGATCTTCTCTGATCTTTACAGCCTAGTGTGGAGAGGTGGAGTAGGGAGTTATTCGTTTCCTAGTGCCCATTTTACAAATGAGGAAACTGAGGCCTAGAGAAGACAAGTTCACCTAGCAGGTCGTGTGTGTGTGCATGCATGCATGTGCGTGCGTGCATGTGTGCACACATGTGTGTTCACATCCTAGAACACAGGCCTCTTGCCCTCCAGTCCAGTGACCTTTCTCTTCCACCAGGGTGCCTTCCCAGAAGGCACTGGGGTGTTTTCCTGCTAAGGTACCAGAGCAGTAGTATACTCTGGGTGCAGGTTTTGAGCAACCACCATCACTTGCCGTTGTGAGTGTAGACCTTTTCAGGCATTTGTCTCTGAACCATGTCTTCTTGTGACCTTGACCTCTATCTATATATGTGACCTCTATCTATATATATCTATGTGTGACCTCTATCTATATGTGACCTTGATCTATACTTTGGGGTCTTTGCTTCCAGACTGAAGTATAATTTTTTTCTCTTTATTTTTCTTGTCTTTTATTTTGTTACATGGGTAATTATGGAAATATGTTTTGCATGATTTCACATGTATTGTAATTGACATCATATTGCTTGCTTTCTCAGTGGGTGAGGGGGGGCTGAAAGGACGGAGAGAATTTGGAACTCAAGACTAAAAAAAAGAATGTCAAAAATAAATAAAAAGAAATTTATTTTTTAAAAAAAGAAAAAATTGGCGGCATCCGGCCTCCTCAATGTCCCTTATAGCACCAACATTCTCTTAATTCCTCATACTGTGTCCCGGCCTCTTCCATGCAGTGAGTGTCCTACCAATCTTATTTTTATTTCCATACTGTATTGCTTGCTGTTTTCCCCTTTCTTTCCTCTTCTTCTCAGGGAATGTTGGCATCTCTGACACAAACCACCAATAGTCTTGTTTTCAAGAGGCAGGTTGCAGGCACAGGGGAAGAGGGAGATGTGTGGCTTCTGTTGTTTGCTGAGATTTTAATACTTTGGGGGAGAAACAAAGCTTTGGTTTGGTTTATCTGTAAAAGCGGGATCATGCTGCCCTCTTCTGGTAAGATGCCGCATGCCATGGGCCAAATCACACAGCCTCTTCTTTTTCTCATAGCTGGCAAAACAGGTCTTAGAAAACCCATCCTTAGGTCTTGGTGTCCTCATCTGTAAAATGAAGAGCTTGTACTATATGACATTCAAGGTCCTTTCTAGCTCTAGGTCTGTGGTCTTTGTCTTTGGGTCTGGAAGAGAATGCAGAATACCAAAGCTATATTTTCCTTAGAGACCATTTAGTCCAGTTTGTCAGAGGAAAACAAGAGGTGGATGCCAGGTCCAAAGCAGGGTGGATCTGTGCTCATAGTGGCAAGCATAGAAGACTGAGTGCTCTAGTTTGCTATTTTCTGACTCTGAAAGAAGGTTCTAACAGTTCATCCTTTCTTCATTCATTCTTAGAGGGAGGAGCGCATCATGCTGGAGGATATCCGGGTCACTTTGTCAGAGCTGGACAGTGTCACATTCTCATTTAAACAGCTGGATGAGAATTTTGTCACCAGTAAGTGTTTTCTGTTTGCTTTTCCCTGTCTGGGAGAATTGTGTCCCTCAGTTTCTGTCTTAGAATTCTCTGATTGGCAGAGTCCCCCAAAGGTCATCTTGTTTGTCACTTGGGTCAAAAGATTTAGATCTAGAAAGGGACCTTAGAAATCTAGTCCTCTCATTTTATAGAGGAGGAAATTTGGACATAAAGATGTTTAGTGATGTGTCCAAGGTCACACAGGTTTCAGGGAAGAGACCCCTGTTTTGAATCTCGGTGTCCTTGTTGGCATTCTTTTGGATTCATTGGGCTATCTATCCTCCTGCCTCAAAGCAGGACAGGTGCCCTTACCTGCCCCAAGTTGATGGGTGTGCATATTCTTCTTCCAGCAAGGAAAGCATATAACTACCTCCCATAGTCATGTATCTGTCCTGGTCCAGCCTCCAGCCTAGAACTAACAGCAGTGGAAACAATGGTGGCTTTCCTGTGGATGAGCAGCACCTGCCCCACTACAACCCCAATACTTCCCTTGCTCCCCATCCTGTTTGTTGGTGCTTGCCATGGTTAGAATTTCATTCCTTTATCTTAGGGGTTCTTAATTGTTTTGGTGCATTGGATTCCTTTGGCATTCTGGGGAAGTCTATGGACTCCTCAGAATTATGTTTTTTAATGTGTACCCCCCCAAAAAATTCAGAGGAGTACAAAGGAAACATTAAAAATAACAAGGTCACAGTCCCCCCAGTTTATGATCCTTTAAACTGGATGATCTTTAAATTGCTTCCAACTCTGAAGAGTCTAAAACAGGAATTCTTGACCTTTTTAATGTGTCATGGGCACCCTTGGGCGGTCTGGTCAAGCCTATGACCCCCTTCTCAGAATAAACTTTTTAAAAATTCATAATTGGAGGAAATGCTAAATTTCAGCCAGATGTTAGTAAAAACAATGCTGTATTCAACCCCCCGCCCCTCCAATCTAAGTTTGTGGAACCTCTGAATGCTTTGGTCCATGTCAAATTTCAAAGTACTGAACATATCCCTTTCCCCCAAAGTATATTCAAAGTGTTATTCCTTAAGTGTTTGTGAATTCTTTTCTGGGAGAAAATGTTGAAAGGGTTAGACGTGGTGGTTACTGGGTGCTAGGGGTGGGGTGTATGAGAATACAAGGAAAGGAGGGGGGCAAAAGGCATAAAAATAGGAGCCTAATCAAAGCATAAGCAGAAAACTGGCCCCAGGCCAGTGCTACAAAGAAGCATTGAGGTTCTGGCTCCAATGGACCATGACAAACTCTCTCTAGAGGTCCAGGGCTCTTGGCTGTAGAAAGGTATTCTCAATAGCTAGAGAGGCAGCAGTAGAAAGACCAATGGTCTTTGAGCCAAGAGACCTAGGTTCAAATCTTGACTTTGCACTTAGTGGCTATTCGACTTTGGACAAGTCACTTCTCCTCAGTTTCTTATCTGTAAAATAGGAATAATAATCTTTATGCAACTTACTTCATGGGGTTTTTGTGGGGGAGGTGCTTGGTAAACCTGTACACTCTGTAGAAATTTAAGTTGTGAGTTACCTTCCCCAAAAAATGGACATCCACCCTAGGAGGTAGCATGGTATAGGAGAAGGAACATGCTGGCTCTGGAATGGGGGAACTGGATTCAAATTCTGCCAGTAATATTTAATCTGCAAGTAATACTTGCCCTTGTGTGACCATGGGCAAGTTACTTCACTTCCCTGGGTCTCAAGTTTTATTTGTAAGATTAGAATAGCAACCCCCCAGGGTTATTGTAAATATCAAATGCTATTTGTAAAGTGTGTAGTAGGTGCTGTATAAAAGCTATTGTTGTTGTTGCTGTTATTATTATTGTTACTATTTAGCACATACAAGAGCTATTTGGCATTGTGATGGGGATATAGGGCGGCAGATTTTCAAGCCCTTCCCAAAAGCAATGATTGCTTCCATTTGATTATTGTTCTAAGCCAAAGATGTGGCAGTGGATGTCAGGGCATTCAGTAGGCTCTGGGGGTCCTGTCGAGTGGTTCTCTGGGGCGTGAAGCCTGGTTTGGAATCAGCTACTTATGATGGCTAAAAGTAGAACCCTCTAATTGCTCTTCTCAGTCTTGGGAACGATCACTCCAAACCCTTCCCCCTCCACCCCCCCCTTTTTTTTTGTCTCTCCAGACACTCATGTCTTTTATCATATTGAGGGCAGCCGCCAGGCCTTGAAGGTCATTTTTTACCTCGACAGCTATCACTTCTCCAAACTACCCACCCGGCTGGAGAATGGGGGCAGTTTAAAGCTGCATACCGTCCTCTTCACCAAAGGTATGTTCTCTGATGGGCTGGGGCAGGAGTGGGGCGTTAAGACCCATTCCCAGTGTGTTTGGGCCTGTGTGTCATGGCTGCCTCGGTTCCTCCACAGCCCTAGAAAATCTGGAGGGGCAGCCACAAGCCGGGGGCTCGACCACCTCACTCCTGGAGGAGCTGCAGCAGGAGGTCAATGCTCAGTCTCTGGAGAAAGTCCAGCAGTATTACCGAAGGCTCAGGTAGCAGCCCCTCTTGCCCTCTTCACTCCACTCAGGGGTGCCACCTCTGGCTGTTTGGGTTTCCCCAAGGCAAGGGAGGTTGAGTAGCCCTTGTTGGAGGGTGGCTGGGAGCAATAGAAAGCAGAGTGATACAGTGGATAGGACTTTGGACTGGGACATAGGAGACCTGGATTCTAGTCTCAGATCTACCACTTATAGGGTGGACTCCTCTGCATCTCCTTTTCCTCCTGTATAAAATGAGTAGTATGAATCACATCATCTCTGAGGGTGTTTGTTGGCTCTGACATTCTGTGTCCCTGTGACATGAGCTAGAGGCAAGGCCAGGGTGGGAGTGGGGCAGTATGCTGGAGGTAAAATCTGCCTTCTAAGCATCAGCGAGATCCGGGTTCTAATTCAGTGGCTCATAGTGTGGTTCCCTTTCAGGACGTTTTACCTTGAAAGGTCCAACCTGCCCACCGATGCCAGTGCGACTGCGGTGAAAATTGATCAGGTACCTCCTTCCCTCTTGGCTTTCATGGCTTTTTCTTTTCTTCCTCTCTCCCTTCTTTTTGCTTTCCTGTTTTCTTCCCTCTCTTTCCTATAGATTTCTGCTGATTTTTAATGTGTCTATTTTATTTCTCTATTCACCTCTAACTTTCATGAGGGGCAAGGACTGTGTACTTCCATGGATATTTCTTGAGTACCTGCTTTGGGTGATATAAAAGAAAAATCAGTTGTGGTCCTTAACCCTTGGGGAGCTCACAGTTTTTTTGAAAAACAAGACTTATAGGGGTGGCTAGGTGGCACAGTGAGTAGAGCATTGGTCCTGGAGTCAGGAGGACCTGAGTTCAAATCCGGCCTCAGACACTTGACACTAAACTAGCCATGTGACCTTGGGCAAGTCACTTAACCCCAATTGCCCCTCCAAAAACCAAACCAAAACAAAAGATGTCATCAAAGGGTCAGAATGTCTGATTTGGGCATTCAGTGCTGATAGGTGATGGCTGGAATTTCCAGGGA
The DNA here is from genome assembly GCF_028583685.1 of Petaurus breviceps papuanus. Lineage (NCBI taxonomy): Eukaryota > Metazoa > Chordata > Mammalia > Diprotodontia > Petauridae > Petaurus > Petaurus breviceps. The sequence continues at coordinate 2,362,710 of NW_027187360.1, read as the reverse complement.
AAGATTCCTGGAAGAGTTGGTGAAGGCAGGAAGAAAACAAAGGCACAGAAATGTGACTAAAGCTTATCTGTCTCACTGGGACAGTGGAAATAAAACAGCCTAGTTGAAATGGAAGGATGTGAAAGGAATAGTGGGAGATGAGGTCAGGTACAGTAGGTACGGTTAGACTGTGGAAGACCTCAGTTCTGAGATAGGGAATTGGTTTGATTGTAGAAGACCTTGAAAACCAGGAAAGGGAATAGCATAGTCAGAATTTTTGAGCAAGGGGTAACATTGAGCAAGGTGCCAATGTGGAACATGTATGTATGATATCTTGGAAGGGTAGAGACTGGAGGCAGGGAGATCCGTCTCTGGAGAGCCTGATGTTAAACAGTGAGGTTAGGTCAGCAGCCATAGGGATGAAGAGAAGAGGGATGGGTATGTGAGGCATGAGGATAGAAGTGGAGATGATGCATTTGGAGCATATGGCCATGAATTCTGGTTCTGGGGCTTATTAGTTGTGTGACTAGGGGCAAGTCATACCTGTCAGAGCCTCACTTTCTTCATCTGTAGAAAGAGGATGTTGGATCAGGTGGTATCTGAGGTCTTTCCCAGCTCTGGAGCCTGTAAAGTCCATGGGATGTGGTCACAAGCCAGGTTCATGGAAACAAGGGTCAGAAGTCTTCGACTTTGGGAAACTCAGTAACTCTTTGACTACTTCGCAGCTGATCCGTCCCATCAATGCCATGGATGAGCTGTGCCGCCTAATGAAGTCCTTTGTCCACTCGAAGCCTGGCACCAGTGTGCCTGGCGCAGGTCTGCTGCCCATCTCTTCTGAGCTCTGCTACCGCCTGGGTGCTTGTCAGGTCACCATGTGTGGCACGGGTATGCAAAGGTGAGCTGCCCCATCCCCTGCCTGCCACCCTCCCTCTCCTCCCCTGCCTCCCCCCCCCCCCAATCACTCATGGGAGATAGGAGCTACTTAAGTGGACCTTCTGTCTAGGAGTACATTCCTCCTGGGACTTAAGAGATGCCTTTCAAAACAGCTTTCTCCTTCAGATCCCTTAAACCCTGACATTTTCCATCAGTGGAAAGCGTGCCCTGGCCTGATTCTGATGCTGACACTTCCAGCAGTGGGATTGGGGGCAGAATTACTTTACCTGAGTTCCAGTTTCTCTGACTATAGAACAGTATTAATAATACCTACACCACCTCTCCCATAGGGTTGTGAATCTTAAAGCTGTAAAGAAATGTGAGCAGTTGTTGTTATGACCTTGGGAGGCAGCAAGATTCAGTGGAAAGGACATTGGACGGGGTGTCAGGAAACCAGAGGATCGCTGGCCCCCTGTGTGACCTTGGAAAAATCTCTTCCTCTTGCTGGGCCTTAGTTTCCTCATCTAAAGTCAAGGATTTGACTACATGATCTTTAACGTCTCTTTCAGCTCTGATATTCTAGAATGATTTACTTCCATGTTCTGGGCCAGTTTCTTCCTTTGTAAAATGGGGGTGGGGAAGGGGTCTGTAAGGCACTTTCTTGCCAGCTAAGCCTTTGGAAGTAAAAGGCTGCCATCACCTGTAGCAGCAAGCACCCCGGCGTTCCCAGGGTGGCTGCTAGCAATACAGGTTCTTGGATCTGCTTTGTTAAAGGAAAGCAACTCAAAATGGGTTAACAATCTTACTTTAATCAGTCAGACATATATCGTTTACCTTGTTCAGGGGAAAAAGGTCAGCACCCCGAACTTCAAAGCATACAGGCAGAATTATCAAGACAGAAACAGATCAAGTAGACAGATTTCCAAACTGTCCAACCATTACATCCATACCCAGTCAACATCTGGGTTTCCACATCTGGGTTTTTCAAAGCTGGGGGACTCTCAACTACGGCTTCCCAAAATTCAGATTAAATCACAGAACACTTCACAAAGTGAGTCCCAAAACAAAGCTACACATCAGGGCTTATATAGCCTTCTCCTGGCTCAGAGAATGTAACAACCTTTTGGACCCACTGGCCAATCAAAAAGTATCTACTGAAAAACAAGCCTCCCACCCCAGGCTTCAGGTGCACTTTAGCCTAGGGGCAGGGAAGATCTTCCAAATTTGCATTCCCATTACATCACCCCAGGCATTTATTTCATAATCCTCTATATGGCTGGATTCCTCCCCCTAGCCCCCATGCCTGTAGGCTGTATGAGTATCTAGGCTGTGTCCTCAGTGTCTGTGGGTAGGCCTTATGAATACTAGGGAGAGGGGCCTTCAGGCAAGGTCAGTCTCTCCACAATGAGAATTCTAGACTCTGGCCTTTTGGATCACCAGAGGACTGGCCCCAGATCACCAGAGGACTATCTTAGATTAATCAGAAAAAGAAAAAGGGCAGGGAGGGAGTGGGGAAGCAAGACAGGTATTTATTTTGAAATTTAATGAAATGGGTCCTATCCCCTGATCCAGGTTAAGCCCCACTAGAATATAGGAAGCTTGGTATACCTACAGTGCTTTTCCAGGGGAGACTTTCCCAACTGGAGTTGGGGTTATAGAAAGCCCTCAGAAGTAGATGTACGGTTCTCTATGTAGTCCTCCCAGGCCATTGTTGAGGGGAAAGGGGACTAGGGAGGGTGTGTCCTTATTCCTGAGAGATTACTTGAAGATCCCTGCTCTGAGAGTTTCTCATTGACCTCTCATCCTTGTCCTGTTCCCAGGAGTACCCTGAGTGTCTCCCTGGAGCAGGCAGCCATCCTGGCTCGGAGCCATGGGCTACTTCCCAAGTGCATCATGCAGGCCACAGACATCATGAGGAAGCAGGTAAGACCCTAGGCCTGGCAGGACAAAATTGGGAACCAGACTTGGGCACAGGACCCAGGATTGCTTAGGACTTGAGCCAGCTATTGCTGACACCTTCTGAGGGCTTATTGTGTGCTCAGACCAGATTATTCAACGTCAGTCTCTCTGCACATGGGTTGTGTTGCTACCACCAACTATCATGAGAGGAAGGGAAAAGGGGACCAGTGGGGCCTAGGTCCACTTTGGGGCTGGCACTGTTCACCCCACTCCCACCAGACCTGACTCATCCTAAGGGGGAGCATCGTCAGCATTTCACACCACAATTCACCACTTAGCCCACTCCCTGCCTCTTTGAACAATGTCGCTGTGAATCTAGGGTTTCTACCTAGTTTGGGCCTTTCTAGTCTCTCATCTTTCCCCCTCTTCCCCATCCAGTAGCTACAGGGTTAATGCTACCCAGCCTCATCTCTCTCTCTCTGTCTCTCTCTGTCTTTCTCTGTCTCTCTCTGTCTCTCTCTGTCTCTCTGTCTCTCTCTCTCTCTGTCTCTTTCTGTCTCTCTGTCTCTCTCTGTCTCTTCTCTCTCTCCCTCTCCCTCTCTCTCTCCCTCTCTCTGTCTCTCTCTCTCTCCCTCTCTGTCTCTCTCTGTCTCTGTCTCTCTCTCTGTCTCTCTCTGTCTCTCTGTCTCTCTCTGTCTCTCCTCTCCCTCCCTCTCTTCACCCCCCCTGCTTCCTCTCCTCTCTCTCCTCCTCCTTCTCCTTTTCTCTCACCCTCCAGGGACCCAGGGTGGAAATCCTGGCTAAAAACCTCCGAGTCAAGGATCAGACGCCCCAGGGAGCACCTCGGTGAGTACTGTGTTCTTCCTCAGGGAGGTGTCAGGCCATGGAGCAGGGTTAACCGTTGCTCAGAGCCACCACTCCACCTGATCGCACCGGCTTACCTGTGCCCTGTGCCCAATGACTCACTTCATTTGAATGCCATGTTTGAGTGACACCTGTTTGTTCATTCATTAACCTGAAATATTTGCTGGATTAACTTTTCCCATAGTCCTTTGTGTCTGCATCTTTGCTCTCACTGTTCCCTAGCCTTAGAATGTCTATGCTCTGATACGGTCTCTATGACCCTGGATCAGCTCCTTTAGCCTCTCAGAGCTTCAGTTTACCCATCCACAAATTGGGAATAACAGTCCTGGTCCTATCTACCTCATAGGAATATTATGCGGAAAGTGCCTGGTAAACCTCGAAGCAGCGTTTTAGCTATGTCAGCCTCTTCCTGTCCTCCCCCAGTATCCGATGCAGTGCTCAATGAACAGATATTTGTTAACTGAGCATCACCCAGTGGATAGGGCCCTGTGCTTTAGAAGGAGAGGGTTGCAGAGGAGGGTGCCTGGGAGCAATTAGGTCGTTTGTGTCTGTGGGTTACCCTTTGACTCTCCTCATCTGTCCCCTAGGATCTATCAGCTGTGTCAGCCACCTGTGGATGGAGACTTGTAAATAAGAAAGGACAAGAACCCTTGCTTTGTTGGAGACCCTGGAAGTGTTCAGCAGAGAGCCAACCCTCAGGACCCTTGGTGTAGCTCATTCCCCTGCTGGCAAAAACCCTCCCCTTGCCAGGGTACAGGAGATAAGAGCCTGCTGCCAAGAGCCTTTTCCTAAGACAGGCCAGACTACTTGAAAGCTGCCCGGTTCTCCTCATCCCAGAATCGGCCCCCATGCCCACCCTTGTCTACATACGTGTGAGGCCATTGCTTCCTCTCTTGGACATAGCTACTGGGGGAGATTGCAGACCTGGCAAGTATAGCTGGACTGGGGCTGGATGTCTCCAGTCAGGTGCCTGTGAAGAGGATGGTGGTCACTTGGTGCAACGGAGAATCAGAGCCTGGTCCTGCCGCTGATCAGTCATCTCAAATGTGGTTGCTGTCCCTAACCCCCTTGTAATCCTGAGCCCCTTTTATCATCATGGAGCTATCAAGGTCATTGGGCCAGTGGGTTAGAGTCATCAGACCTCCCTCGTAAGACACCACTTTCTAAATTGATCAATCTGCACTTTTGAAACCCATGTCTGGCACAAATCTTGGGTTTCCTTCCAATATGAAAAGAAATATTTATTCTGGAGCTCTTCGCCATCACAGATCCCCCAGAAAGAAGCCCTTTCTGTGCCTAGCGCATAATATACATTCCGCAATCACTGCTTGTCATGGGTCTCCTTTCCTTAGTGTTCAGGGGTAGGCATTAACCCTTACTGATGCTGTCTGTTATATTCTGCAAAGCCAGTCCTGATTGATCTGGTTGGCATTAACAAGCCTGAATCAAGGATGGAAGTTGGACTGTACCCATTTTCCCTGTAATAGCAGAAGGACTATGTTGTACCTATTTATGTGGAATGACACTTCTGGGTTTTTGGGTGTTTTTTTTTTTATTGTGTGATTATATATTTGAGATTTTAAATTTTAAAGAAAGATATATTGTTTAACACGGGACCAACACGATGTAGCTTTCACATTTCCCAATTCTACTAAAAAACAAAACTAAGTGATTTGAAAATGAAGGTTTTACTTTTTTAATACTAGGATTTTAGGAAGACAGAGTTTCATATCAAGAAGCAAAGGATCAGGTGCCTCAAATGGATTTCTCTTCCCCTGCCCCTATATCAGAATGCTTTCAGTTTATCAGTATTAGATAGAATGCTACAACTTTATTGTAGGCAAAAATGGATTAAGAAATGCCCAGAGTATCAGCTGTGTGCTTCTGGGAACGCTGTGATAGGTAAGATCTAGGAATCTCTTTAAAAAGTTTTAGTAAACAGAGGGCATGCACATGGTGGGGCCCTTCCCCCCCTTTCCCTAACTCATCTTCAAATTATATCCTCTTAACATCTCAGTCCTGGTCTGAGGTGTATATATATACATAAAGCAGGTGGAGAAAATCATGTTCAGAAGGAGAAAGGCTTCCCAGGTGCTCTTTTTTAATTTATTTTTAATTTGAATTTGCCTTTAGCAGGGTATTTGAGGCCCTTGGTTCAGTCTGCTAGCTAGCCAGGAAGGCTCCCAGAATTGAGGAGCTATCACTGGCCTAACTGTTCCCACTGCTGCCTTCCCACCTTCAAGAAAGCTTGCTCCAAACCTGTGGCAAACTAGCTTAGTGGCAGCCTACACAAGGTAGTTGTCCCTTTTAATAACTCTTTATGCAGGGTCTGAAATGCTGAGGCTGTGTGAGAAGGAAAAGTCAACTTTCCATTTCTTTAGCCAATGGCCAAGATGAACTGTGGGGTCTGGAGGTTGTCATTGGGGTCTCAGGTTTTCTCTCAATGCTTCAGGTCAGAATAGTATGACAAAGCAAATCATTGCTTGGAACACATGTACAGACTTCTTGGTTTTCTCAGTGTTGTCTCGATGGGGTGGGGATTGGGAGGAAAACAGGTCCTTCTTTTTCCAGCACTCACTGGGAAACAAGTGATGGCCCTTTCTCCAGAGAGAAAAAAAGAGTGAGAGAGAGACCATCCAGGTTGCCCACCACAGTGGGCATGTGTTTGGTGTGGGAAGATGGTTGGGTCTCATTGGACTGGGGGCAGAGGTTGGCTCTCAAGAACATGGGCCTTGTGCACTGGTTTACATGGACATGTACATAATATTCTCATTAAATTCCTGATAGATTTTTTTATTATTAAAAGTTGGTTTATATTATAAAGAAGGAAGCTGTGATTTTCATTGGAGCTGTTCTGTTCTTTGGGGGTGGTTGATGCTTACTCGTCGCCCTAGCCAGACCCAGAATTGCGTAGGATAAAAATCATCAGCAGGGGTTTCTTGTGTAATGAGTTTGTGAACCAGAAGAAGCATCCCTTTGTTGTCTCCCCAGACTTCAGGCATCTACTCCTGGTTGTCCAAGGGCCGTTATTGTAACATGAACCCGTATACTAAAGTGCCATTTGATGGACCTTTCCTCTTCATTGCTATCAAAAGTTAACAAAAAGAGCATTCGAATAGCAGGAGGGAGGGAGACCTGAATTCTTAACCTAGCTCTGTTACTAATTTGCTCTCTGCTCCTGGATAATTCACATCTCTCTGGTCTCAGTTTCCTACTTGGTAAAATGAGGTTGTATTGGAAGATGTTTTAGGTCTTTTCCTGCTCTAAATTCTGTGGATCCTTTTGCTGCCAACACTGTCTAATTCTGTGTTCAAAATTCCCCTTTCTGACATTCTGTATTCAATATTCTGTCATATTAATGTAACCTGAGCATCGAAAGATGTGGGATGTGGTAGTGGATAAAAATGTGACTTAGAGTCAGGAAGATACCACTTAACTCCTCAGTACTGCTGAGCAGAATTCTCTAAGATTTTGCTCACCAGAAGTTCCTATGAAAAGGAAATTGCAGATCCAAACCTCCTTCTCCTAATACATGCACATACATATGTATATACATACACATATTAATTGCATTATTTTTTTATGGTCATGTCAGGCTGGTGTGGATTAGATAAGAGAGAGCCTTTTAGCTCTAAATCCTCTGAATGGTTGATTCTTAGTAATCTTAGAGTTTACCAAAACACCTAGGTCTTTTTTTTCCATCAGCTATTGCCTAGCCATACAGATTATTCTTGAACCCAAGCATAAGACAGTTATCCCTATTAAATCTCATTTTATTATACTACATAGCTAGGTGGCTAGTGGATAGAGCACTGGCCCTTGAGTCAGGAGGACCCGAGTTCAAAACCAGCCTCAGACACTTAACATGTACTAGCCATGTGACCTTGGGCAAGTCACTTAACCCCAACTGCCCAGCCTTCCCCGCTCCAAAAAAAAAAAAAAAAAGTGAAAAAATGCCCAGTAGCACAGGACCAATGGCAGCTATTTGTAAGATACTGCGCTAGAGATTTCTCTCTTAAGTTGACATGAATCCATTAATTACTGATATTGAGGCTTAGTAATATAAACACCTAAACTCTCAATCCCTTTCTCTTCATAAGATGAAGCAAGAGGCTTTTTTCAAATGCCTTCCTAAAGTTTTTGTTCTACCTTTATGTCAGGGGTTTTAATTTGGGTTCCAGGAACTTTAAAATATTCTGTTGACTAGTTAGGTAAAATTAGTTTCTTTTATAATTCTATGCATTTTATTTTGTGAATTTTAAGACCATTATTCTGAGAAGGGGTCTACAGGCTTCACCAGACTGCAGGAGGAGTCCATGAAGTCCCCAAAGGATTAAGAATCCCTACTTTATCATGCCTAATCTTTGGAGATCAGGTGGGGGAGGTGTTGGGTTGCAGGTTTAGCCTGATTTCTTTCACCTGGGCTCTAGCCTGAGACACAACTGGGTTGCTTTCTCTGCACAGTTTGTCTGCCATTGCATGCCCCTATCCCCCTACTCCCCTACAAAGTCTTCCTCTTTTCACTCCCTTTCACTGCTATGAGCATCCCTTCTCTTGAGGTCCAGCAGGTGGCGATGATTCCCTTCCTATGACCAGCAGCACTCTGACTTCTATGGGCAGAATCCAAAGGACTGGACTTCCTTTGCTCTACCCTGCTCTGAGAAGCAAAATTCCTTCTCTGTAGTGACTGCCCTGATCAGAAAAGGAGGACTGATCTCTCCTCCCCAGAGTCCAAGAACGTTCTCTACATACAATGATAGAGCTTTACATCTGGAAGAGACCTTAGAACATTGACAAAGTCAGAGCTAGAAAGGTCCTTAGAATGCTAATGTTGGAAGGGACCATGTTCTAACAAGGAATGTCAGTGAGAAGAGACCCTATAATTTGTCTCTTAGAACTGGAAACAACCTTTGAACCTAGAATATCAGAATGACAAGATGCCTTAGGATAAAGAGCACAGAATGTTAGAGCTGAAAGGATTGTGACGCTAATTTGGCAGATGAGGCTGAAGCCAAAAAATGGGGTGACTCCCCAAGATGACTATTTCAGGGTACATAGTGAATTAGTAATAGAGCTAGGATAAGGTCCCCTATCTACAGACTACTATGCTTTCAGTTTGAGTATTTAGTTAAAGACAAACATGCCTCAAAATGGGGAAGGGGGCAGGGTGAGAGAATCTCCAACATGGTTTGCTTTTTTGAAGAGGTAAAGAGGTTGCCAGCTGGCCTAGGCGACTCTTTATTCCTTCACCAAAAAGCCTCTAGCATTAGGAACAACTTCATGACAAAAGCCCCTGATCTCTAGGACCTACTTCAAAGCCATGCAGATCATGTAGAGGGCTAGGCCCTTTGACATTAGTTAGGAGTGGCTTCTCAGTGTTACCTAGAGCAATTTTCCATTACCTTCTTGCTCCTCAGTCTGTCCCTGTCGTTAGCAGCTAGCTTGTCCTGAGGGGAGTTTACGGAGAGGATGGGAACCTTGGGCCCCTGAGACCCAACTCCCAGAAGACGAGTGGTACAAGCTCATGCCACAGACTGAAATGTCAATACAACCTTTTGGCTAAACTCTGACTCGTCTTTCCATCTGAAACTGTAGCTGCAACCTCCTAGGTTTTTTAGGATTTTAGGAACTCCTTTCTAGAAAATGAGTTGGTAATGATCACTAGTATTAAAATTGAAGGTGAAATTTATTTAGTATTTTATTTTTCCCCAGTTAATATTTGTTTGTAAAGTTTTGAGTTCCAAGTGCTTTCCCTTCCTCCCTCTCAGTCAGTAATATTTTTAAGCATCTCCTCTATCGCTGGACAGCTAGGTGGTACAGTGAATAGAGTGGCAGGTTTGAAGTCAGGAAGGCATCTCCTTGAGTTCAAATCTGGCCTCAGACACTTACTAGCTGTGTGACCCTGGCCAAGTCATTTTAACCCTGTTTGTCTCAGTTCCTCATCTGTAAAATGAGTGGAGAAGGAAATAGCACACCACTCCAGTATCTTTTTCAAGAAAACCTCAAATGCAATCACAAAGATTTGGACATAACTGAAAAGCAACTGAATAATAGCCTATATTTCTGCTCCTTTGATTTTGGAATGCAAGAGGACTTGAGACTGGGAACCGAGTATGGACTTTACCATCCTTCACTTTGGTAGGCCTTTGGCTTGATTGGACTTCCTTCTAGACCTCCACTGTGCATCCACACATCTCCAGTCATGCTGTCTCCACCCAGGCTTCATCTCTACTCTCTCCCTACAGAGACTCCACCCCAGGAACCACCAGGGGCTTTAATAAACCATCTTTGGCCTTCTATTTCTCAGTTTCAGGCCTCTATAGAGCTTACCAGCTCATGCTACCCATTAGAATATAACCCTCTTTGAGGGCAGGTAATTTCTTGCTTGTTATTTTTATTCTCAGCCCTTAGCCCAGTGCCAAGAACATAGTGGTTAATAAATACGTCATTCTCTGGACGTACCTACGTGGCCCAGTGGGTCAAGGGTGGGATGTAGAGTTTCTTTCTTAGTCTCCCTTGCTCAATCCTTATCCAGATCATGTCACAGGTGTCCCTCAGGGTTCTGTCCTGAGCCCTCTTCTCTTCTCCCCCTATGCTACTTCACTTAATGATCTCATCAGCTCCCATAGATTTAAGTACCCTCTCTATGCTAATGATGCTCAGACATACCTCTCCTGCCCCAGACTCTCTGCTGACCTCAAATCTCCTATTTCCAGTTGCCTTTCAGACATCTCAAACTGGATGTTGGGTAGACATCTTAAACTCAACATGTCCAAAAACTGAACTCATTATCTTTCCTTCTCAACCTTCTTCCTCTCTTACTGTAGAGGACAACACCATCCATTCTCTCAGACTTGAGACCTAGGAGCTATCCTTGACTCCTAATGATCTGTCACCATCCATATCTAATCTGTCGCCAAGGTCTGTTGATTTCACCTTCCCAACATCTCTCAGATACACCTCTTCTGATACTGCCACCACTTTGGTGAAGTCTTCATCACCTCATACTGGGACTGTTGTGACAGCCAGCTGCTGGGTCTGCCTGCCTCATGTTTCTCCCCATTCCAATCCATCTTTCATCCACCAAAGTCTGATCATGTCACATCTCTCCTCAATGAATTCCTGTGGCTCTCTTTCACCTTCAGGATCAAATACAAAACACTCTGGCATTTGAAGCTCTTCATGACCATTACCTTTCCAGTTTTCTTATACCTTACTCCCTGATGAAGCCAGTGACACTGGCCTCCTGGCTATTCCATGAATAAGATACTCAGTTCAGGGCATTTTCTCTGACTTTTTCCCATGCCTGGAACAGTCTCTCTCCTCTGCTCTGACTACTGACCTCCCTGGCTTTTTTATTTTTGGCATCCCATCTAAAATTCCAACTTTGTAGGAAGTTTTCCTTGACGCCTCCTAACTCCAGCACTTTCCCTTTGTTACTTGTCTCCTATTTATCCTGTACATAGCTTGCTTTGTCTTCTATTTTGTTTCTGTTTGTATGTTGTCTCCACCGTTAGATTCTAAGTTCCTTGAGGGCAGGGACTATCTTTTGCCTCTTTTTGTGTCCCCAGGATTTTGCACAATGCCTGAGACATGGTAGGTGCTTAATAAATGTTTATTGATTGACACAGTAGATACTTGATAAATTTTTATTAATTGGCAGACTAACTCAGGGGAAATGATATGCCCAGATTCACAGCCCTAGAAAGTGGTAGAGCCAAGACTCATACCCAGGCCTCTTGACTCAAGTTCAGGGTTCTTTCTACAATGTCAGAATATTTTCAGATCAACAAGTTCAGTTTCTTCAGATACAGAGTGTCAGAGCCAGAAGGGTCTCAGAACTTAGGACATGAAATATCATTTATAATCTCTTGGGGGTTTAAATTTGTTTCTTCTTACAGGCTTGTATTTCTCATTTTCTTTTCTTATGTCTCTGCTTATATATTTATATATCTATATATGCTAAGTTAATTTTTTGCATATAATATATATGCAAAAAATTTCCATTTATATTAGTCATCCAGAGTAGTAGGCAATAAGGAACAAATGAAATAATGTATTGCAAGCGTTTTGTCTTATTATTACTAGTACTATTATTATTTTTCTAGGAGCATAGAATTTTAAGGCTGGAAGCCATCATGTTCCTTAGGAGTTAGAGTCCAACCCCCTCATTTTACTCACAAAACTCCCTGAGGCTCTACAGGTGTTCTCCCTGTTTTGTATCCCTTGCACTCTTCTGTTTCTCCCTCCTTCACAGTAGATATCCTCTCCAAAAGCAATGGCAGCATAGAGTGGTGGCAAGAGAAGTAACCTTGGAGCCAGGAGATTTGGGTTTGAATCCTAGCTCTGACGTTTGAGGGAAGCATTGTGTTATAATGAATAATTAACCTCCCTCAAAGTCAGCAAGACTAGGTTTAGATGTCACCTCTAACACATTGGCTGCATGACTCTGGGCAAGTCTTTTGTGTGTGTCCAGGCAACACTGAGACCATAAGTTGCAAAGAAGGTGTGGACTTGCATTGGTAGAAGGCCTCCTTACCAGGCAGGGTGTTCCCCATACCAGTGAAGCCATAGATCTAGTACCTGTCCCTCTGCACTTACTGACTTGACCTTGAATATGACCTCGGCCAAGTCCTCTCAATCTGGGCTTTTGTCCTTTGTAAAATAGGGATATCAATAGTTGTGCTGCAGCATATCATTAAGTGCTGTGGAATTGTAGTTCCTATGATTTCCTAGGTCTCCAGCTGTGTTAATAAGAGAGACTGTTCATGAGGGAAGCATTGGCAAGTCATTATGCCTTCGAAACTATGCCATTTCTGAGAAGGGACACTTTTCCATCCCAGGGCTGTGGTCACCAAATGGCTCCAATCACAGCTTGACCCTGTGTCAGAATAATTAACTTAGGGCCTGGAGTGTCACCCTCATGGCTTCTGGGAATGTCGAGTAAGAGAGGTTGAACCTACCTTTGTGTACCAAGCCCCTGAAGACTCAGGGAAAATACTAGCTCCTAAATGAGGGCTTCTCTCAAGGTTCTGGAACTTGCCAATGAGCTGTACTGCAGAGACTCATGCCACCCCTCTTCACTTGACCTGTATCTGGGACCCTCCTCCACTTTGGCTCACCTCATGCCAGAAGAGGAATCCCCTATGAGGCATCCCAACAAGGGGGTTCCCAGCCTCCAGTCGATAAATACAGTGATGAGAAATTTATTATTTCCCTAATGTTGAGGCAGATGATCCTGTTTAGGGGCCAACTCTGATTGTTAGGAAGTTTTTCCTCATATTGAGCAAAAATCTCTTCAACTAATTTTCCTTCCACAACATAACCCTTCAAATCTTTGGGGTGATAGAAACTTTAGTGTTGGAAGAGATCTAGCCAAATCCTTTCATGACACAGGTAGTTCCTGAAGACTGCTGTCATTTCCTCTCTTGATTATCTCCCAGTTAAATACTCCCCTCCCCAAACAAGAGTCTATTCCATCTACAGCAAGCCTTGCAATCAACCAATCAGCAGTTAAGTGCTACTATGTGCCAAGTACTGTACTGGGTACTGGGGCTACAAATAAAATGAATGAAACAAATGTCACTTTCAAAGAGCTTGCGTTCTAACAGGGGAGACAATTAGGATATAATAAAACAAAGAGAACGAATACAAATGAATACAAAGTAGCTAGCCACTAAGGGTTGGGGTGGGGGGAGATCAGCAGTCATGGAGGGGATCAAGAAAAGCTTTGTATAAAAGTTGGTCCTTGAGTTGCCTCCTGTATCCATTATTTAATCTTCCTATATTATCTCTCAGTTAAAGATCTAGTACCTTTAACCTCCAGGATAGCTGGCCTTTCAATCAATCAACCAACAAGGACTTAGAAAAAATTCCAACCATTCTGGTCCTTTCCCTGGGAACCCTCCAATTTGTCGACGCTTTTCTTAGAATGGTGTATTGAGGACTAAACACAACACTAAAGGTGTGTCTGGACTTGGCATACGACCATCATCTCCAGATCCTATTAATATAGCTTAACATTTAATTGGCATTTTTAGCTGCCATTCCATGCTATTGCTAATAATCATTGTATTTAGGTTTCTGGGCATGGCTATCATGCTGATTTATTTTGTTTGACTATGCTAACTTGTTACAAAGGATATATTTGTTAAACTTTTTTTTAGAGGGGGGAGAGTTGGAGAGAAGGGTTTCTAGTGATGACAATGCCAAAAAGAAAAGGAGAAATCAAGGAGCATCCAAGAAATGTTTAAAGGATATGCTCAGAAGAAATCAGAAGGAGATCCAGAGGGCAACACAGACAAGTGAGATAGTTTTGGAGCTAATGCTCAGAGTTGAGTACATATTAAATTTTTTCATATGTTTAAATTTTAAATCAAATGAAATATTAATTAAATTATTTAATTAAATATTGTTAATAATTAAATATGACATTATTTGTATATTTAGAGTTTTTTTTCTTTTTAGAGGGGGAAGGTAGGGCAACTGGGGTCAAGTGACTTGCCGAAGGTCACACAGTTTTTTGTGTTGTGTCTGAGACCAGATTTGAACTCAGGTCCTCCTGACTCCAGGGCTGGTGCTCTATTCACTGCGCCACCTAGCCACCCCAATTATTTGTATATTTAAATATATATTTCAAAAGTTGCATGAAATGAGATTTATGGTCTCACATACAACTTTTTTTGTTCTTTGTATAATTTGCTGGTATTCGTGAAGCTCAGAATAACCATATACATACACTTATAAAATAATTTCTAAATATACAAATCAATAATATTCGAAGTATTACAATTGTGTTTATATATGGCTTTAAGGTTTATAAAGAAATTAACTTATTATCCCATTTGATTCCCACAATAACTCTGAGAAGTAGGTGATATTATTAGCCCCATTTTATAGATTGAGAAACTGAGACAAGTTAAGTAATTAGCCCAGAGTGATATAGACAAGCGTTAGCAGGATTTAAACTCAGATTGTCCTTATTAGAGGTCCCTCACTCTAACCACTGAACCACCTCACTGACTAGGGGTTGATAGATATTGAGTTTGTAGCCTGCTAAAACTAGGAAGTCTTTTTTCACATAACTGTTTCTCTAGCTATGCTGATTTCTTCCTGTGTTTGTGCAATTGATTTTATTGAACCCAAGTATAAGGTTTTACATTGATTTTCATTAAATTTTATATTTATTTTTAAAAGAAGCAGAAAGAGGCCTCAGCACTTTGAGTGCATCCTCTATGGGAGATTTCACAGAACGACATGAATGGGAATAATATAATATGAATAGGTGTGGAAAGGTTTCAGCCCAAACCAGGGGTAGGTGTGCCCACATAAATGAGATTATGGATCCATTAAGTTAATCATACATAAATTTTATGTTCTTATATTTAGCTCATTGTTTTAGCCTGTTGACATCTTTTGATATCCAAATTCTTCCCTACAGAGTGGGAACTATCTCTCTCAGCTAAACATCATCCATAGATTGGATAAACTTATGGTTTCTCCTGTCCTTGGACACCTATATGCCTAACCTTGTGCTGGGCACTGCAAGGAAAACAAAGATAAATAAGGCACAATACCTTCCTTTAGGGAGCTCCCAGTCTGCTAGTGACCTAAGACAAAATAATACCATAAACATCTGTTAAGTCTCTACTATGTGCAGGGTATGCACTGGTCTCTGGGGGGAGATACAAAGCATAGCTAGGGCTCTGTTCCTTCCCTTGTGGAGCCCATAGTGTAGTAGGGAGATAAGACCCACAGAGACGGTTATGATATACAGTGTTACAGGGTAAAATGCACTAACGAGGTACAAAGCGGTTCTCTGTGAGGTTTGACAGGGAAGGTTGTTACTGGGTGTTGCAAGTGTTAGATGATAAAAATCACTATAATACAAATGGGAGGCGATAAGGGCGCAAGAGAGGGATGAATAGTAAGGTAAGGGCTTTAAGAGCCTCGAGGAGGGGGGAGATCTGGGATGGAGATCTCTGGACCATCTCCAGTTCTCTGTTCCTAGAGTCTCTGAATTCTTGGGGAGGTTGTTCTTCTGAGATCCTTTGAGATCATCCCTCCTGGCCGTTATGATAAGGATGAGGAAGTAGGGGTGGCCCATGCTCTGCATACTTCCTTAGTCTGCTTTATAATGAGGAGCTGGAATAAGCATAGGTTAGCCCTGGAGCGCTCAAGAACCCCAAGGGGGAAAGATTCTCATCATGTTTTCAGTCTCAGCAGTGAGTTTCCAACTCAGTGGCTCTCATGTGGTCTGGTCGCCTCCAGAAGCCAACAGCCTCTCTATCTGCTTGCTGTGCTTTTTGCTCCAATTTTATGGGGTAAAAGATAGTCCAAATGCTGCCAGCTACACCCATATCCTTCCCTCCCCCAACACACTTCCCACTATTCTTTGGGACCTTATTTGGAACAGGGAAAGGCAGGAGTTGCCATTGAGGGAAAACCACATAGATACCCGGGCTTTGGCTGGACTTGAGAGGCTGCTGGGAGAAGAATGAGGTAGCTGGTTGTGATTGCCAGAGCTTCTCTATAGAAATTTTATGTAACTAAGGATTGGCCAATGAGAGCTCAGCTCTTATGAGCAGAAGCTGGGGGCGGGGGAGGGGAGGGGGGAGGCCCGGCAGCACACTTGGTCTGATGCGATACTGCAATACACCATGTGGACTTGGAGCATATACAGATACATTTTGACTATTCCCAATTCACTCACCACTTAGTAACAACAGTCTTTTTGATTGGTTTCTAATCTGGAAACGAACATATATCCAAAAGACACCCCCTTGTTCTTTTTCCTTCCTTGTTGCTTTTGAGTGAGTGGGCAAGAACAGCCATAAGCCCCCAAGTGGGAAGGAAAAGCTAGTGCCAGGCTCCTGTTCCCCTTCTCAAGCCCCTTCCCTTTAGTGTGATGTCATGAGCATAGTTCTGCTATTATTTTTAACCATGTTGTGTCTATTCTTTTCTATCTTAGAAGAAAGAACACTGGAGAAAGAATGGACCAGCAGCAACCTCAAGATCCTCAAGATTGGGAGAGCACAGGCAGAGCCTCCAGGAACTGAAATCCCTGCCAGACTTTGCAGGAAGTGGAGCCAAAGGAAGAAAGAAGCCCCAAGGAAACTGCTGAGCCCAGCGCAGTAGTGGGTCAGCTGAGATGCCATGTCCCTGGGACATCATGTCCCTGGGACGCCGTGTCCCTGGGATACCGTGTCCCTGAGATGGCGTGTCCCTGGGATGCCATGTCCTTGAGACACCGTGTCCCTGAGACATCATGTCCCTGGGACGCCGTGTCCCTGAGATGCCGTGTCCCTGGGATGCCGTGTCCCTGAGACATCATGTCTCTGGGATACTGTGTCTCATTGTAGCTACAACCTGGCTCCATCTTTCAACTGGGCTGCATTCAGAAGTAAACTGAATTGTAGTATAACCTTAAGTTTGAGCCCACTCTCCACCAAAGATTGACTAACAATAATAGCTAACATTTATATAGCACTTTAAGGTTTGCAACTTTATTCACACATATATAAGAGCTCATTTAATCTTCACAACAATTCTGTGAGGTATGTTATTAACCCCATCTTTAGTAAAGATGAGGAAACTGAGGTAGACACATGTTCAATGACTTGCCCAGGGTCATATAACTAGTACATGCCTGAGGGAGGATTTGAACTCAGGTTTTCCTGACTCCAAATCTAGTATTCTATCCACTTTACAACCTAGCTTCCTGAAAGGGTAGAGGGGAGAGTGTGACCCTCAGGTGCTGGATGTGGAGAGATGCTTTTTATTTCTTTTATCTTTTCTTCTTTGTAGTAAAGACCCCTTAATAAGCTAATTAGTGATACTGGGGGTGATTATGGTGTAGAAGATAGAGGAGCTATTAACTGGCACTGATTAGATAATATTGAAGAGATGACAGACAATTGGTATTGAGGGAATAAGCTGGAATGGAGTCTCAAGGTGACAACATTAGCATATACCCAATGCCTCATGCAACATGATCGACCCACTTCCTTTTCTTGGTTATACAAGACTTTGATTGTTCCTTTTATACCCCTTCTAACACCCAAATCATCACTGGTAATATGCTAAGCTTCCTGTACTCATCAGGTGTCTTTCCTTTGGGTCATCTATAATTTGGCCAGATAACAGCCGTGGGTTTGGTGGTCATGGTACTTTTGGAACATCTGCCCCATCTCCCTCCCCACAAGCCCTCCACGACCTAATGGGGCCAGTCAAGTCCCTCGACAATCGCATTGTCTCTAGGATTCCCTTCCTAGAAGAGTCAAGTCAGGCGTCCTGGAGGGACGCTTCTCACCCCACTCCTCAGAAAGTATTCTGTACCCTTGCCCTGCCTTTCCCTCACCCCTGGTGTCTGCTTTATTCTGAGCACAGCCCTATTCTGCAGCAGTTAACTAATCCCTGCTGCAGTGCTCTAAAGTAATTAAGGTCCTAGCTGATAAGGGTTTATGGAATGACCCCTCCCAAGAGGATTTGTGTTTTAATAAAGTCCTCAAAAGCCTGAAAATCCATCAATACTCAAAGGAAAGAAGCTTTAACCCTAGGGCAGGGGCTCCCTGCCTCTAGGACTAAAAAATCATCATTGGCTCCTAATTGCCTCTAGGTTAAAATACAGACTCCCAAGCCTGTCATTTAAAGTACTGTCCAATTTGTCCCCAATGCACCTTTCAGAACATTTCATATTGCTCCATTTCATACCCCTCCATTCCAGCCAAACTGGCCTATTCCCTCAACTAACGATGTCATTCTTGTGTCTTTGCACCAGCTGTCACCCATTCCTGGGATGCATTTTCTTTTCACTTTGGCCTCTTACAGTCCTTAGCTTCCCAAACCCTGAGCTCAGTTCAGGTTTCCCTTCCTACCTGAATGAAATCTTTTCTGCCCTGCCCCCCCCTTAGTATTTAGGGATTTAACCTCTTTAAATTACCTTGTTTTTACTTATCTGTGTCCAAGATTATCTTTTATTTACTTAACTGCATATCTCTTTTAGAGGTAGCTGGGTGATACAGTGGAGAGGGCCCTGGTGCTTGAGGCAGGAAGCTCATCTTCATGAGTTCAAATCTAGCCTCAGACACTTACTGTGTGGCCTTGGACAAGTCACTTAACTCTATTTATCTCAGTTCCTCATCTGTAAAATGAGCTGGAAAAGGAAATAGCAAACCACTCCAGTGTTTTTGCCAAGAAAACCCTAAATGGGCTCATGAGGAGTTAGATATGACTGAAAATGGCTGAACAACAATGTGTCTATTGTACCTCTCTAGTAGAATGTAAGTTTCTTGATTTTGCTTTTGTCTTTGTATCCCCAATGCCTAGCACTTACACATAGTAAACTAATGGTTTGAATTGAGTTGAATTAATGATGAAGCATAGGTATCACATACCTTCCCAGTTTGGGCAAGGTACCTAGCCTGGTATTTTATCAATCAATCAATCAACATTTGTTAAGCATTTTTAAAAACATCTACTACTTGCCAAGCACTGTGCTGGGCATTGGGGATGCATTTGTTCATTGTTTGTCCTTTGTTCTCCAAGAGGACTGTGAGATCATGACTTCAAGTGAATTGGATTTAAGTGAGGCAGGGATGGGCAAAGTCATCAGCCTCACTTTCTCCTCTGGAGCCATCTGGGTCCAGTGGCAAGAAATAGATCAGGATGACTGGAGATGGCCTTGATATAGTGGGGGACCTTTAAGCTAAGGTCTTTCCCAAGTCTCAATTTGACTGAAGCAATTTCCATTCAGTGATTAAGGCTAGTGTTTGGTTTTTTAAAAAATTAAAAAAAAATTTTTAATTGGGGTTGCAAAGATGAAGACAAAGAGCTTCTGATTCAAATGGCTTCTATTGGTCACCTTAGATTTATGTATATACCCCAGGCTTTCTACCTGCTTTGACAATAAAAGCTCCCATTTTTATAGTGCTTCTCAGTTTACAAATTGCTTTGCTTTCAATAGCAAACATTATTATCCCCATTTTATTGATGGGTCTATTACCTCTCTCAGGAGGTACGACACATGCTTTGTCATTGATCCTCTGGAATCTTGGTTAACCATGCCATTGATCAGAGTTCTTAAGTCTTTCAAGATTAGTTCATTTTTACAGTATTGTGGTCACATAACTCGTTTTCTTGGTTCTGCCTACTTCACTTCATATCATTGCATATGTCTTCCCAGGTTTTTCTGAAACCATCTTCTTTGTCATTTCTTACAGCATAATAAAGTTTTATTACATTCAGATGGCATAACTTGTTCAGCCATTTCCCAATTTCTGGGCATGTCCTCAGTTTACAGTTCTTTGCCAACACCCAAAAAAGATGCTGTAAGTATTTTTGAACACAAGAGACTTTTCCTCTTTCTGTGATCTCTCTCTGATCACCGCTTGTCCAGGGCACCATAGAGGATACTCCTGTTTAGACATAGGTTGGGTTAGGGACTCTCTGAAGTTCCCTCAGATTCTGTGGTCTGTTCTGAGCCTCCAGTTTTGACACTCTTTCCACCATAACGTCACTCTACACTTCACCGTTGGCTCAAAGTGTTAGGTAGGTGGGCAAGGCCCAGACTCCATCTACAGAGAACAGAGATGTTAGTCCTCTAAAGAAAGGTCAAAATTTGGTGGAACTGCTTATCTGAAATGTACTTGTATCGGTGTCATGGAATGTGGGTGTCAATGAGGTAGGGAGCACTAGGGAATGAGGATTCTCTCCCTGACCATAATTCTGTGGGAGGTTATCTCCCATATTTGTTCCAACTCCCAGCTAATAGATGCTGCTGTCACTTTCTATCTCAGAGTAGCAACAGAGTTAATCCCCTTATCCTTAGCATCCCAAGCCCTAGAGGGGGTGGGGTGCAGTATTCTACAGTGAGTGCTTTAGTCTTTTGTGGGGAAAAGATAAAGCATGAAACTATGGGTTTGGAGTCAGAAGGCCTGGGTTCAAATCCAATTACTTGTTCTTACTGTTACCCTATATGAGTCATTTAACCTCTCTAGGCCTCAGTTTCTTCATCTGTAAAATGAAGGGGGGATAAGATGCAAGGTCCCTTTCAGTGCTAAGTCTAGGACAGAAGTTCTCAAAATATAGTCTGGGGACCCCTGAAAGCCCTTGAGACTCTCTGGGGGGGTTGTCTGTGAGGTCAAAACTATTTTCATAATGCTAAAAGAGTTTAATTTCTAATATGGTATTTCTTTTTCAGTGTGAGCATTCACACCTTGGAAATCAACAAACACTACAAATTAGGGCTTGATTTATTGTTTTGTTTATTGTCTGGATTTAAGAAAGTGATGGAGAAAATGTTAATAATGCAAATGAGGGGCGGCCAGGTAGCACAGCGAGTAAGAGCACCAGCCCGAGTGTCAGGATGACCTGGGGATCGAATCCGGGCTCAGACACTTAGCATCTACCCAGAAACACCTGGCCGTGTAACCTTGAGCAAGTTACTTTACCCCAATTGCTTATTAAAAAAAGAAAAAAAATAATGCAAATGAAACTTAAATATTTTGGGGGAGCAAGCTTTAAAAAACATTTACTAGCACACATTTGGATATAACATACATAAAAAAAACTCTTCAGGGTCCTCAATAATTTTTTAATAGTGTAAAGGAATCCTGAGAGGAAAAACCTTGAGAACCAGTGGTCTATGCTTTTGTGACTCCAGAGACTGAAGAAGCAAAGAGAGAAGGCAAAAGGAGACTCAGAGGGATTAGCAGGGACCAAGTGGAAGGATACCACGTGGTATATCTGGGAAGAAGGACAGAATGAATGGAGGAACAAGATTGAACAGCCCACCACCTTTCCCCCAGGTAAGCCCCATAGACACAGGGCATGGAGGTGAGTCTGAGCCTTCTGCAGCCACTTGAGAATCATCAGAAGAGTGGAGATGGTCCATGGCTTACAAGTTCCAATGTGTTCTCAACTCATTGATTATGTATGAGAAACTGAAAAGGGATATAGCGCATTGCAGGAAGCTCCTTGGACGAGCTCAGATCCTTCCTTTGACTTGCCTGGGTAGCAGAGGGGTTTTGATCCGTACTTTGGCTAAGGCTCTTGAGCCCATCTTTAACCTTGGATTCCACTTTCTCCTATACCACACCATCCTTGCTATCTATACCTTTTGCCTCACACTTTTTAGACAATTAAAAATATGGTCATAAGATCAAAAGATCATAGAAGTTGGAAGGGACCTTAACTGAAGATATGCAATGTAGTAGGTAGAGTGTTGGGTTAAGGGCCAGGAAGACATGTGTTCAAATACTGCCTCTAACATGGTGACCATGGTCAAGTCACAACTTGTCTGAGTCTCAGTTTCCTCATCTGTAAAATGGGGATAATAATACCCACAGTACCTGTCTTACAAGATTATTGTGAAACTCAAATGAGACGAAGGAAGTAGAATGCTTTGCAAACATTAGAGTAGAAGCAGAGGTAAATTGGACAGAGCATTGGCTCCAGATTGGGAAGCAGCAAACACTGCTTCGGATTCCGCTTCTGATGCTTACTACCTGTGTGACCTTGGGTAAGCTTTTTAATTTCCCTGGACCTCACTTTCCTGATCTATAAAAAAGAGAGGGTTGAACTAGATGACCTCCAAGCTCCTTTCCATCTCTAGACCTGTGATTCTCTGAAAGAGCTATATATCAATGTCAGTCATGATAATAATGATGATGATGACAGGTACACTAGAGAGGTTCAAGGCGGGATCAGGGAAGGCTTAGGGAGAAGGTGGCATTTGGGTTGGATTTTTGAGGATGGGTAAGAAGAGTTGACATTAATAATTGGTGACATTTAACTAGGGCTTTAAGGTTCACAAAGTTCTTTACACATATTATCTCATTTTAACCATACAACAATCCTATGAAGTAGGGAGGGAAGCTATAATTAACTCCATTTTAAAGAGGAGGCAGCAGAGATTCTGAGAGGTTAAGGGGATTAACTTATAGTAGAAGGCTCTGTGTGTATGTTTAAGTTCTATGTTTAAGGCCTAGTTTCTTAAAAATGTAGTTTGTTGAAATTTGGAAACTGGACATCAGTAATTAATTTTCACATGATTCCATAAATATGCTCTCTCCCAGAAAAGCTGGTTCTATTAGAACTCCAAAATAGAGCACTTGATTCCACCACTTACCATTAGGGTAGTTTCAAACGGAGCTTTAGTGTTGGGGTGGGGTCAGGAGAGAGGATTCTCCCACTCCTTGCCCAATACAGCCAGCATTCCCCCTGAGGTCTCTGGCACTGCTCCAGAGACCTTGTCCCACCAAAGGGCACCCTTGGTGCCACTGGTTCTGTGGCCACTCAGTGACATCACCCTCAAGGCAGTATAATATATCACATGGCTTCCAGGTCATTGTTCATTGTTCTGACACAGGCCAGAAAAAAACCAACAACCCTCCAGTATCAAAATCCCATTTCTCTGACATGTTGGAAGCTGTCACTAAACACAACAAATCCAATTCGATTAAGCCCTGCCAGTGTGATTGCCTCGAATCCACATGCCCTGGACTGGCTATTCTCTGTCTTCACTAAGGATTAAACAAATGGAAATCAGTCCAAACTATAGTGAGACAGACTGTAGGTCTGGGTAGCCAGGCTTCAGCCTAGTGTGCCCACCCGACCATAATAATATTGGTGGGGGTTGACACTCAGAGACATAGTGCAAAGAAAGAATACTGGCTGTGGACTCTGTAGACCTGAGTTCAATCCTACCCTGTGTTGCTCTTTACTTCTTTCACCTTCTTTGGGCAGGTCACTTGACCTCTCTGAGGTTCCTTATCCATAAAATAAGGGGTCTCTGAAGTCCTTTCTAGCTCTAGATTTATGAAGGCAGAGGATCTGGGTTCAAACACCTCTGAAATTAATGATCTTAGGCAGATCACTTTTAAAATTTTATAAGTGTTAGCGTGGCTAGGTGGTGCAGTGAATAGAGTGCTGGCCCTGGAGTCAGGAGGACCAGCCTCAGACACAATTCACACACACACACACACACACACACACACACAAACACACAAACTAGCCATGTGACCTTGGGCAAGTCACTTAACCCCAATTGCCCTCCAAAAAGCAAAAAAAAAAATTATAAGTGTCATTTATATGACACTTGGAGGTTTGTAAAACACATTACACATGCTATCAAATCCTGTGAGATAGGTACTATTATTATTTTCATTTTCAGATGAGAAAACTGAGGCATACAGAGGTCAAGTGACTTGCCTAGGTTCACACAGGCATTAAATGTCTAAAGTGGGATTCTGAATGCACACCTTCCTAACTCCAAGCCCAACCCTCTATCCACTGCCTGACTTAATTACCTGAGAGAGGGATAGAGAAGGATATGAGACAGAAGCAGGGCTTGAACCCATGTCATCCTGACTCTGAGGCCAGTGGGCCTCGGTTTCCTCATATGTAAAATTGGGGGTTAGATTAGATAACCTCTGAGGTCCATTACAGACACTTGCTAGTTGTATGACTCTGGGCAAGTCACTTGATGGCTGTCTGCCTCAGTCTCCCCAATTGTAAAATGGGGATATATCAGCACCTACCTTGCAGGTTTATTGTGAGGTCTAAATGAGATATTATTTGTAATTCAATTGGCAAATTTTTAAGAGGTATATATACGTGTTAATTATCATCATCAACATCATTAGCAGCAGCACTCTAGATCTAAGGACTGTGAGCCCAAACTGTGTGTGTATTGCGGCTGTGGAGTGAGGGGCACGGTCAGTGGGCTTCATCAGAGGGGTGCGGTGCATCTTGAGACTGAGTTGGGACAGCATTCTCCCAGAGGCCTCCTGGTCAGCTCTGGCTGAGAGTGAAATCACTCTGAGCAGCAGCGAGGGGTGGCGGAGAAAGCCCAGGACCCAGTCAAGTTGCCCGGGCTTGGTTCTGGGCCACGCCTGTCGCTTGCTGCCCTCACCACGGAGGTGGTCCCGGCCTGGGGGACGGCAGCCACAGTTGGGGCCTCTGGCCTGCGACAGCCTGTGAAGATTCTGTCAGCCAACCAGCCCCATTAGCTACAAGCAGCCGGCCGTCAGGCCGGGCCACCCGCGTCACCACGCTCTGCTAGGCACCCCCGCCCCCGGCCTTCCTGGGACGCATGCAGATGAGAAGCCCTCAGCAATCAGCCTCCGTTTGCCTGAGTAGTCATTACCCTGTGACAGAGATTAGTGCGGAGCTTAATCAAAAGCAACAATGATTGATACCCTGTCACTCGGGGCCCTCAATCAGCAAGCGCTTCCCTGGAAACGGCTGGTGTTAAATAGCCTCCTCTCGCTGATTGCTTTGGGAGACGTGGCCGCGATCGAAGAGGGAGAAGAGCGGGGAAGAGCGGCTGCCGCCGCCCCATTGGACAGCAGAGGACCGAGGCTGCGTGCTCCTGCAGGGGGTGGGGTGGGAGTCGGGGCGGGGAGGGGATGAGGAAACGGGACAGGGGGCCGAAATCTGGTGCCGGCCATGACATAGTGATTCTGTTCATCCCACGCGGGCTAGGAGTGAGCTTCCCTATCACAGAGCAAAAGCTACCCTTCCCATCTCCCCTTTTTGTTTGGATGGATATGAATATGATCGGATCAGAGATTTAAGGAAGGAAAGGAATTTAGAGGCCACCGAACTTACCCCACTCCCTTTTAAGGATGGGAAAACTGAGGCCCAGAATGGTTAGATGACTTAAGATGAGTCTAAATTGGATTCCTCATATCTAACCCCCTTCATTTTATAGAGGAAACTGAGGCCCAGAGAGTTTCAGGGACATGCCCAGGGGTCCTTAGCTCTTAAATGTCTGAGGTGGGATTTGAACCTAAGGCTTCCTGACTGCCCAGGGTCACACAGGTTATAAGTAGCAGAGCTGGAATCCAAATCTTCTGACTCCAAATCCAACATTTTCCCCCACTTCAAAATATAGTTCCTACCTTTGTCTCAATTCTGTCAGGATACAGGCTCACAGAGCAGAGTCCTTTAAGATTACAGAGCAGTTTGGCAACCATATTGCCTTGCCCAGTCTAAATGAGTCCACAAACTGCTTAACCTTGCTCTTGGACAGCTTGTCTTAGTCATGACCAACTGTATTCCTCCTCTGTTTTTTGACCTAGGCTTCCTGTTTTGGCAGCCTTTGCTCTCTCTTGCCTGGTTGGATTTATTTGTCATTGCTCCCCTCCCATCTTCCTGGTTTCTTTGGCCAGAACTCTGGTGCCTGACTGGGTTCTTGTCTATCCTGCTCAGATCTAACACCTTGGTCCCCCCAAGTTATCACCCTATATTCCACCTGTTTCGTGTTAATAATGCACCCTTCCTTTGTTCCTTCTCCCAGTCACTCTCAGCTACAAGTAATAATGACCACTTGGATTGCTGGCCCAATCTAGCCAAGATTTGCATGACCTACTTGTCCCTTGCTCTTCCTCTCCCCCCTGGCTAATATAGTCAGCTCTGTAGTATGAGTCAGTTGATTATGACTCCTGATAGCTCGCCTTATATAATGCTCTAAGGCTTTCGAAGAACTTTACATGTTATCACAGTTTAAAAACACTGGTCTATAAGCTTGGGCAGCCTCTGCTTTTACAAGCTAGCAGCCTCAGAAGGAGAAAGAGGCTGGGAGACCTAGAGGAGTTGATTGATAATAGCTGCTGCCTTTCTGCCCCAGAAAATCAATTGCTCTGACTCCCTATTGGTGGGAACAACAGTCAAGCTGAATGTTAAGGAGTTTGAGGCAGGCAGTGTAGTAAAAAGACTTGGGTGATGGTCCTGGATCCTTGAATTCTTAGCTATGTGACCTTGAGTAAGTAATTTCCCTTCTTTTTTGGCCTTTGTTTATTCTTTTGTACAATGGAGTGGGACTGAAACTAGATGAGCTCTAAGGCCTCTTTATCTACTGTTAGAAACCTCTAATACTATGATTCTAAGTCAGTGTAGCAGACAAGGGGTCAGAGAGTCAAACTCATGGGTGAACTAAGTTGTCTGCGTATGCTTCTTTATTATGAACAGGATTGTAAGGCCATGTCTTATTCTGTTAGGACTTCTAGGTCAAGGCACAGGTAGACCTGAATCTTCAAGTGCAGGTGGGTGATTTTATTCAATGCAACAAACATTTGTTAAGTGACTATGTGTAAAGCCCTATGGTAATTGCCTCAGGAGATACATTGGTCATTGGCTCACTGGTCAGCTTTAGGCAGGACCATCTCCTTTTTCTGGGCTTCTGTTTATTTTTCTATGAAATGAGGAAGTTGGACTAGATATTCTTTGATTGGTTTTTCCAGCTCAGAGAGTCTAGATTCTGGGTCATTGGATGTGATCTTTGCCCTACCTTTAAGGATCTGGCAGTAAATGGTAACTTACCTTCTCCTAGATATGATTTTGTCTCAAATAAAATATTTGCACCAGAGTTACTGTTATTGTTCAGTTGTGTCCAATTCTTTGTAACCCCATTTGGAGTTTTCTTGGCAGAGATACTGGAGTTGTTTGCTATTTCCTTCTCCAGCTCATTTTATAGATGAGGAAACCGAGGCAAGCAGAGCTAAGTGACTTGCTCAGGGTCACACAGCTAGCAAGTATCTGAGGTCAGATTTGAACTCAGGAGGATGAGTCTTCCTGACTCCAGGCTTGGTTCTCTGTGCACTATGTCACCTCCAGCTGTCCTTTGCACCAGAGTTGTATGTTGAAAAGAATATAACTTTGGAGTCAGAGGATCCTGTTTGAGCCAATTACTTCCTTGTGACCTTGGGCAAATTACTTGACCTCAGTGGGTCTCAGTATCCTCATCTGGAAACTGAGATGGTTGGGTTAGATTGCTTTTAAAGTTACTTCCAGCTTTAAATCTATGATCCTATGACCTCTCTCACAAGAGGTTCTGAGCCATGCTTTATAAA
Organism: Petaurus breviceps papuanus; assembly: GCF_028583685.1. NCBI lineage: Eukaryota > Metazoa > Chordata > Mammalia > Diprotodontia > Petauridae > Petaurus > Petaurus breviceps. The sequence goes on along the minus strand of NW_027187360.1, from coordinate 2,335,240 downwards.
TACAGACAGAAATAAGAGTTATTACTGCAACACGAGTAGAGCACTTTGTGGGTATTCCAGGAGACATTTGAGTTGCTACAGTAGCAATAGGAACTCACAACAACTAGCATGCTATCTATAGGAAGACATGGTATCACCTGGTCAATTAATAAAGGATTATAATATTTAATTTTCCCAACAGATGGTGCTAGCCCCTAACACAGCAGTCTCATCAACATCTCTCTGACACATATACTTTGATGCATATATGCCTGGCTCCTACCTAAGCCACAAAACTCCAAATGACTGGAGAGGAAAGAAACCCTCATTGACAGGGTTCTGAATTCTAGTCTAGAGGTTGGTATAAAATATTGCTCCAAACTATAAGCATTTGGAAAACCTCTATGGCTTCACCACTACCCTGCATCTGGGAAATTTCCTAGTTCATTCTCATATAACTTCTAGACTTATATTATACGAACAATTAACTGGAGCCACATAATTTATTGAAAATGCAAAGGAAACATTTCAACATAGCTATATGGACATCCTATTTGATAGGATCTCTGAACATTCTGCCATACTGGCAGGTATTTGAAAGGGAATAAGGGGGTAGTGGTACTGCTGACAAGGGCCCATCTTAGTCCCACACTAAGACAGTGAAAGCAAGGGAGAAACTGAGGGGAGTGCTGGGAGATGGACCTGTCTCCCAGTCCTCTTACTAGTTTCTGTGATTTCAAGAAGTCTCTTGTCTCACCACCTAGTCCAAACTCACCTCTATTTATTGGTTCCTGATTGAGTGTTCTCTGGGTCTGGGATGATTTGCACTCTGGTTTCTTTTCTGGTTCCTGGTCTAGTTTTTATCCAGAGTCAGTCTTACCCCTACAATTACTTGGTCTCCATCTCCTACAAACTGATCTCTAAGGTTTGTCTTAGCTCTCTAGTTATCCCAGCTTGAACAAGTAGCCACTGTTGCCACCATGGTCTTCTTGAGGAGTTCTCCCTCTCCCTTTTCCTCTCTTTCCCCCTCAAAAAAGGAATAGTTGGCAGGAAGCTTCTTTTAAGGGCAAAAGAAAACAAAGTCAAATTCCCCTCCATCTCCAATGCAGCATCATCCTAGTGAGGAAAAGGGAGCTTGGACATTAGTACCCTACTTCTTTCCCTTCTGTTCTCCAAACCACAATTACCTTAGGTCCTGGAACAAGATCTTAATTTGAGGGAGATTAGAAAGTGTTGTATGAGCAACTGATTACATTTTTGTTATTATTCTCTTTTTTTGTTGTCATTTTTCAGTCATTTCTGCCTCTTTGTGACCCCATTTGGGGTTTTCTTGGCAAAGAAACTGCAGTAGTTTGCCATTTCCTTCTCCAGTTTATTTTACAGATAAGGAAACTGAGGGAAATAGGGTTAAGTGATTTGCCCAGGGTCACGTAGCTAGTAAGTGTCTCACGGTCAGATTTGAACTCAGAAAGATGAGTCTTCCTGATTATAGGCCTGGTGTTCTATCCACTTCACCACCTAGCTGCCCCATTCCCTCCTTTATATTATCATAGATCTAGAGTTGGAAAAGGCTATCGATGACCATATCTAGATTACCTCTCCAATTTTAGAGATAAGGAAACTGATGTTCACCTTCCTTATAGAGGCAGAGAAATGGAAGTTATGATCATTCTGATTTCCTCTTGGGTAAACCAATGGTGCTGCAAAGGAGAAAGGGTGTGCTGGTAATTTTTTAATAACAAGCTGTCTGAAAAAAAATGTACTCAGGGCAAACTTTCAAGTTTAATCTTGATTATTAGCATTTTTTCCATCTCTTTCTCAAGTCTAGACAATCAACAAAACAATAAATCAAGCTCTGATTTGTAGCCATTTGCTGATTTCCAAGGTGTAAATGCTTCCACTGAACATTTAATAATTAGCTCTTCTGAGAGTTTTGAGCCAGCTTGAGCACACCCCTGCCAAATAGTTCAAGATATTGTCACTGCCCGTGCTCACAGAGCTCACAATTTCACTACAGAGCCACCCAGGGAATAAGAAAAGACAGAATGGAACCCACTTGCTTAAGTCTGGGATGTGGCAGGAATTAAGAAAAGAGAAAGATCAGTAGAGCCTTGAAGAATCAGGAAAGACTTTTCAGTGGAGGTGGGCTTGAGCTGGGCCTTGCCTAGATGTTAAGTATATAGGAGCGAGTATGTGGGGAGTGATGTTGCATCCACTTGTTTTTTGCATTGAAGTCTGTGTCCCTGTTATAAAAATGTTTCTAGAATCTCCAGAGTTTCCCTTCCCCCAGCTGGCTTTTGATAAATAACAGCATCAACCAACCCTAAATTGGATTGTCAGGCAGAGTAGAATAATTACGGAGTGGCCCTCACACTCTGATTTGATATATGGGGAAGCTGGGAACCATTGGGCAGTCACTCTATAGCTGGAGCTATGTGGTTGACAGGAGGAATGATAAAAAAAAGGAAATAAAAATGAATTAACTTGGAACCCCTGAAGTCTACTGTCCCACCTCTCTTTCACAGCCTCCTTCCCAATGGCCATATTATGGATGAGTGGGAAGGAGAGTTCAAAGTTTCTGGAGATAAATGTTCTCTAGTCTACTGCCCAGAGTGACAGTGATTAGAGAACAGCCCAGGCCTCCTAGGTAAGTTTCCTAAAGATTTTTTAGTCATTTTTCAGTTGTATCTGACTCTTTGTGACCCCATTTGGGGTTTTCTTGGCAAAGATACTGGAGTGGTTTGCCGTTTTCTTTTTTAGCTCATTTTACAGATGAGGGAACTGAGGCAAACAGTGATTCACTCAGGGTTACACAGCTAGTAAGTGTCTGAGGTCAGATTTGAACTCAGGAAGTTGAGTCTTCCTTACTCTAGGCCTGGTACTGTATCCATTGTACCACCTAGATGCCTGTTCCCTTGCTAAAGACTGGCATGTGTATATTTGTGTCATCCATTTCCTATACTATAAATTCCATTACAGAATCAGAGAATCTAGAGTTGGAAGAGGTCTTGGCCATTCAGGCCAACTCATACTCAAAATAAATTCCTGCCTCCTTCTTCCCCCAACATACCTAATAAATGGTCATCCATCCTTTGCTTAAAGCCCTACAATGATAGGGAAGACCTCACCTCTTGAGGTAACCTATTCCATACTTGGGAAGATGTAGTTCTTTGGATGCTTTTAACATTAACCCTAAGGTATCCTCTTTGCCATTTTTATCCATTATTCCTGGTTCTATTTGTACTCTGCTCATAGTAGGTGCTTAACAAAGAGTTTGTTAAATGAATAATGGATGTAGACAGAGAACTTGTCTAGCTGTCTTTACCTGCTGAGCTAGGGAGTAGGAGGAGTGAAGGTTTGGAATAGTGGAAAGATGTCTGGCCTGAGAATCAAAGGCTCTGGGTTCTATGCTTGAGTAGTTCTATGATCTTGGGTAAACCACTTCCCTTCTCTGGATCTATGAGGGAGGTAGCACAAATATTACTCTTCTCATTTTACAAATGGGAAAACTGAGACTCAGGGCAAGTGGTTCACTCATGGTTAAATAGCTAATACATGGGGAAGCTGAGATGTCAACTCCAGGCTTCTGACTCCTTAGTCAGGGTTCTTTACATTATTACAGGCTATCTCGGAAGATTGTGGACCCAAATGAGGGGATCTCTACTCATTGATATGATTTTCTGCCTGTTTTGCATTAGCACAAGTGACATGGATTTATGACTCTGGGGACCAGAACAGGGCAGCATGATATGAATGGTACAGCACTGCTGAAGCATTTCTTGTGGTTATCATTTTATTACTTGGTATCAACTCAGACTCTAGCCATGGTGTGTGTTCTTATGACAATATTAACTGTTTCTAGGACACTCAGTATGAAACTCTAATAGGGAAAACCTTAACCTCATGAAGGAGATTTTCCTATATGGGCTCATAGAGTGTCCAATCTGGAAGACATCTCCATTTAGTCTGACACCTACCTGCAGTGAATCCTCTACACAACATTTTTTTTTGCAAGGATATTTCCCTTCGTGGCATGCTGTATTTATTTATTTGCATACATGATGTTTTTCCCCCAGGGAAATGTAAACTCCTTGAGAATAGGGACTATCTTGGTTTTGGCTTTATTTCCACAGTGCCTAGCATAGTGTCTGGCTCATGGGAAGTCATTTTAAAAGGCTTGTTGAATTCAGTCTCTGCCTGAATATTTTCATTGACAGGGAAATCACTGTCTTGAGGGGCAAATCCTCCTCTGTTGAGGGCCTCTAGTTATTAGGAAGTTCTTTACATTTGGGGAACTCTGGAACCCCATTGGTTCCAGTTCTGTCATCTGAATTCAAGGAGAATGAATCCTCTTTCAGAGGACAAACCTTCAGCTATTTGAAGACCATGTATGTGTTTCATTTCCTTGGTCTCCCAGCAGGGTTTCTTTGCTGGTGTTTAGAGGTTGGGACATATTATAGAGTGGCTGTCATTAAAAAGAGAATGGAAAACCTGAATGACACCTTTTCATGCAAAGTCATATAGCTTTGATCCACTTTTCTTCTCCAGCTAGCTCCATGAAACCTCTTTAAATGTGGCCCTAAAAAGCTTGCTTTGGGAATAGTGGTCCCTTATCAAGGTCCTGCAACTTTGGTTAAAAACCCACTCAAGGGACAGACGCAGAAGGCATTGTCACAGTCATAGTTCTCACTAACCCTGTGATACACATTTATCACTTTTTGCGATCTCTGTGCCCAAGACCTGGGCAAATAGCATTAGATTATAAACTCCTTGTGACTAAGGATTGCTTCATTCTTTGCGTTTGCAATCTCCAGCACCAAGGATAGTGCCTGGCATGTGGTAGGCATTTAATACCTACCTGTTGATTGATTGCAGCATGGCCTGGTGCACAACACAGGGAAATATGAGACATGAAGATACAGGGAAAGGCACCAGATCCCTCCTAGTCACTCTGTTCCATGGTAAAGATATCCCACCTGGTTTTTCCCCTCTTCTTTCAAGAATGACTAGCCTGCATAACAATGGGAAGAAAGTTCTATTTCTCCCATCTTTTATGGGAGACCACAGTCTTGCCTACGTGTTGCCCCAGTGTATAAAAGAAGCTGATGCCCTTCTCTCGGGTTATTGGCAGCAAGGGATGCAGTCCTCCCATTACAGCTTAACTGTCCTGGCTTCGTTTTTGTAGCAACACCTTCTATACCTTCTTGTGACAATCTCAGCACCTGCTCTGATTGTTTTCCAAAGTTCCTCTGTTGGTTGGTACAGTGGAGAAAGTGCTGGACCTCACATCAGGAAGACTCATCTGAGTTCAAATCTAGCCTCAGGCACTTACTAGCTGCATGACCCTGGGCAAGTCACTTAACCCTATTTGACTCATTTCCTGATCTGTAAAATGAGCAGAAGAGGGAAATGGCAAACTACTCTAGTAGCTTTGCCAAGAAAATGGGGGTCTCAAAGAGCCAGACACAACTGAAAAATGACTCAACTACACAGGGGCTGGATGGTCAGGGTAGAGAGGAAGAGAGAGCACTGAGGTATGTGCTAAGATAATTTAGAAGGGAACCTAAACATACTGGCCTCCCATATCTGGAATACTCAGAAATGCCCTCTGCCCCTGGCACCACTCTTTCTGATTGGAGGGCTCCTCTCTGAACATCCATTTAAGGAGGGAGCCCAGGCCAGCCCTTTCTTCATTTCTTACCAGACTGTACTCCCCTGGTCTTGTCTTTCATGCCTGCCATCTGGGTACCTTCTTCCCTGCCAACTCCTTCAAGTTCCTTTATGTGTTGTCTTCCCCACTAGAATGTAAGATCCTTGAGGGCAGGTACTATCTGTTCTTTTGCTTCTGTTTGTATTTCTAGTACTTACCATAATGCCTGGCACACAATAAGTGCTTAATAAATGCCTATTGACCAGCAGATTGGAACTTCCCACCTCTTTCAGGTTATAGACAGGAAATAAACCTGAATCCCCCTCTCCCAAAGCTTTTGGAGTCCCCAGGAACCCTAGGGATTCTAGAATTGGAGCCAGAAGTCATCCCAGAGCTTACCTTCTCCAATTCCTTCAGGTGAAGTAACTTGCCCAAAGTAAGACTTGGGATTTTCTTGATGTAGGAAGCCCTTTCTACCCATGTAAATCTACAACTATATTGTAACTTCTGGTCTCAGCTGCTTGGGATACTGATAGTTTAAATAACTTACCTTCCCAGAGTCTAGTTTGCTGGAGCCAGCTAGAATTGACTCAAGAGCTGATAGTTAAATTGTTGATGTGACTATTTACATCTCAGCAATTAGCAAGCACTATAAATCAGGCCTTGCTTTGTTTTTTATGTTTTTGCTTTTTGGAGGGCAATTTGGGTTAAGTGACTTGCCCAAGGTCACATGGCTGATTTTTGTGTTAAGTGTCTGAGGCTGGATTTGAACTCAGGTCCTCCTGACTCCAGGGCTCTATTTACTGCACTGCCTAGCTGCCCCTTGCTTTATTTGTTTTTTTTGTTGATTTTCTACACCTAAGGAAGCAATGGAGAAAATGTTCATATGCAGATTGACCTTAAAAGTGTATCAGGTGAACAATTTTTTCCCCAGAGAGCCAGTTGTTAAACATTTACCAGCATACCTCTGCCAGTGTCCCATAGTCTGCAGGTGTCAGAGGTCACATCTGAACCCAGTTCTTCTTGACTAAAGTCTGACTTTCTGTTCTCTTTGTCACGTTTCATTACAACTCAAGGTCATACAGGTAGTAAGTAGCAGAGCTGGGATTCGAACCCAGATCTTCTGACTGATCCAATACTCTTTCTACTACCTCATATTGTCTCTTAGGACTTGAGTTATGAGAGCTATTGCTCTCCAGGACAGGCTAGAAGTCAATCTTTTTTTTTTTCTTAATACAAGGAGATGGTGTATGGTTTCTTTCTGCATGCTCTAAATCAGAGTGAGATTAATTAAAGCAAATGCCGAACACCGAGACATGGAGAAGAATCAATGTCTTTGCTAATGAAACCCTCTTCACAGTCTTGGGAAGCTGAATAGTGTCTTTACCAGAACGTGCCTGTGGTGACAACAAGGTAATGTTCTTACCTTGAGCAGTGTCTGGGGTGGCATGATCACCACATTCGGAATTCATGAGTGCTCAGGGTGATTTGTCCATTTAAGAAATGTTTCTTAAGCTTAAGCCTTGGTGATATAGAGGACAGAGTGCTGGGCCTGGAGTCAGGAAGACTCATCTTCCTGAGTTCAAACCTGACCTCAGACACTTGCTAGCTGTGTGACCCTGGGCAAGTCACTTAACCCTGTTTGCCTTAGTTTCCTTAACTCTAAAATAAGCTGGAGAAGGAAATGGCAAACCACTGTAGTTTCTTTGCCAAGAAAATCCCAAATGGGGTCACAAAGAATTAGATACTACTAAAAATCAAAACAACAACAAATGTAGATCCCTAGGCTGAGGACTGAGGTCAAGCACAAAGATATAATTTATACAGTTACTTGGGGTCCTGAGCATGTACAATTATGCAAATTAAACTTTAAAGAATTCTGAAAGAAATCTGCATTCTCATAAAACACCTATGTTAACTTTATTGTACAGTACTTTACCCTCTTTCTCTCTCTCCCCCTCTCTCTCCCTGTCTCTCCCTCTCTTTCTCTCTCTCCCTCCCTCTCTCTCCCTCTTCCTCCTCTCTCTCCCTCCTCTCTCTCTCTTTCTCTCTCTCTCTCCCCTTCCCTCTCTCCCTCCTCTCCCCACCGTGCTCCTGCCCCTCAACTTGTTTCTCAGCTTCCCATACCCCACAAAAAAACACTCCCCCCCAACCAAACTCCTCCAAGTGAGACAGAGAGACTGCCACTACTGCTAGTACCACCTGATTGGGGACTTGGCTTGAGACCTCTGGTCCTGAGAGAGGGGAGACCTTTGCTCTACTCTGCCTGCATGTCTGGCCTCCACATGTCTATCTTCCATCAGACTGACCGAGTGTCTATCTCTGGCCTCCATGTGTCCTTTTCTGTCTGTGTCTATGTCTAGGCCCCAACGTTTCTGGCTCTGGTTCCCAAGTATTCTTCCTCTTGCTTTTGCTTATGTGTCCCTGTGCCCCACATGTCCCTGAACCCAGCCCTCTCCCTCCACAGGCAGGTAGCTCCCTTCCTCTCTCCCTTCCCCAAGTTATCTGCAGATTTGCATTGTGCAAAAATTGCTTTATGTAGAAGTCTACAGCTCTATTCGCTTATATAAAGAGAAAACTATCTATATGGAGCATCACATACAGTATTATATACTATAATTTTATACAATATTATATACTATAATTTTTCTGGTTTAGGAACAGTTAGGCCAGTTGTTGGAAAAAGGTGAAAAAAAACAGTTAAGAAAAAGGCCCCCTTTCCTTCCCTTGTTGCCTTCTGAGGTCTGGGGAGGCTTTTATGTCATGGGAAGGAAAGCATCCAATATTCTCATTCATCTGGAGGTATTGGGGACTAAATATATTAGGCTGCTAGGTGGTGCTGGGCCTGGAGTCAGGAAAACCTGAGTTCAAATGAGACATCTCAGACATTTACTTAGCTGTGGGACCCTGGGCAAGTCACCTAACCTCTGTCTGCCTCAGTTTTACTGTATGTAAAATGAGGATAATAAGAGCTCTTACCTCTCATGGCTATTGTGAGGATCAAATGAGAAAAGCACTTTGCAAACTTTATATATACACATATGTGTCTGTATGTCTATATGCACATATGTATATAAAAAGTTTTACATATACATATATGTATATGGTAGCTCCTCCTCTTTCTCCTCTCTTCTCCTCTGCCCATCCCCTCTGCCTCCTCCCCCCCCCAGGACCATTGGCATTTAAAAAAATATTCTTTTAAAATTAATTAATTAATTATGTTTTAGTTTTCAACATTCATTTCTACAAGATTTTGAGTTCCAAATTTTTTCTCCATCTCTTCCCTCCCCCACCCCAAAATTTCAATGGTTCTGATGACCCTTCCCCTCAGTCTGCCCTCCCTTCTATCCCCCCTCCTTCCCCTTCCCCCCTATTTCCTTGTAGGACAAGTTGGATTTCTCTATCCCATTGCCTGTATATCTTATTTCCAGCTGCATGTAAAACAATTTTTAACATTTGTTTTTAAAACTGTGAGCTCCAAATTCTCTCCTTTCTTCCCTCCCCACCCAGCCTCATTGAGAGGGCAAGGACCATTGGCATTTTTAAAGAAGACTTTGCGGAGAGGACAGTGTTTGACCTAGAAGAAAAAATCATTAATGGTGGAATTTCAGACAGGAAATGGCAGGAGACAACACCATAAAATGGAAAGGACATTGGACACTTAGATTTCCAATTCTGATACTAACAGGCAATGTTATTGATTGATTGTGACAATTGCTTAACTTCTTTCATTCTCAGTTTTGCCATCCTTAAGATGGGTATAATAAATACTTGTCCTATCTACCTCACAGGGTTGTTGTGAAAAAAAAAAAAACAACACCTTGTTAACCATGAAAGAGATAACAAGAAGTGGGCTGCTTCTCAAGTCCTTTTGTAATGCTTCACTGTGCACTAGAGATAACACTAGGCTCTCAAATGATGCACCCCTCTGGAATTCAAGTTCTGACAGGTCCTGCCAACCTGGAAGCACTTTGAGTATGGTCCAATGATGGACTGCATCCTGCAGACCTGATACTAAGTGACTTTTTTTTGGAGGTAATCAGGGTTAAGTGACTTGCCCAGAGTCACATAGCTAGTAAGTATCTGAGGCTGAATTTGAACTTCGGGTCTCCCTGACTCCAGGGCCAATGCTCTATCCACTGTGCCACCTAGCTGCCCCTACTAGTGATTTTTGTGCCAAAGGCAAGAAATATGAAATACTCATTGAATGAAGTTTAACAAAAAATGAATTTTAGTGATACCTTTTGTTTTATATCATTTCTCATCCCGGGGAACCATCCCCTATAACAAAGAATGAAATCAGTTCAGCCAAACTAACCATTGTATCAATTAAATTTGACAGTACACACAACATTCTACACTCACAGTCCATCACCTTTGCAAGAAGGGCTAGAGGTATGTTAAATTAACTTTTAAAGCTGCATCTAGTTGAGAGAGGTGGGGTTGACTTCTTTGGGTAAAGACCTGAGGCCTGATTGGGGAACAACCTGGGGCCTGACCTTGAAGGAGCTCCCATGGGAGGAAAGAGGGAATCTGGTAGCTTCCTATTTTAATTAATTATTCTTGATAACGAGTGGTTAATAACTGCTTCCAGGTTTTCAGGATTTCAGGTGCTGTCAGCACCCTCTGAATTTGGATACCCTAGGACATAACCCTATTTTCTCCTCCCTAGTTACAGTACTAATACACAGTACAGATCACGCTGGCTACGTTTGGAGACACTCATCACCATTTTAGCTACAAACTGATGAATTTTTCTAGAAACTCACAAAGATCACCTTCTAAGGTATAGAGAGAGGGGTTATAGTTAACTTAGGAGGAGGATGCCACCATTGCAATCATGGGTTCTTGAATCCCTGAGGGATTTTGCCCTGGCACCTCTGTAATCCCCTTTCCAGACTCTACTTGGCTCTTCACTGTACTTTCCTAGGTCCTTTTAAAAAATTTCCCACTCTACTTTACTCTTATTCCCATCCCAGCAAGGACTATAGTTTCTACTATCCGCCCCAAATCCAGCACAGAAGGGGCTCCCAGGTCTCTCACAATGCTGCTGCTTCAACCCCTCCCCTAAGAAAAACATCTACTCAGACTAGCTTCAGAGGCCCTTGGGTGAGGTTGGCCTGTTTTCTTTTCTTAATGGATGCTGTAATGCATTCGCCAGTTTTTCCTATAGACCTCAGAGCCTGCTGGCACAGGGGCTGCTGGCAGTCACTTGCTTACTCAGATGAAAAGCCTTGCTAAGGGCCCTGGAAGACTTAAGGGAGCTGGGATGCCAGGTCTTCCTCCTCCACCTTTGCCTTCCCCCACATTTGACCAGGGGCATATTAAGGGCATTTCATGAGATGACACAAGAAGGGCCAGCCTAGAGAGGAATTCGTCGTGTTCATGGTGACCTTCCAATAACATTTCTGTAATATTTTTTTGAAGACTAGAAAAAGAAGTCCAGATACCCTTTAACTTATTTTGTGTCATGACATCTATAGTGTTATTACATTTAGAGCTCGAAGAGTCTATAGAGATAACCTACTTTAACACTTCATTATACAGTGGAGGAAACTGAGGCCCAGAGAGATTTCATGCTGACAAGTGTTAGGGATAGGGAATAGATTTGTGATTTAATCTCTATAGGAAACTCCCTGTACTCACATAGACTGGACAGTCTTCTGCAACTTAAGAGTCTCAGAGAGCTGCTTAGAACACTGAGATGTCATGTGACTTGTCTCATAAAACTACCATGTACTTAGATTTTTCTAGGCACAAAGAATCCAGAGACAAAACCAAGACAATCCTGGCTCACAAGAAGCTTATATTTCACTGGAAATTAAGTGACTCATCCAAGATCACGAAATCCAATCCAATAAACATTTATTATGTACCTAAGGCATACCAGGCACTGTGCTAAGTGCTGGGGATACAATTAATAGAAAGAAATAGTCCTGGCCCTCAAGGAACTTGTAGTCTATTTTTTTTTTTTTTTGCTTTTTGGAGGGGGAAGGTAGGGCAATTGGGGTTAAGTGACTTGCCCAAGGTCACACGGCCAGTTTTTGTGTTGTGTCTGAGGCCAGATTTGAACTCAGCTCCTCCTGACTCCAGGGCCAGTGCTCTATTCACTGTGCCACCTAGCCACCCCAGAACTTATAGTCTAAAAGGGGAGGCAACCCAAAAATGAGGCAGGAAAGTGTGTGTGTGTGTGTGTGTGTGAATTAAACAACATAGGGTACCTAATTCTGGGGCATTTTGTAATTGGGGGTGGCATTGAAACCAGTCAGAGCAGCAGATGCAAAGTGGAGGGACTGAAAGTACAATTTCTGTCCTCCATAAAGGAAGGCATTGGGAGGAGTTTGGTATTCTGCCCTCCAGCTCTCCAACTAGAGGAAGAGAAGTCTGAGGGAGGTGGAGTCAGTCAAGGTTTGGGTTAGCAGCATGGTGGTGATGGTCACCAAGAAAGAATTCCAGCAGGGATAGGCTCTGAATCTAATGATCTTGCTAAGGACACTTGTTTTATACTTCTCAAATAACACTTTATCCCCCCTCCCCCACATTGAACACAGCAGAGTCATAATAGCTAGCATTTATATAGCGCCTACTGCATACTGGACACATTTACACAATACTATTATTATTCCCATTTTACAGTTGAAGAAACTGAGGCAGAGGTTAAGTGACTTGCTCAAGTCTGTAGGTATCTGAGGCTGGATTTGAACTCAGGTCTTCACGATTTCAGGCCCAGCATTTTAGCCACCTAACTGCCTAGGATGTAGAGTAGAAAATAAACAAAGATTTCTTTTGGCATAATAATAAATAACAGCTCATAGATATGTAGCACTTTCCTCACAATAATCCCATGAGGCAGGTCATGCAAATGTTTTTATTCCATTTTACTGTTATAGAAGCTGAGATTCAGAGAGGGGAAGCCACTCAGTGCATGTCACTCAGGTAGTAAGTAAGTAAGTGAGTGAGTATATAGTCATCCCTTCCACATCATGGGGGTTAGGGGCACGGTGCCCCCTGTGATCTGGAAATTCTGCATGAAATGTTTTGGCCCCCCTTTGTATCACAGAAGAAGTCTGAATTTTTTCCTTTTTCTTTTATGGGGTATTTACAGTACTATACATATATTTTTTGCATTTCTGAGTTTCTAAACTTTTCATCTGCCATCTGCTGGCCTTCCATGTTGTCTGTGGCTTCTGCAAAACTCCCCTCAAATTCCCATTTAATTTCTTATGCTAAACCTTGATATATCAAAACTACGATGGGGAAAGTTGTGATGTGGAAGGGATAACTGTAGATACACAGTTTTCTTAATATGAAGTGCAGAGCTATGTCACCCTATGTCACACTGCCCCAGTTAAACATGAATGGGCTGCAGAGACAGAGAGATTCTTTTAGGAAGCCTCCCTTGATTCATTCCCCACAGGAGCTCTGATCCCTAGGTCCCTAAAAAAGGACCAATGGGGCAGCTAGGTGGCTCAGTGAAGAGAGCACCAGCCCTGGCGTCAGGAGGACCTGAGTTCAAATCCAGTCTCAGATACTTAACACTTACTAGCCATGTGACCTTGGGCAAGTCACTTAACCCCAATTGCCTAGCCTTTCCCCCTCCAAAAAGAAAAAAAAGAACCAGTGAGAGAGAGGATCTTTTATCCATCCTAGTGCCTTTGAAGTTGCTACCAGGACTCCTTACATTTCCCCCTCCCTTCCTGAAACCCCACTCTATTCTCTATTACCCAGCACTCACACTCAACACATGGCCTGACCACAGTTTACAGATCATGCCTGTTTTTAAAGAGTTGAGTGTAATGACCCTCAGATGGGGAGGTGTAGGAGACCTTCCTTCTCGTGCTGGTTCTCTTCCTTACATGATGCGTGACCACAGGTGCATTTTTCCTCTCCTCTGGGCCCCATTTGCTCATCTGTAAAATGGGGGAGCTGGACTAGGAGGTCTAGAGGGTGCCATCCAGCTCAGACATTCCATGTTTTAAGATCCCTTCCATTTTGCACATTCTACATGCTAACATTCCTTCTGGCTTGGATGTTTTGTGTTCTCTGTTTTAAAGCCATTCACTGATTTAACAGGCAGGTATTAAGTCCTCCTGTGTACCAGTCTTTAGAAATACAAAACCAAGGGGCGGCCAGGTAGCACAGCAAGTAAGAGCACCGGCTCCAGTGTTGAGAAGACCTGGAGATCGAATCCCAGGCTCAGACACTTAGCACCCACCCAGAAATACCTGGCTGTGTAACCTTGAGCAAGTTACTTAACCCCAATTGCTTAGGGGTGGCCAGGTGGCTCAGCGAGTAAGAGTACCGGCTCCAGTGTTGGGATGACCTGGAGATCGAATCCCGGGCTCAGACACTCAGCACCACACCCAGAAATAACTGGCCGTGTAACCTTGAGCAAGTTGCTTAAAAAAAAAAAAAAGAAATACAAAACCAAAAAATGCTTACATTCCCTTGGGGAAAGCACATGAATGCAGATAAATGAAGAGAAAGCATAGAACATAGAAAACATAGAAAGAGAGTTGGGTCTGGAGTCAGAGGACCTGGTTTCAAGCCCAAAGTCTGCCATTTGCTTAGTCTGCGAGACCTCATCTACAAAGTGAGGGGATTGGACTACATGACCTCTAAGATTCCCTTTCAGGCAGCTGGGTGGCACAGTGGATAGAGCTCTGGGCCTGGAGTCAGGAAGGCTCATCTTCCTGAGTTCAAATCCAGCCTCAGATACTAGCTGTGTGACCCTGGGTAAGTCACTTACCCCCATTTGCCTCAGTTCTTTATCTGTAAAATGGGTCCACACTGAAGAGGGAGACAGGAAACCACTCCAGTATCTTTACCAATAAAGTCGGATATGACCGCACAACAATGCCTGGCATGTAGTTGGTGCTTAATAAATGCTTCTTTCCTTTATTTCTTCTTAGCAATGGAACATTTTCACCTCTGGCATTCTTTGTCCTGTGCTTCCAGCTCTGATATTCTCTGAATCTGGGTTGCCATTTCACATAATGTTAGAGTATCAGAGAAGGTAATGGCATACTTGAAACTCAAGGGCAGGCTCACCACTTGCCACCAGATCTCATCATCTGTGTCCTCCTTTGTTGCACAGCATACACTGCATACACCAGTGGTTTGGGGGAAGTTGAAGCTCTTGGAACAAGAACTCAGAAAGTGACCATTGTATTGGTAATGGTTGGGAGATAATTAACTCAATTACCAGTCCGTTGGAGGGAGGCATGTGCAAGGCTGAGATAGCTCCAGAGACTCTCTCTTGAAAACTGCTAATATGATGACACTTTGATTTTATTATCATTTCTCGCAAGCTGTGCCTCAGCACAACAGTGACTAGGAGAGTAAATATTAACTGGGAGGGAAAGGAGGGTTGATGTCTTTGGCTGGACTCTTGGGAGGTATCAGGGAGAAGAGAGCAGAGGAAGAAAGATGAGGCGGTCTATGGGAAGCAGACCTTTTGACTGCTGTTAACGATTTCAACCATTGCATGTGACTTTGCATATGGCTAACTCTTTGGCACATGGGGCAAGGGGCAAGGAGGCTTGCGTAGTTGGTGAAGACCCTAGATTCATTCTTGGTTCATTCATTCATTCATTCATTCATTCACTAACTCATTCACTCACTCCATTCAATCAGCTCATTCATTGGGCTTCTAGGTGGCAGAGTAGATAGAGGGCTGGGAGTTAGGGAGAGGAAGGGAACAAGTACGTGCACTATGCTAAGCATTTTACAAATATTATCTCATTCGATCCTCATTTGTTGAGGGTCACACAACAAGTAAGTGTTTGAGGCTGGGTTTGAACTCCGGTCTTCCTGAATATAAGTCCAACTTTCTGTTCTCTACTGCAGTATCCAGCAGCCTTCAAATCCTACTCAGACCCTTAAAGACTATGTGACCCTGGGCAAATTCACTTAAATTCTTTAAGTCTCAGTTTCCTCTGTTGTAAGTGGGCTACTGGCTCAGTGGATAGTGTTGGACCTGGAGTTAGGAAAGAGTCATCTTTCTGAATTCAAATTTGACCTCAGACACTTAATAGCTGTATGATCCTGGACAAGTCACTTAACCCTGTCTGCCTCAGTTTCCTCATCTGTAAAATGATCTGGAGAAGGAAATGGCAAACCACTCCAGTATCTCTGCCAAGAAAACCTCAGATGGGGCATCAGAGTCAGACATGCCTGAACAACAACAAGAAGAAAGGGGCTAATAGTAGCACCTGCCTGTAGGGTTGTTGTGAGGATAAAATATAACAATGCACGCAAAAGTGCTTTGCAAAACTTTGGCTTGCTGCATGTGTTGACTATTCTTATTCATCCCTTCAAAGACTTCACTGAATATATATACTGTGAGCCAATAGGCTTTGTGTGATTCCTACTAAGTGCCTATTAGATCCAAAAATATAAAACATTGTTCCTAACCTCAAGGAGTTCATGGTCCATTTGGCTAATGAATACATATGAAAACAAGGATAGAAGAGTTAAATAACAGAAGAGTCTTAAATATTAGCTCAGAAAAAGCTCTTAGGCCACACAAGGGCAGAGCTAGAAGGAGTTTTAGAGATTATGTAATCCAATCTCCTCATTTTACAGATGAGGAGACTCAATCAACAAGTAGGGGAAGTGATTGCCTACGATCACAAAGCTAATAATTGGCAGAAACTGCATCAAAGTCCATAAAACCTATTCATTAATCTGGAATGTGATGCTTTTTTCTTTCTTTCTTTCTTTTTTTTGGAGGGGGGAAGGCAAGGCAATTGGGGTTAAGTGACTTGCCTAAGGTCACACACTAGTAAGTGTTAAGTGTCTGAGGTCAGATTTGAACTCAGGTCCCCCTGACTCCAGGGCTGGTGCTCTATTCACTGCACCACCTAGCTGCCCCTTTTTCTTTAAAAAAAAAAAATTTTTTTTCTTGTTACATTTTAAGTTCTGAACTGATTCCCAGCCTCTCTCCCCACCCCACCCCAGAAAAGGCCACCAACTGACACAAATACAAACACAAACACACACATCTCCATACTAAGCATGCTTCTATTTGTCAGTTCTTTCTCTGGAGGCAGATAGCATCTTCCTTGGTAATTGATTTAAGTGTTTATAATACTCAAAAATAGCTTAGTTGTTCTCAGTTACTCTTTAAATAATATTGCTGTTAACTATATACAGCATTTTCCTGGTTCTGCTCACTTTACTCTTTGTTATTTCCTGCAAGTCTTTCCATGTTTTTTTCTAAAATCAACCAGCTCATCATTTCTTACAGCACAATAGTATTCCAGCACAATCATATTTCACAGCTTGTTCAGCTGCTTCCCAATTGGCGTGCATCCCCTCAACGTCCAGTTCTTTGCCATCACAAAGAGAACTGTTGTTAATATTATAGAACATATAGGTTCTTTCCCCTTTTCTCTGATCACCTTGGAAACAGACCTAAGAGGACCAAGGACTAAGCTGGACCAAGGAATACACACAGTTGTAGAACTCTTTGGGCATAATTTCGGACAGTTCTCTAAGATGGTTGGATTAGTTCACAGTTCCAGGGTGTCCTGATTTAAAAATAAAATTGCTTAAAAAAAGAAAAAAAAAGATTTTTCTTTTGGTAAATTGGGAGAGGGGGTCCTGGATCTTAGATTTCATTAATGTTGAGGAACTCTCAATATGGAAACTCTACCCATTGATATAGATGGACAATTCCTCTGTAATTTAAAGCTTCAGAGAGTGACTTTGGGCACTGAGAGGTTAAGTGACTTGTTCATGGTCACACAGTTAATACTTATCAGATGCAATTCAGATCTTCCTAATTCTAAAACCAGCACTCTATTCAGAATATTACCCCACCTCCTGCAAGAGACCCTTCATGATTTGCCTCCCCACTCCCAACTGCTAGTCACCTCATCAAGAATTACCTTAGTTTATATTCTGTATATATTTACATGTGCACCTTGCTATTTTCCCAGATAGAATATAAACTCCTTGAAGTTTATATTCTATAAGGATGTTTATATTCTATAGGATATATAGTTTATATTCTATAAGGATGGCAGCTAGATGGCGCCATAGTGCACAGAGCACTAGGTCTGCAGTCCAGAAGATCTGAGTATAAATCTGACCTCAAACACTATCTGTGCTACCCAGGGCAAGTCACTTAACTGCTGTCTGCCTCAGTTTGCTTAACTGTAAAATGGGGATAATAAAAGCACCTACTTCTAGGGGTTGTTTGGAGGATCATGTGATGAGATTTGTAAAGCGCTTAACACAGTGCCTGCACATAGTAGGTGCTTAATAAATGCTTTTTTTCTTTCCTTTTATTTTTTGCCTTTCCATCCCTAGTGCTAAGTGCAGCACCTAGCAGAGTCAGCAACTAATCAGTGCTTTATGACTGATTCCCATGTTCAAGGTCACACTGCCCATTTGTGCAGCCAGGAATCAAACTCGGGTCTTTTGATTCCATTTACAGCATTCTGCTTGGAATTTAGGAGAAACGTAAGTGTGAACCTTTCCTTCACATCATCTCTGTGACCATGGGTAAATCCCTCAGTTTCCTCATCTGTGAAATGGGAAGAAAAATACCTGTAGTCTCTAACCCATGGAGGTTCTTTTTGGTTTTGTTTTTTTGCTTTTTGGAGGGCAACTGGGGTTAAGTGATTTGCCCAAAGTCACACAGCTAATAAGTGTGTGAAGTGTCTGAGGCCGGATTTGAACTCAGGTCCTCCTGCCTCCAGGGCTGGTGCTCTATTCACTGTACCACCTAGCTCCTCCTAACCCATGGAGTTGATTTGAGGATCAAATGAGAAAATATATGTAAAGTGCTTTGTAAATATTAATGCACTCTGTATAACTACTTCTTATTTGACACTGATTTGTCAAACCGCCTCAAATACTAACAAGGTGCTGGACCTGCTTTGCATATAGTTATCTGAGTATCTGCCTTATCCTAGCCCTAGCCCATACCCTTCCCTTCCATTTAAAAAAAAATCATTTTCTGGAGGTAATTGGGGTTAAGTGACTCGCTCAAGGTCACATGGCTAATAAGTGTCTGAGGCCAGATTTGAACTCATCTTCTTCTCACTCCAGGGCCAATTCTCTATCCACTCTACCATTTATATTTCTAATAATCTGCAGTTATACTGAAAGATTAATAGTTTACAAAGTACTTTCCATGTTTATTATCCAACTTAATCTTCACAACAGCCCTGTGCAGTTGGGGGTGCAAATCATACCACTTTTTATGTAGTAGGAAACAGACTCAGAGGTAAAGGGCCTGTGCTGGCCCACAAAATTAGTATATAGCAGGACCAAGACTTGAACCCAGGCCTCAAGACTCTCAGTTTGTCAGCTATGTCCATTCCTTGAAAGTTGGTCTTACTGTTCTCCATGTTTCCATTAGCATCTAGCACAAAGCCTTGCACATATTAAGTATCTAATAACATTGTTATGGAATCAAATTTCCAGGTGATGAGTTTGTATCTGGATGCAAGTTGTGAGGTGCTGGAAAATTTTAAGACGTGTGTGTGTGTCTGTGTGTCTGTCTGTTTGTGTCTGTGTCAAATACTCCTTTAGGGTTTGGGGCAAAGTCTCAGAATAGTCCCTGGATCAGAAATGCACAGTAGGCAGAATCTGAATGACTTTATAAATCATAGATTGTTTCTTACTAGAATGAACCCCTTGCCCCAAGCATGGTCACAACACACAAGATACCTGCCATAGAGTCATAGATTTAGAAATGGAACAGAGATTTAGAGAGGGCAAAGTAGGTTGACTCCTTCAGTTTGAAGCTGGGGCAACAAGGCCCAGAGAGGTTAGGACTAACCCAAGGTTGCACAGATGGTTAAATGACAGAGTCAGCTTTTGAACCCAGGCCTTCTGACTCCAAATCAAATAATCTTTTCAGTGCCCAAGGAAGGGAAATTGAGATACTTCTCTCCCAGCTATTTTCCTGTCAGGAAATGAGGGAAAGGCATTCAAGTGTACCCACATTAGAGACAAGTCTTGGGAAACCCAGGAAATGTTGCTCTGTCCTTCCAGAGCTGAGAAGGCTGGGCCCTGCTCTGCAATAGCCAGCTTCCCCTAAATGCACCGAGGCGGTGGCCAGCCCAATTATTTACCAGTGACCAGTAATAACTACTTCTACTCTTTAACCGCCCCAGAAAATGCCATGTCTACCCACTGCCAAAACACAAAGACAGTGGCTGGCAATGTATTTTACCTGGTCACTGTATCTGTGGGGCTTCTCTAATTACGGTGCTAACCGAGAAGAGGGGGAACAACAGCATCTTTGAGAAACAAAACCCACAACAAAGAATGAGAACCTGGCAAGGGGCTGGCATAGTAGGAAAATTCTATGATTAAATCCATCCCCCCTGGAGAAGGGCTCCTCCTGCCTCCCACATCTTGATGGATTCTTAATAAACTCTGTAGCTGGGGACCTGGTGGCAAATGTGTTCTCAAAGCACAGCAGGTTCCTTACCCAGTAAATTATCGCATTTGGGCCTAGTCTGGGCTGATGGGGGATGATTTAAGCTCATCAGAGCTATCACAATGGTCGATCCACCGCCAGGCCTTAGGCTCCCTGGCCAGCTCCGAGGGGTCTTCAAGCACAACACTTCCAGTGTGCACAAAGAAAAATCCAGGACAAAATGCAATCTTCAGGCTCCACTGGGGGAGCTTGACCCGCCATAAAGCACTAGGTTGGTTAGAGAAATGCTGTCGGTCACAGCACAATTAGGTTTCTATTTATTTTCTTCCCTGGATTCTCAGAAGCTGCAGTCACACGAGCATTGGAGTCATTACTCACAAACTGCCGCTCTGCTGCTGGCTATAGGCGGCTGGCACCTTGGGGGAGGCAGGCAGGGGATCTTTGTCCTTAAATTCTCTGCTTTTAAGATGGCAGCGACAGCTCCCCACTCCCCTACCACCCATCTCAGGTAGGGTATCTTGTCCTAAATGGGCTGGAGAAATTCCCAGCATGAGAGACTCAAGCCTCTGCAGGTCTTTCTTCCTGGTGCCTTCTTCTCTCTCTCTTTTTTTTTTTTTTTTGCTTTTTTGGAGGGCAGTTGGGGTTAGGTGGCTTGCCCAAGGTCACATGGCTAGTTTTTTTGTGTGGGTGTTAAATATCTGAGGTCAGAACTGAACTCGGGTCCTCCTGACTCTGGGACTGGTGCTCTATTCACTTTGCCACCTAGCTGTCCCCTAGCCGCCCCCTCTGGTGCCTTCTTTTAAAAGTAATAATAATAGCTAACATTTCTATAGTGTTTACTGTGTGACAGGTATTG
The DNA here is from genome assembly GCF_028583685.1 of Petaurus breviceps papuanus. NCBI lineage: Eukaryota > Metazoa > Chordata > Mammalia > Diprotodontia > Petauridae > Petaurus > Petaurus breviceps. The sequence continues at coordinate 2,314,351 of NW_027187360.1, read as the reverse complement.
TGCTATTACTGTGCTTTACAATTGTCATCTCATTTGATCCTTATAACAGTCTGGGGAGGTAGGTGCTATTATTAGCCCCATTTTACAGATGAGGAAACTGAGGCAAAGGTTAACTGATTTGTCATACAGCTAGCGAGAGTCAAGAAAGGATAGGAAGTCAAGGCTACTCCATAGATGCAGAACAAAGGCTCATTTTGCCCTCTGGTATAGGTAATTGCTGGGCTACTTGAATCTCTGGGCTTGACTTAAATCTGAAACTGAGGCAAAATGATGTAATGGAAGGAGCACCAGACTGGGACGCTAGAGATTTGCATTCTGAGACTTCCTGGCTCCGCTTCCTACTTTCTCCATGCTCTCGGATGGTTTAACTTCAGGTATCTGGCCCTCAATTGGACTACATTAGGGATTCTTAATCT
>NW_027187360.1:2242633-2313925 GCF_028583685.1 Petaurus breviceps papuanus | reverse complement strand
TTAGATGGCCAAAGGGTCTGAGACACAAAAAAAGATTAAGAATCCCTGGGCTAGGTGTTTCTCTGAAGCTTTTCCTACCAGTGAGTGTCTGGTTATTGGTGAGACTCTTCAGGAATCCGTTCCACTAATCCTATACATCAGCAAGGATGAGATTAGGATTGTAGGATTCAGATCCGGCATAAAACTCAAGGCTTCCAATCATTTCCTCTGGCGGCAGAGAAGGCAGATGTGTGCACACGGGACAGAAGCCATAAGAAGGAAAAGCAAGTGGGCAGCTACTAACTAACCAAATGCTGTCTGCCCTTGGGACTTGGCTAAAGGAGATGGACCCTCAGATATCTGGGTTTGTTTTTTTGGAGTGGGTGTCTTTGCAAAATTTTTCTTGAGAGCCCAGAATTCAAACTTCCACTTGTATATAGTGAAGGGATCATCTGATTAAAAGCCAGGAGACCTGAGAATTCAGTATGTGACCTTGCCCAAGTCACACCCCCATCCCCACACTCTGAACCTCAGTTTCCTCCTTTGTCAAAATGGATTAATAATATCTACCCTACCTCTGTCACTGTAAGGAGTCAATGAAACCAAGGGCAGGAAAAATGCTTAGAAAACATTGTGTGAAATGTGTACAAATGGGAACGTTTTTGTGGTCAGTTGGGAGGCCTGCACTTGAGTCCCAGCTCTTTTGCTAATTTGCTGTGTGACCTTCTGTAAGTCCATTCCCTTCCCTTTTGGGTATTCCCTCTGAGGCTATTTTCCATTTACAATATTTGTTTCTGTATCTATATCATGTATGTTTGTATCTATTCGTCTGTCTGTCTAACTAGTTGTTTGCATGTTGTTTTCCCTATTAGAATGTGACCACTTTGAATGCAAGGACTATGTTTTTGCTTTTATATCCCCAGTGCTCAGCACAGTGCTTGGCACAAATATTTGTTGACTGACTAGCTGACTGATCCATTGTTGTCTGGGTTAGCCAGCTAGAGAGATATATAATGGGGGAAGCTAGCTATGCTAGGCACTTCATGGAACTTGAATAAGGTACAGTCTCTGACCTCCTGGAATTCACAATGTAGTAGGGGAGAGAAGATGTATACTCAGATAAATACAAGATATTATCATGTCTATGGATATGGGGATGTGATTACTTTTATAGTAGAAATAGAAATAAACCATGGGATTGCAGCAGAAGGAGAGGTGTGTGTGTGTGTGTGTGTGTGTGTGTGTGTGTGTGTGTATGTGTGAAGGATAGTGGAGAGGGAGATGAAGAAAAGGAGGAGAATCTGGAAGGCTTCCTGGTGGAGGTGACATTTATGGTAGGCTTAATGAATTTGAAAGGATTTCAATAGGAAGGGAAGGAGATTCCAAGTATAGGAGACCATGTGAGCAAATTCCCAAAGGGCATCATCCATAAAAGTCTTAGAATTGAAAAGGACCTCGCTTACCCAGATCATCAATCCTTCCCCACAAGTGGTTGTTCAATCTTCACTTGAAACACTTTCCTGAAGGAGAGCTCACTTCCTGCTCAGTTGGTCTGTTCTCATTGGGGATGGTTCTGATAGTTAGTTTTCCCTTTTATTGAGCCAGAATTTGGCAAGTTCCACCCCACTGACTGTGGTCTTCGCTGTGCAGTTCAGTAGACCAGCTTAATCCTTCTTCCACATGACAGCCCTTCAAATCCTTGAAGACAGCTAGCATGATTCTCTCCTCTCCCAAGTCGACTTTTTGGTTGGCCAAGTCTCCTGAGTTCCTTCACCCCATTCTTGTATGGCATAACCGTCTAGATTTCTAATTGAGTTCCGTTTCCCTGGTCCTCACAGAGGAGCCTTAGGCGTTCCCATTGCATGAGCTCATTTGGACTACATCCTGCATGCTAAAATGATGCCCAGGTTAATGCCAACTTCCCTGGAGCCAAAGGTCCCTCCCACCTTCCCCATTAACCTGACGCCAGCCTAATCATAATTTGGTCCTTGCCTCCCAGTCCTCATCTGTCTTCCTTTGCAGTTCTGATGCTGGCCCTGTCATTAGCTTGTCTAGTGACCTTGGCATTGACTCTCTGGCCTTAATCACCTTTGGCAAAACAGCCCAAATTACCTGGATTGTGGCAGTCTGAATCTGTTTTTAGTTTGAATGATGGGTGGAGGACTGTTTAATGTTCAAGACTATGCTGGGGAAAGCCTGATTGCTTTTCTCCTCCCACAGGGCTAGGCACAGAATGGTCACTTAACAGGAAATTGTTAATCCATTTATTTTTCTAGTTAATTAAATTAAAGGAAGAACTCTGGACTGGAAGTCTAGAGTCCTGAGTTCTAATTCTAGCTTTAACTAGATATGTGACCTTGGGCAAGTAATTTTCTTTCTCTTGAAATAAATTTCCTCCTCAGTAAAATGGAAGGGAAAGGCTTGAGCTAGAGTATGGTATAGTGTTTAAAATGGCTCCCGAGTCACAGTATTTGGGTTCAAATCCTGGCCCTGCTGCTTACTCTCTGCATGGTGTTGAGTAAGTCACTTTAACCACCCTGCCCTCAGTTTCCTGATCTACAAAATGAGGGGCTTGAATAAGATAGCTTCTGGTCCCTTCTAGGGCTGGTATTTTTTATTCTATGGTCCAAGGCCCCTTCTAGCTCTGATATTCCAGGTTCTGTATTCTAAGGCTCTTTATGGTTCTAATATTGTGTGTTCCAAAGTCCCATCCAGCTCAGACATTCTAGTATTCCATGATATAAGTCAGGGTCCCTGGGCCTTCTCTCAACTGAGAAGCAGAGTGGGGAGGACTAATTCTTTATTTTGGAGGGGAGGAAGCAGAACCTCTTCTTATGATTCTTTGTCATTGTGGTTTTCAGGAGCTGCAGTCTCCCAGCTTTCCCTTTTTGGCAGGAGGTGGTGGTGGGCCACGTGCAGGGAGGATGAAAGAGTTTTTCATCATCACCCACCCCAGGTGAAGGTCAGGGCTGGCTTCTATAAACATCAAGCCAGTGGCACTATCCTCTGTCCTCTGTGCAAGATGCTTCTGGGAGAGTAAATTCCATGGGAAGCGAGGGTGAGTTAGTCACCTGTGGAGCTGTCCTGAAGAGGATATGGCAGACCAGGAATAGAGGAGTGGAATACCCCACAATTCCTATGAATTAATCTGATTTTCACATTGGACATTGAAGTTTCTCTTATGGGAATAAGTTATAGGGCAGGGCTGGGACATGGGCCCACTGTGAGCCATTCTGGGAGGTGGGGGATGGTTTGGGCTCATGTATGCCATACCTCTGCCATAAGGAACATGTAGGAGCATGCCCCCAGGCCCTAGAGGCTCAAACCCAGGGACAGAGCCAGGAAAATGATGCTATAAATCAGTGAGGTGTAATATAAATCTTGCCTCTGGCTCTCTCTTGATTTTATCCCCTATAAAGCTAATTTATGGGGGAATATTTAGAATGATTTTGAAGAACTGAGACCTCCAATGGGGGACTGCCCTCCAAAGAAGGAACCTTCTCATGTCTTCTTGGACATCAGCGCTGGGCCTTGAATTTCAGCAATGGCCTTCAGGTTTTCCTAGTTCAGTGCCAGTCAATGAGGTAACCAGTGGCAAGAGTCCTGGAGAGACGTGTGGGGACTCAGTATTGACCACACAGTTAATGAAGTTGGCAATGACCCCTCAGTGATACTGAGTCCTTGTATGGGACCCTCAGGGCCTCCATAAGCTAGCCCCAGGGGATGGGGGAGTAGGGAGTACGGAAGAAAATAAGAAGGCATTAAAAATCCCCACTGGATTATTAATTTTTTTTGGCATGTGTTCTATTGATTCAACGGGGGGAAAGGAGGAACTTGCTGAGAGATTTAAAACCTCATAATATGTTTAAGTCTCCAGATGTGAAATATAATATTGCACTGGGCATGGAAAAAATAGCTTAGCTAATAATTTCAACCCTATCTGCAAAGTTTACTGCAGTTTATCTATAAAGTTAAAAGAACTTTCCTGGGGATAGGCTGCCTTCATGTACACTTGCATTGAATTGGTGTGAAACATTTTTGGAAAGGGACTTAGTGTTTTTCCAACGTCTAGGGGTCTCCAAGTTGCTGACTTTTAGGGGGCAGAATTAGTGACTTTCTGTCTGGGTATTGGTTTTGAACTTTATACACTAAGTGTTTGCACTAATGACTGGTAAATCTTAGCTTCTCAAAGGGAGTGATTTTTCATTAAGTCATGGCACCCTGGGAAAATTTGTTCAGCTGATTGAGATGGGAGGATCTTTTCCTCCCTCTTCCTACTTCCTCCTAATGTTTGAAGCACAGCTACTTGCTTTCTGTGTGACCTTGAACAAGTCATTTGTGGACCCCTGACATCTTGGGAAAATGTGGGGATTAGACTTGGTGAGCTAAAGTCAAGTCAAGAAGGCTTTATCGTGTGTGTTGTATACCAGGCATTGTGCTAAGTAGTCAAAGGTCTCTTCCATATCAGAGATTCAATTTTCTAGGGCCTATTCCAGCTCTAATAATCTATGTTCTGAGATTCTTTCCAATTCTAATATGCCATGACTTTTCAAAGTCTTAAGTTGCAGTTCCGATGCTGGCCCTGTGTCATTAGTTTGTCTAATGACCTTGGCCTTGACTCTCTGACCTTAATCACTTTTGGCAAAACAGCCCAAATTACCTGGGTTGTGGAGGTCTGGATCTGTTTTTAGTTTGAATGATGGGTGAAGACTATTTAATGTTCAAGACTATTCTGGGGACTATTGTGGGTTCTGGGGAATTACAGACTGTGCTTGAGAGTGAAAACATAGATATTTATTATTCTACATGGAGCAAGGGTAGAGGACTTCTCAGGGAGCATGCAGGCTTTGGCTCCATGGTGGGGGGGGTCACATGTTTCTGCCCCTGGTTTAAAGACCTGCTTGACCAGGGTGGGGTCATTGGATTATCCCTTCACTGCTGTGACAGGGTGTGTGTGTGTGTGTGTGTGTGTGTGTGTGTGTGTGTGAACATGCACACTAAAGAGGAATTCCTGAGCCAGGAACAGTTGTGTACTTCATGGAACTTAAGGAGTGAGAAGAAAGAGTCTTCGGTTTCTTTCTTTGGTCTCTCTTGGGGCACAGCTGATAGCAGTTCTTCTTTGACTGTCTAGGGGGGAGCAGTATGGAGGAAGGGGCTTTTCTCCTATCTCTATGGCAGCAAGAACAAGAGTTTAGCTAAGTGAGCCCAAGACTGGGCCTCATGAACCTGGCTGATTCTTTTGCTTTATATTTTATTCCCTGATCTCAAGTGAATGAACAACAGTCTAAAGAGGTGGTTGTTGCCAAGCCTGGCAGTGACTGGTGAATTTGGGAGGCTAGAAGTTCCTGGGTACAGCTTGCCAGTGAGAGGTGCTTCCTGTAACTGAGCCTTCTTATGGCAGGAGATACATCCTAACTAACAGGCCTCAAAGACCTAAACCTCCACTTGCTGCTTGGAGAATACAGCAAGAGGTGGAAAGTGATTGGTTGAGTAGTCTCTCAAGGTTCCAAGAGGTGGAAAGTGATTGGTTGAGTAGTCTCTCAAGGTTCCAGGGAGTCCTTGCTGCCTATTGGGGAAATTACAATAGAGGTCACTGATTAGAGTTGATATTTTAATTATGCGTTATTATGCACTTATGAGTCTTTTTGTGTTTTAAGCATTTCTTTTGTGGTGGAGGAAATAAATAACTGTCCTATACCTGATATCGACCACTTTGTAGTTGACTATCATTGACTAACTTTTCTAGAAATGACCCTGATAATTCATTTTAGGTAAGACTTTGGGTGTGTCAAACCTTAGCTTTGAGAGATTTTCCCTGGAATTGCAAGATAGAGATATAATGAGCCAGAGGTGACAAGAAAAGTCCAGTGGTTTCTCTCTGGAGTCAAGCTCTTTCAGGATTGAACTTGAGTCTACATGAGCTCAGAACTAGAGCCTCTTTTGGTGAGAAGTGTACCCTGGACAATGGGGGAAATAGGGAAACTGGTCCCCTGGATATATTTTTGTTTTGATTATAAACATTTAGCTTCATATTTAATTCAGGAAAAGTTTTACACATACACACACACAACCACAGACAATAGTGTTTGGATCACATTGGCTCCCTTTGCCTTGTTTCTCCCCTGTCAAATCTATTTACCACAAAGTTACTAAAGGGATTTTCCTAAAGCAGAGGTCTGGCCATGTCATTGTCCTGCTGAATAAATTCTTGTGACTCCCCATTTCCCCTAGGATTATATACAAACACTCCTGTGCATAGGATCATAGACAGAGAGCCAGAAGTGACCTCATCTCCTCTAGTCACTGTGTATTACAGATGAGCATCTGACACCCAGAGAGTTAAAGGGATTTGACCACAGTCATACAGAGAATAGATGGTAGGGTCAGGATTTGAACTCAGATCCTCTGAAATGGAAAGCTCTTCACAACCTAACTATGACCTACTTTCTAGGTTAATTACAAATTATTCTTTTCCATGCATTCTACAGTCTAGCTAACCTGAATTTCTTCTTTTTTCCTTTTTTTAATTTTTTTTTGAGGCAATTGGGGTTGACTTGTCTAGAGTCACACAGCTAGTAAGTGTCTGAGGCTGGATTTGAACTCGGGTCCTCCTGATTCCAGAGCCTGTTGCTTTATCCATTGTGCCACCTTGCTGCCCCTAAACTGAATTCCTTGCTGTTGCTCTTACAGGACATTTTCTCTCTGCTTTGCTTTTGTGGGTTGTCCTTGATGCCTATGATATGCTGCCTTCTCATCTCCACCCCACACAGTCCCCAGCTTCCTTTGAAGTTTAGCTAATGTTCCTCCTTCTACTTGAATCCTTGCACGATGCTCTTAGCAACTAGTGTCTTCCCACTGAAATTCCCTTTCGTTTACTTGGTGTATATATTTTGTATATATTTATGCTGTTTCTTCCAATAGAATGTGTATTCCTTAAGGTCCAGTCACATAGTGCCTGGCACAGAGTAGGCTTAAAAATGCTTGCTGATTAAAGATTGGGATCAATCCACATATCTGAGAAGACTGGGGAGAACTTATCTACACTACCTGGGTCTCTCTAGCACCATGGCAACATGACAGACTTGCTACTCTGAACAAGACTTCTTTCTTAATCAGCTCCCTGGCCCCCAAATCCCTCCTCCTTCCCTTCTCTCCCACCCCCATCCTTCCCTCCGGTCTTCAGTGATCTCTCCCAGAAGCACTTTCTGTGTGTACCAAAAAATTCTATTTTTTCATTTGTTTGGATATGTTCTATAGTATCTTGATTTCTCATAAAGTCATTAGCTTCCAATTGCTCCAATCTAATTTTGAAGGAGTTATGCTCTTCAGTGAGTTTTTGAAATTCCTTTTCCATGTGGCAAATTTTTCTTTTTAAGGAATCCTTCTCCTCATTGGCTTTTTGGGCCTCTTTTGCCATTTCATTTAATCTATTTTTTAAGGTGTTATTTTCTTCAGTATTTTTTTTGGGGTCTCTTTTAGCAGGCTGTTGACTCGCTTTTCACGATTTTCTTGTATCATTCTCATTTCTCTTCCCAATTTTTCCTCCACTTCTCTTACTTGATTTTCAAAATCCTTGTTGAACTCCTCCATGGCCTGTAACCAATTCATATTTTCCTTGGATGCTTTTGATGCTGGAGTTCTGACTTTGCTGTCTTCTTCCCGCTCCATGCCTTAATCCTTTTTGTCCCCCAAAAAGGATTCTTTGGTCTGTTTGTGCTTTCTCTGCTTGCTCATATTAGCAGCCAATTACTTGACTTTTGAGCTCTTTGCCATGGTAGAACTCTGCTTCCAGATTACAGAGAGCTCTGTCCCAAATTGCTGGGTTTTTTGCAGCTGCCAGAGCTATTAGGTGGGTGTCCTCTCTACAACCCCCACAAGCTCTGGCTCACTGATCACACACCCCAGGACCACCACCCAAGACCACTATCTGGATCCAAGCAGGTCAAAGCAAGAGTAATTACCCTCTGAATGGTTGCTTGGTCCCCCTACAATCTGCAGGCCAGGAGCTTTGAAGCGGCCATGCGGCAGCAGCTGCAGCCACTGTGCCTCCTTAGCTTCTTTCTCTGGGGGTAGCAGCTGGACTACACTCCCCATGTTTGAACAAAGTTCCACATTGATCTTTCACTTTGTATTTGGCATTTATGGATTGAGAAGTCTGGAAACTGCCACAGCTGCTAGTGTTCCACTCTCCTGAAGGCCAGTCCAACTGCTTCTGGTCAGGGCTGCCCTGGGGCTAAAGCCCCGGCTAAGTGGGGACTGTTCTCAGCTCCCAGAGCACTGTGATGGACCCTTCCTGCTGTCTTGCCAGGCTGCCTTCAGTGGGAGATTTGTTTCTCTTTGTCACTTTGTGAGTTCTGTAGCTCTAAAGTTTGTTTAGTCATTTTTCACATGTATTGGAGGAGGTGGAAGTCCTGTTTCTGCTCTGCCATCTTGGCTCCGCCCCCTCAGCTGACACTTGCACTGCCTCCTGGAGCCAGTTATCATTCCTGCACATGAAGATTCTCTCTCCAAACAGACTGTGAGCTTCTTGAAGGTAGGGGCTATGTCCTCTTTTGGGCCTGTATTTCCTTCAGTGCTTGGTATAAACCTGGGCCTAAGCAGAGGAAGTGCTCAGTGGATACTGACTGAGTGTCCTTAGCTGAAAGTGATCTCTACCTTCACTCCACCACTATAACATTGTCTTTACTCTTTTCTCCTGGCAAATGCCCCCTTCTTTTAGCTAAGTAGTGTAGTGGTAGAGTGTGGGACTTGAAGTCAGGAAGATTCGAGTTCAAATCCTGCCTCAGATAATTACTAACAGGGTGACCCTAGGCAAGTCACTAACCTGTCAGCCTCAGTTTCCTTGTCTGTAAAATGAGGATAATAGTAGCACCTGTTTCATAGGGTGATTGGAAGGATTAAATAACACATCAGATGTGCTTTGAAAAGCTTCAGGTGCTTTGAACATGTTAGTTATCATTATATTTTTTATTTGTGTGCCCATCATGTCTCTCCCCTTATATAGTCAGCTCTTTGACAGTAATGATTGTGTGGTTATTACCTTTGAATAAACCACATTGCAGGGGCTCCAGAAATTTGAATTGAGATGAGTTTCCTGTATAATACAGCTCATGGGGATGACAAGAGTACCCAAGGAGAATCATTTGTGGTTTAACTCTTTCCCAAAGGGAGGAGTGGATCTACCTTCAGACAGATACCTGGGTTCTTGTTTATCCTTTGTTTCAAGGAGGACCAATGACATCACGGGGTGATATCTTGACTTACTTGGGAACTGGATTTCAGCGAAGCAACGCTGCACAAAGTCAGCCTTAGTCTCTTTTTCTGAGCCATCCAAGCCCAGTGGTGTAATGGGAATGCAAATTTGGAAGATCTTCCCTGCCCCTAGGCTAAAATGCACCTGAAGCCTGGGGAGGGAGACTTGTTTTTCAGTATATACTTCTTGATTGGCCAGTGAGTCAATAAGGTTGTTACATTCTCTGAGCCAGGAGAAGGCTATATAAGCCCTGATGTGTAGCTTTGTTTTGGGACTCACTTTGAGAAGTGTTCTGTGATTTGATCTGAATTCTGGGAAGCCGTTGTTGAGAGTCCCCCGGCTTTGAAAAACCCAGATGTGGAAACCCAGATGTTGACTGGGTATGGATGTAATGGTTGGACAGTTTGGAAAGCTGTCTACTTGATCTGTTTCTGTCTTGATAATTCTGCCTGTATATTCTGAAGTTCAGGGTGCTGACCTTTTTCCCCTGAACAAGGTAAACGATATATGTCTGACTGATTAAAGTAAGCTTGTTAAACCCATTTTGAGTTGCTTTCCTTTAACAAAGCAGATCCAAGAACCTGTATGGGCAGCAAACCCTGAGGACGCGCTTGGGGTGCTTGCTGCTACAAGTGGCAAGACAAAAATAGAGATGACTGGCAGTGGCTTGGGATGCAGTGGTTGACCATGACATCTTTGATGTCTGACCAAGCTCTAAGGGCTCCACAGAGCCTGCTTTGGCCTCCTTCGTGGCCCTTGGAGCCAATTGTTCTCATCAGCTCTTTCCATTGAGGGAAGTCTTCACATGCTTGGGGTAGACGTCTCCCTAACTCACCAGTGGGTTTGAGGCCTGTTGGTCACCCACACCCTGGTTTAGTCCGTCGGCTGAGATGGGTGCAGGGTGTGCACATGCTACAGCTTCTTGGAATCACAGGTGAGAGCTGGGTCAAGGTGGACACCTGAGATGAATGAGCAACCCAGAAAAGGGCTCGGCAGCCCTCACACCAGAGGTGCTAGCCCTTCCTGAAAGAAGGCACAACCAGCACTTGTTCTCTGATCCTGAGAACAAAGGCACGTGAATAAGGTGATACAGAGAGATTAACCAGAACCACAGTAATGTAATCATCAACTACAGCTACATAGAGGAGGATAAGAGGAAGAAGCCTAGAAAGAAAGAAGGTCAAACATTATTTGGGGCAGGACTGATGGGAAAGGGCACAGAGGTTTGAAGACTTGTTTTTTGGAGGCTGAAGAGGTGATCAGTCTCTTCTGTCCCTTCCCCACCATTTAATAACAAATGCTCTCCAAAGAGATGGTAAGTGGTAGTTCTGCCAGCACACCAGAGAAATGAAAACAAGCTCATGTACAAAAACTTCTACACCTGGAGTCAAATTTGTTGACAGATATTTGGGGTTACAAATACTCAGCCATGTAGGGGGAGACTAAGAAAGCAAGTACTGGTATTCTTAGAACTCATTCTATATAATGAAAGCATTTCCAGTACACACACACACACACACACACACACACACACACACACCCATCCCAATATACGAAGAACTGAACAAAATTTGTTTATGGAACCCTGGGGGCTCAAGGTATATTTTTAAATGTACCTTTAATCTGTTCAAATGATTGTTTCTTTTACCAGAACAATACCAGAAAAATTAGTTCAAAGTAAAAGACATTTAATTAAATAATATAGCAAAATAAATGAAAAGGAAAACCCCCTAACAGAGGTATTGCCTCAGTGTTTCCCTATGTGAATCATATTGTCACAGAGTTTGTGGGCTTCTGAACAAGCCCTGGCCCAACCAGTGATCTAGACCCTGAATGTGAACCTATGTAAGCCTACTTCAAAGGATAACAGCAACAAAACAGCTTTCTAGCTTTCCTCTTACAGTATAAACAGAAAAAATGTCCCATCTTTGGTGATATCTTTTGTTGATACCTTATTGATTTTCCTTTTTCTTGATCTAGGTTTGGGCCTCCTAGCATTTTCATTGGTGGGGAGACAAGGTGTTTGTTATCTGTTACTTTTATTCTTATATCTATATTTTCTTATTTTAGAACATCGAGTCATCAGTCCTGTTTCTAAAGACTTTTTTCGTCATCATGTGGTACTAACTCCTTAGTCACTCATGACCTCCAGACTGACTCCCTAAATTCCATGTGCTGGACTGGAACTAGGCAAGAACTCTTTGTGCATGCTCTGTATAATCTAGCAGGAAGGGTAGATCTGAGCATGCTCTGAAGACTGGGTTCTCATTGACCAATCTATTATAAGGATGCAAACCAGAGACTGGGCTTGGGTTTTTCTCAAGTGGGAGAAGAGACAAGCATGAAGTTCTGTGAAGGAACAAAAATTCAAACCAGAGAAGATGGAATTGGATGAGAAAGTGAGAGAATCATTAATATTGGGGACCTGATCATTTATTTGTATGACTCAACCTTTAACCTTTCCTTGTGGTAGCATCACTGCCCCTAAGCTGAGCTGACATACCAGCATCATGGCTTTCCCATAACCCTTCCTGACTTAGCTGACTTTGTAGAGTTTTAGCCTCAGAAATCTTCCTCTGCACTGATTTATTAGCTGATAAACAAGTGGTTAGGGCCTCATCCAAGTGTCAAATACCAGCAATGGTCCCTGATTTTATGTGCAATTTGTGGGCACCCTCAACATAGGTCACCCCTAAATGTTCTTTATCGAAAAAGTATGGAATACTTAGAGTCAAACCTCCCTCCTTCCAAAAAAAAAAATGGCTCACAGCTGGCCTATGCTCCAGTCTTGGCCTCAGACTCAGTCTCATAAAAGAGACTTGATGAACAGTAGGATACATTCCTTAAGGTTGTTGACTGTAGTGGCTGCTTCCCACCCTCACAGATGATAAGATTACCTTCCTTATTGTGTTAACATCTAGGTTACAAAGCATTGTCAAGGGAGATGGCTCAGGATGCTTCTTTCTTCCACATTTATGTTTCAAAAAGGACCATGAGGATGACTTCCATTCTTGTCCCCCTACCAAATCACTGGGCACATGGCCTAATGCTGGCCAGGGGGTTCTCTCTACTGTGGTGTAGTCATAAGAAGACTTGGAATCTCTCAGAGCCAAAAGACTTGGGTTTGGGGCGGCTAAGTGGTGCAGTGAGTAGAGCACCCTCCCTGGAGTCAGGAGGACCTGACTTCAAATCTGGCCTCAGACACTTAACACTTAATAGCCGTGTGACCTTGGGCAAGTCACTTAACTACAATTGCCCTGCCTTCCCCCTTCCAAAAAAAAAGAAAAAAAAAGACTTGGGTTTGATCCCCAGTTCTGCTGTGTATTAGCTGTACTAAGGTGAACCATTATTTTTACGATCCCATTCCCATCCTTTATTCAGTCCTGACCACTTTCATTGACCTTCCCAACTGTATTCTATTGGATCAAATATTCTTTTATAAAATTTGAGTAGATTCTTTTTTTCTCAATTCTGTCATCTTGAAAGATGGCAAATTGAAATACTTAATTTTCCTGTTCAAATCCAATTAATTTGGAAGTGTTCAACACTGAGTCACCGAGAAAAGAAAGTCATTTATATCAATTAGCAAAAGTAAACATGTGCTTAATGACTTTGAAGAAATGTGGAGGAGAAATCCTTGTTTTTGGGGTTGGGCTAGCAATAGCCTCACAAAAGGGGGGGGGGGTGTGGACGCTGACAGCAGGGCTCATAGCCCCAGGTGCCCTTGCAAGTAGTTCTACCCTTGAGGAAAAGCTTGCAAGTAGGAAATAAAACTGAGGTCTTTGCTGCAGAATCACATAATCTCAGATTTGGAAGAGACTTCAGAGGACATCAAGTTCAATGCCTGCCAGAACAGGAATCTTCAGCCTCCATCGAAAGATCTCCAGTGTTAGAGTGGGAGCAGTCAGTCATGCTGGCTCTATAGCCCAGGAGGTATTCTGGCCAAATAGGCTCAGTTCCCACTTTGAGACTTTCTTTGACAATCTGTTGAGGCCTCAAGACCCTATCTCAGAATAATATTTTTAAATGCAAAAAATAAAACACATAGGATTATAAAAGAAACCAAATATATTGAAATATAGCTACTGAAATATAAAAAAAAAAACAAGTTCATGGCCTCTAGGTTTAGAACCTTATTCTAGAGATTGCTTCAAGAGCCTCTGATAGACCCTGAATAATTTAAACTTCATCTTGATGGGGGATTGGGAATGAATGCTCTATAGATTAATATGATACCTTTTCAAAAATGGGCCTTTTTGTTTTTTCTTGATATCTGAAATTTTTGGTTCTTAGATTCTTCCTTTTTTGGGGAGGTCAGATTTTAGGGCCAAAGTCAATTTGTTTAATTCTTTTACTTTAATTTAGGTGAAAGCTAGAAAAAGGCCCTGAACCATACATATAATACATCCCTTGAGGCAGGGACAGTTTCATTTCTGCCTTTGTCTCCCCAGAGACTAAGACAGTGCCTACATATGGTGGAGGCTTAATAAATACTGATAGATGATTGATAAACAAAGGAATCTGAGGACAGTTTAGGAGCTACCTTATAACACAGAACAGAGAATGTTGGAAGGGACCTTAGAAGATAGAACACAGAATGTATTGACCAGAAGGGATTTCAGAATATAAAATCAGAGCTAGAACATAGGGCACACAATATTAGAACTTGAAGACCACTTAATCTAATTTTTTCATTTTAGAGGTGAGGAAACAGAGACCTAATAGAAGTTTAGTGATAATCAATATATATGGTAAATTTATGCTCATTTATATAGAATTGGAAGCATGATTTTATTATTTTAAATTATTATGGATAAATAAATGTGGTTATTGGTCTCATCTTTTTTAATATAAAGTCCATGGTTGAGAATTCAACTCTTAAATATAATTGTGCTCCTGTAGGAAAGTGTGATTTCCAAAATGAAAAAAAAATTGGTAAAACAATTTTCGAAACTACATTGTGGGGAAAAAATGAGGTATGATCACATATATCTAAGGACCAAATTAATGTGACAGACAATAAATGTAGTAGTTCATGAGATGGCATGGGCATTGTAGATTGATGTAATCCATGACCCTTGTCCTTCAAAGTTGTAAGGTCAAGATTTGAGAAGACTTGACTTTCTGAGCATCCTTAAAAGATCTCTTTGGCTCATATTCCCACCTAGAATTTACTTTGAGAAATTGTTTCATGTGGATATACAAGGATAGGTCGTATCTAGATTTCCAAAAATGTGTGTAACAGGATCCCTAATTCCTGTATAAGCTCTCAAGATAATAAGTAAACATTGGGTAGAGGATAGCTTTTATTTCTTGCCAAAAAAAACAAGAAGACATAAAGGAACCGATAAATAGATAAAAAAAATGAACAAATCTCTCACAATGATTAATAAACTCCCTTCAAAAGGGAAATGAATTTGGGATTGCCAGAGGGGCAAACCACTGACATTCTAATGACATAGTTTCTTCAGATTTGTCTGGGCATCCTATGGTTTGAATTACTCTGGAAAGCAAGCATGCTTTGGGGCTCCTGGACAAAACAAACAAATAAACAAAAAATCCTCACAGACTTTCCTATTGAACCTATGCTATCTGGATAATTTTTTTGTAAGAGCAAAATATGACTTCTTTCCTCCAAAAGTTCCTTATGCTTCCCTAGGTTTTGGGCCAATGTGGGCAATTTTCTTTTATCTATTTCCAAGAGGCATACTGCTTAGGAAACCCCTTTCTCTCTAGAAAGTAAGATATTTGACATACTGAAATTGGAATTATTCTGAATTCAACCCCTAAAGAATGCATTGCCCAAAATTCTCCTCTTTACAAGTCCAAGTCCCAGGATCCTGCTGCCTAGGAAATTTTGCTCTTCCTTCAAATAGAAGGCAACAGTCAAGAACATTGCTCATGAATTCTCCTGTTGGGGACTATAGGCAAACATATGCAATTCCCATATGTTTCTTCCCCAAAGCAGTCATTAGCAGCTCTATAACCTTGGTCCACTCTCCTGCCCTCTGGTTTTCCCTCAAGGAGGGAAAAAAATAAACAACAGCAAACAAGTAATAAAAATCACTGCATCAGCTTTCTTTTGAAGGCCAGTGCTTTCTTATCCTGCTGTGAATCCTATTCAACCAAATCATCCTGGGATGGGGTGGGGAGGGGGTATCCCAATCATTGAAACCAGCCCTTTAAGAGTTGCCAAAAGGTAACTTCAAATAAGTCAATTCATCTTGTGCAAGGCTCAATCTCTGGGATTAAATTAGGGGTTGATACCTTTTCGCAAGATGCCAGTGAACAAAGCCATATTTTATAGAAGACTGTTTCTAAAAGTCCTGAAAAAAGGGCAGCAAGGTGTCAGTCCTGGCTTGGAGTGAGGAAGACTTGAGTTCAATCTGACCTCACACTTACTAGTGGTGTGACCCTGGGCAAGTCACTTAATCCTGCTGCCTCAGTTTCCTCATCTGTAAAATGAGCTAGAGAAGAAAATGGTGAACCACTCTAGTATCTTTGCCAAGAAAATCCCATATGGGGCCCTGGAAAGTTGGCCATGACTGAAATGACTCAACAACAACATAAAGACTCATTAAGAGGATTTGGTGAACTCCCTTTATCAAGTCTCCTTACACTGGAGTGCGTAGGAAAGACTTCATGGAATGGTAATAATGATAGCTAGCATTTATATAGCACCTACTATGTGCCAAGCACTGTGCTATGTATGCACTTTACAAATATTATCTCATTCATCTTCACAACAACCCTGGAAGATAGGTGCTGTTATTATCCCCATTTTACAGCCAAGAAAAAAAGAGGTTCAATGACTAGCCCAAGGTCACTCACACAGCTAGTAATTAAGTGTCTATGGTGGTGTTTGAACCCAGATCTTCCTGACTCCGGGATAAATGCTCAAATCATTGTGCCTGTAGGTGGCAGAGGCGAGTTGAGAAGGAGCCCGGCCGGAAAGAAAGCAAAAAGGGTCATTGTGGGCTCAGGCACCTGGCTGCTTTGAAGCGTCATCTTTCTTCAGATGAGGCAAATGCGTTTATATTTCTGGAAATGCTACCTTGTCCTCGACTCCCCTTCTCCCCCTCTTTTTTACTTCTTCAGTAAATCTCCCTGTGGAGGGGGCTGCTGCATGGAATCCTGCCAGTCCAGTATATCTGTGGAGCTTTTATCATCGCGATGATAGTTTCCCTCCCCCAGAGGAGGGAGAATTTTCTTAAGAGATCTTGCTCTGATTGAAGCGTGCACCAGGTGGGTGGTGGCCGCTGGGGACTGTCCGGGAAGCCACAGTTCACACCTTTCCCAGGAACCATAACCTGGTACAATCCTCCATGGTTCTGTGGGGAAACAAGGATGTGTGAGAGGGATAGGAAAACGGAAGAGGGAAGGAATCTTGGGGAAGTAAACCCAAAGCGTTGGTGAATGAAGGGAGGTGAAAAAGCCAAGGCAGAAGCATGGAAGAATGCAGGAAGGAGAAGAGAAGGACGTGGAAGAAATAGTGAAGGTGCGTTAATAGAGGAGCGATGTGGATGAACAGGTCAAGGCATTGATGATAACCTTGGCTTTCGGACCTTACAGAACTCTCTCTTCGGCCCCTTTCTAATGCACTTATCACGTAACACCATACATCATGGGTGTCTGTGCTTCTCACCTCCTCTACTGAGCTGTGAGGACGGGGACGATGTCTCATCTAAACTGTGCGCTTCCTGAAGTGTCTGCACGCAGTAGGTGATCAATAAATGCATATTGAATAAGCGATGAATCACAGAATGTTAGAGTTGGGAGGGGCTTTGGAATAAAGAATCTCAGAAATGAAAGATACCTTAGAGCTCATCTGCTACAACCCTTTAATTTTATAGAAGAAGCAGGGATGCGAACTCGTTTGTCCAAGGTCCCAGAGCTAATAAGCAGTAAAGCTGGGACTTAAACCAGGCTTTTTGGTTCAAAATCCAATGTCCCTTTCTTCTTCTTTTTTAAAAATTTCTTTTTTATTATGAATTTTTTTGTTACTGTTGAGTCACTTCAGTCACATCCAGCTCTTTGTGACCCCATTTGGCTTTGTTTGTTTTGGCAAAGATACTGTCGTTTCATTCTCTATCTCATTTTATGGATGAGGAAACTGAGGCAAACAGGGTTAAGTGACTTGCCCAGGGCTCATAGCTAGTAACTGTCTGAGGCCACATTTGAACTCAGTTCTTCCTGACTCTACTGGATCACCTAGCTGCCTATTGAGAACTTAACAAGTACCGCTTAACCCAAATATTTCAATATAGAAAGAATAAAAAGAGATTTGTATATGAAGTCATGGACTTCTGCTACAATGCAGTTTATTTCTAAAATGTATATATGAAACTTAACAAGGTAGTAACAAAATCGCTCCATGTATATCCCTTTCTGAACTTTTTTATGCCTTCTTAGTCGCAGCTGCTTTCCCTGTATCCCCCACTACAGCCCCCAATGCGTTTTCCAATGTATTAGTCTGAGGGGGTTCTGGCTCTATTTCCAACTAGCTTTGTATAACTTTAGGCAAGTCACTTCCCCCTTTTGAGAACCTGTAAATTATAGAATTGAGCATCTTCTGAGTCTCAGTTTTAATATCTTATGTTATCTTATGTCCCTTGATCTAATGAGATAATGTATAAAAAGTATTTTGCAAACTTGAAAGTGACAAATCAATGTAGATTGTTATTATTTTGCTTTTTGGAGGGAGGAAGGCAGGGCAGTTGGCGTTAAGTGACTTGCTCCAGGTCACACGGCTAGTAAATGTTAAGTGTCTGAAGTCGGATTTGAACTCAGGTCCTCCTGACTCCAGGGTCAGTGCTATTCACTACACCACCTAGTCACCCCTCATTCTTATTTTTTTTTTATGGAATCCAGATGGAATCAGTCTTGGACAAGTCAGTATCCTTTTATTATTCTTTTATATTTAATGGTCTATGGAGTAATGTCCAGGTGGATAAAATCACTGCCTTTTATAAATGAATGCTGGGGAAAAAAAGAAAAAAATGGGATGAAAGATGGATAGACTAATAAACGACTCACGTCTTGCTCATTATATTCTTCAAAGCATCCTCATGATAAGTATTTTGTTAGTTTTTTTTTTTTTTAATAATTTGAAGTAGGTAAGATTGTCTCCAATTTAAAATGGAGAAGCTAATGCCTAAGGAAGCTTTATGGCCACATGAGTGGGGGTGAAAGGGAGTAGAAGGTAAAACTGGGGTCAGTTCGATTCAATGTTCACCAAATTCCTGCTTGGTCCAAGGCTCTTTGTTAAGCATTTTGGTATTCAAGACCTTTTCCAGTTTGTCTCCAACCTGCCTTTCCAGTTCGTCTATGATTTTCCTTCGAATACTCTACACTTCCACCAAACACCCCTGCCCCATTCCCAGTATGCCCTGGACCTTTGTTCAGGATCGTTCTTTATGCCTGGTATATCCTCATTCCCTCTTTCTCTTCATCTCTTAAATTCCTACCACTCTTTAAAGCCCAAATCAAATGCCATATTCTCCAGAAAGCCTTCTCTCACCCTCCCAGATTGGTAATATGTCCCTCCCTCCTCACCCTGGCCTAATAGAGCACTTTTTGTTGTTCAGTCATTTCTGATTGTCCATGGCCCCATTATGGGATTTTATCAATAAAGATACTAGAGTAGTTTGCCATTTCCTTCTCCAGTTTATTTTATAGATGAGGAAGTTAAGGCAGAGTTAATTGACTTATCCAGGGTCACACAGCTACTAAGTGTCTGAGGCCAGATTTGAACTCAGGAAGATGAGTCTTCCAGATTCCAAGCCCACTGCTCTATCTACTGTGCCACCTACTTGCTTCCAATGCCCTTATGTGATATTGTATTTGTGTCTGCCTTTAGGGAAGCACCTTGAGAAAGTGGAAAGCATGCTGGACTTGGGGTCAGATGAGCCCTGAGTTCAAATTCTACTTTCAGAACTCATTAGCTATGGGACCATAGCTAATTCTCTGTCCCAGTTTTCTCATCTGTATGACGAAGATAATACCTGTGGTATGTTCCTCGCTGGGTTGTCATAAGGCTAAAATCAGATAATGTATATAAATACAATTTGGTTTGACTCAAAAAGAATTTATTAAGTGCCTACTATATGTTTAGCACTGTGCTAGTGTCTGAGGCTGCAAAGACCAAAAAATAAAATAGTACCTGACCTCAAGGTGCCTACAGGCAGAATGGAGCAAGCATTGGGCCTGGAGTCAGAAAGACTGAGGTTCAAATCCAACCTTAGACTCTTACTAGCTGTGTTACCCTGGGCAAGTCATTTAATTGCTATTTGCCTCAGTTTCCTCATCTATAAAATGGGTATAATACCTCCCAAGTCTTTTATGAGGACAAAATGATATAATATTTGTAAAGTTCTTTAGAAACCTTAAACTAGACTATGAATGATAGCTATTAGTATAATTATTATGATACTTTGGGGGAGGAAGGGAGGAACAAACACATAGGATAAGTAAACAAAAGATGTAGTTAGTTCTGCTATAATGCTGTTTCAAAAATGTGAATTTCTTCCAAAGCAATTGATATGTTAGGGAACATTTTGATTATAACTTGAATTTTGAGATTGTATCTGGGAGATTTCTTCTGAGAGAGAACTCAGAAATCTGATGACATAGATAAGTCACCAAATTTCCCTGAGCCTTAGTTCCTCTATCTTTAATCTAGAGACAATCTTACCTGCCTCACCGAGTTACAAAAAAATAAACAAAATAGTAGTAACTCATACGCTCTAACCCCAAGGACGCCACTCTTACAATCAAACTTTAAATTTTTGTCAAAGAAAAGTGCCATATTTAATGTGTATCTTCTGGTGCCATGAACAGAGAGAGGCTGGTCCTCCATCTAAGCCCATCCCTGGCCTCTGTGACCTCGGTTCTGAGGCCTGGAGTTGAGGCCTCTCCAATGTGCTTGGGCAGCCTAGGGCACAGGTTGAGCAGCAGTTAGAGACATTGAAGTGGTTACTATTTACTGTAATATTTATAGATATCTTTAACATTTAGCACATCTCAGTTTTAAAAAATCAGATTCCTTTTTTTTAAAATGTGTCATTGACAAGCTTTTGATAGGAGCTTGTGCTCCTAACCCTACTTTCCCATAAGCTGTTGGGCAGTTTTGCATGGCACAATGCTTTTTGGGAACTCCTATGTCTTGTAATAGCAGAATTAACTGTATGTATTAAGTAAAGAGAGAGTCAGGGTAGTGTAATTTGTAGAGATCTGACTTGTAGAGAGATAAGAAGCTGGGTCTCTGACACTGGCTGTGTGACCTTGGCTGTTATTTAATTTTCTAGGATTCAAGGCCCCTCTAAGACTGTAAGTTGCAAAATGGTGTTGGCCCATATTCACAGAGGGACCTGAGGGCCTATAAGGCAATGAGAGCTCAGGTCCCATCCCTATCTCTATAGAAGGGAAATACAAAGTGACTTCCTGGGGGGAAAACACTAACAAAGTCACTTATATAAATGCCTCTTATCTTTTCCTCCTACTTAATAAAATACATAAGAGCTATGGCCCAGTCTAGGACTTTGTTTACTGTAGGTACTCAGCTACTGCCAAATGAATAGAGATGAAGATGGCAGAAATGAGATCAAAACACAAGAAAGCTTGCATAGGGTTGGGGGTGGGAAGATAGGCCTCTCTGGGACTGCCAGGTGCTTTCTGGGGTGTGGGCAGGACATCTTCATCCCTTGCCCTTTGGAATGTCCCCTAGAAGCTGGTGCCCACAGAGCATCAGGAAGGCCAGGGATGGCCCCCTTCCTCCTCAGAATATTTTTGCATTTCCCCCATCCATTAGGAGACAAGGCTTCAGAGAGAGCAGCTTCCTGCCTGAAAAATCAATGGATCATTACAGTTTGCCTTAGCAACCCACTCTTATTCTGAAGGTCTATTAAAACTGGAGGAAAGTCAGACCACGAGCATGGCATGTGAGCCCTGGGTCTGTGCACTGGGATTCTCTCCTTGGGGCCTGGCTGCGCCTCACTGAAGTCTGGCATAGGCAGCTTCCAGTACCTCTGGGTCCTCAGTTGTCTAAACTTTTACATGCTGAAAGGTTCCTGAGATTCTCTCTTAACAATATCATTGCAAGGTAGGAATTGTAAATATTATTATTCCCATTTTATTGGAAACTGAGGCTTGGAAAGGGAATTTTCCAAGGTCCCACAAAGTCCACAGTCCTCTGCCTATTTCCCTGTATGACTGAGTAGGGAAACGCTTTAAACTACCTAAAGAAGGGATATGAACCACTCTCAAAAAGGAGGGGAAGAGGAGGAAGTGTGGAGTAGTGGGTAGAGTATTCATTTGGAGGCAAAGGACCAAGTTTGAATCCTGACTCTGCTGCTTACTATGGGTAAGCATGAGGATGGGGGTGGGCATGAACGCAGGGATGAATATGGGGATGGAGGTGGGGATGGAGATGGGGATGGAGGTGGGGATGGAGGTGAGGGCTGGGCCTATAATTTCATTGATATCAATCCAGGTTGGCACCTTCTCTGTAATTTATAGTCTTAGAAAGTTGCCTGGGGCACTGAGGAGATTAAGTAATTTGGCCAAGATCATTCTATCATGTCAGCAGCAGAACTTGAACCCAGGTCATCCTAGTTCTAAGGACAGCTCTCTCTCCACTATGGAAATTTCCTCCTCTGTAAAATGAGGGTGGGGGCAGACTAGATAGACTCTAAGAACCTTTGTGGCTTTAAACTGTATATTTCTGTGACCCTAGGCTAAGCTGGGTGATGGTGAGCCCAGGTTCAGTGAGGAGAGCTGGTAGCAATAAGAAGCTGATGGGGGTCACTAACTCAACAAATCTTACAGCTGGAAGGGACTTTTTATATCCCCTAGAGCCCTGCCTCACTGCCTCCATTTTACAGAGGAGGAGACCGAGGCTCAGAAAGGTTAAGTTAAAAGTTAAAGTTATTTTTGTATTCTCAGGGCCCAGTGTTCTGTCTTGAACACATGAGGCACTTGAAAATATTTGCCAAATTAATAGCTCACATTCATATAGCACCTTAAGGTTTGTGAAAGCACAAGGTCACACAGGCAATTAGCAGCAGAGGCTGGATTTGAATCCAGGGCCCTTCACTCCAGATCTTGCCTTTGTCATTCTTGGATCACCCAAGTCTGGGTAAAGGACAGGGAGTGACCTTACTCTTATTTTATTTCCCATGTGGAACTTAGCCCTCAAGGCCTATTTAGTTAGTAACTCTGCATCCTTCCAGTGGTTCAGGTACCTGTGGGCAGAATCATCAGCCTGAGTGGAGCAAGACTGTTTGGGGTGTTTCCCTGTAGAGAGCTATGTCTCCATCAGCATGGATGTTGGGTGGTTGCCAACCATCAGGCCGTGTGACTGAGCCATAGCAGTATTCTAGGCTGAATTTCATTGTTGAAAAAAATCATGGAGGTTTAAAAAAATGTCCTTATTTGATTGCCCCTGGGTCTCATCCTGTTAGTGGACTGGAAGTGAATGGCTCTCCTTGCGGACCTGGAAGGGGTCTTAGAGCATAGAATATAATGAGTTAGAGCCGAAAGGGGCCTGAGAATACAGAGAACAGAACATGAGAGCTGTAAGGGAACTCTGACATGGCCCTGTCCAGTCTCCCCATTTTAAAGCTAGAGAGCCCAAGAGCAGGGGCTTGCTCTGAGTCACAGAGCACCAGAATCTGGGGCTCCTCCTTCCCAGGCTGGTGCTTTTTCTGGTAGACTTTGCTAGTGCTGCCTTGGGATGGGACTGACTCCTTCCTCAACAGGAAATGTATAAAGCTTCTGGGCTTGGGCCAGGTCTGAGGGAGTAGTCAGCCTGCCTGTTGTTTCCCACCCTGTGCTGGCAGACCACCTGGTTTCTGATCATCCATCTGGATGATTTAATCTCCTTCCTGTTTCCTTGATTCCACACTTCTCTGCTTTCTAGTGGCTCTGAACCACTGAATTTAAGAATCTCAGACTAGAAAGGAACCTGAGAGATCATCATTTTACAGATTGGGAAACTGAGACCCAGAGAAATTAAGCGACTTTGCCTAAGCAAGGTCACCTAGTGAGTTAGTGACAGAACCAGGAATAGACTCAAGTCTCCTGACACCATGGCCAATGTAATTTTCACTCTGACTTCACTGCATGAGGCAGCCTTGACTCTGGCTGAGCTAGCTATCAGGTTATTGGTTCCTTGAGGACGAGAACTGTGTTATCTTTGTATTCTCAGGGCTCCGTGCTGGGCCTTGAACACAAATGGCACTTAACAATATGTGCCAAATCAATAGCTCATGCTTATATTGCACTTTCAGGTTTGCAAAGTATTTTCTACACATTATTTCATCTGTTCCTCCCAACCACTCTGTGATGCTGGTGCTACTAATATGCCTATTTTACAGATGATGAAATTGAAGGTCAGAGAAAGCAAATGGCTTACCCTAGAGTACACAGCTATTAAAGAGCTGAGGCAGGATTTGAATCCAGTTCCATCATTCTATCCACTACTCCATTCTGGGTTCTCCCTGACTCACTGTAGTTTCTTTTATTCTTTCAATTATTTATCATATATGTATTAGATTCTACTATGTGCGAAAATTTATATTAGTCTTAGTGGGGCATGCAAAGTAGAAGATACTGAATCTTCCCGTAGGGAGATAGTAATGTCCTAGGAGGTATGTAACTTAGATAAAGGGACAGCTGGGTGGTGCAGTGGATAGAGTACTGGGCCTAGAGTGAGAAAGATCTGAGTTCAAATCCAATCTAAGACACTAGCTGTGTGACCCTAGGCAAGTCACTTAACCCTGTTTGCCTCAGTTTCCTCATCTGTAAAATGAACTGCAGAAGGAAATGGCAAAAAAAACCCCCAAAACTCTAGTATCTTTGTCAAGAAAACCCCAAATGGGGTCAGGGAGAGTTGGACATGACCAAAACGATTGAACAACATCAACAACAACATAGATACAAATATGTATTGGAAAAAGCATGAACAAATACCTTGAGAATTGAGAGGACAAAGAGATTATATCTAGCTGACAAGATCTGGGAAGGCTTCACAGAGGAGGCAGCACTGAAAACTGAAATAATGATGTTACTGATCAAGTCCTGTAACTTCAGGACTATGGTAGTAAATAGCTCAGTTTCTTGATGCAATCTGTTGAGGTTTTGTTTTCCCCTTTGAGATTTTTGGGTTTCAAATTAAAGTCTATATTCAACTGACCAGATGAGTGGGACACAGAATGCCCTGGGAGAACTCAGCAGAGGCAACTAAAACAGGTCTGGGAGAGTCTCCTAAGGATTTCTGGAGGAGAAAGGATGTGAGTTGAGTTTTTAAGGATGGAACAGATCTTGGGGAAATAGAGAATAAGGTGGAAAGCAGCATGAACACAGATTCAGAGGCAGGAGTAGTGTGTGTGTGTGTGTGTGTGTGTGTGTGTGTGCAGACAGACAGAGACATACACACAGAGAGAGAGAGAGAGAGAGAGAGAGAGAGGAAAATAGTGGATAATGGCTGTCAGGATGTTGCAGGAGAGAAACCTGGAGAAATCAGAGAGAAAAGGATAGTTAATTCAAGATCCCAGAACTAGCTGGAAAGATAAAACTGGGCCACGATTTACTAAGAACCTTGCTTACTTGAGTTTTTGCGCTTCCTAGTGCAAGAGGCATCAATCAGGACGATTTGTTCCTGTCACTTGGAGATGGACACATCAAATGCTTCCTTTTGGTCCTTGACTTTCCCTGTGACATTGTCTAAAGACTTTTGTAGAGCACAAGGCAGAGGCTGGATTACCAGCCTTTCTCAATGATCATCTGCCTTTTAAATTGATTATTTGACCTGAAGCCCCCATGGAGCTTGTGTTTGGTCTTAGTGGGCCTAGGAGGGCAGTGAAAGACCTCATAGAGAATTCCAAGGATCCCTAGCCAGAGGTATGCTTGAGTCAACTTGAAACAGCTTAGGAGATTGCTAAATTTTCAATGTGAGCATTTATACCTTGGAAATCAGCAAATGCTGTAAGTCAGGACTTGCTTTATTGTTTTGTCGATTGTCTAGACTTAAGAAAGTGGTGGAAAGAATGTTAATAACACAGATGAAACTCATAAGTATGTCCTGTGTTTTGGGAAAGCCAGTTGTTAAATTGAGTAGCTAAGTGGTACAGTGGGTAGAGGGCTGGGTTTGGAGCAGAAAGACTTCCTCCAAATCTAACCTCAGACACTTATTGACTGAGTGACCTTGGGCAAGTCACTTGATCTCTGTTGCAGTTTCCTCATCTGTAAAATGGGAATAAAAAGAGCACCTGTCTCTCAGGATTGTTGTGAAGATCAAGTGAGATATTAATTGTAAAATTCTTAGCACGGGGGCAACTGGGTACACAACGGATAGAGCACCAGCCCTGGAGTCAGGAGGACCTGAGTTTAAGTTCAGCCTCAGACATTTACTAGCTGTGTGACTCTAGGCAAGTCACTTAACCCCAAATGTTTCCTCCCCCCCAAAAAAGGAATAAAAATATTCTTGGTCCAGTATCTGGCACATAAGCACTGTAAGCTGACATCTGTTAGCTATTTCACCCCTGCAATATCAGTCCAGGAGGACAGTGGTCTGACGTGGTCCTGGCCAGCTGCAGCTCTGCTGAATCTCTTCCAGGGTCCCAGGAGCAAGGAGCAGCTGAGGATCATCCAATCAACAAGCCTACTATTGTAGAAGGAGCCCTGACTGGGAGACACAGGATCCTGACTCATAGATCTCAAACCAAAAAGGAGTTCAGAGGTTATTACATTGAACACCTTCATTATACAGATGAAGAAAGTGTAGCTTAGAGATGCTGTGACTTCCCCAAGGCCACAGAGCTTATAAGTATTTTAGGTAGGATTCAAACTCAGGTCCTCCTGGCTCCAAGAATAGAAATCTCTTCTCTATGTCAGGGTTTTGCTCCTGGTTCTGCCACAAATAAGGTATGTCATTTTGTTTTATTTTTGGAATGAGTGGTTTAAATAAAAGCAACTTATTGAGCAAGAAGTATTTTTTGAGCATTTACTATGTGCTGAATGCTGAGTGCCTAAAGTCTAAGGCACAGAGATTAACCCAAATGAACTTTTTTTCTTTGAAAAGATTTTTTTTTGATCTTTTTGGAGGGGGGAAGGCAGGACAATTGGGGTTAAGTGACTTGCCCAAGGTCATACAGCTAGTAAGTGTTAAGTGTCCGAGGTCAGATTTGAACTCAGGTTCTCCTGACTCTAGGGCTGGTGCTCTATTCACTGTACCACCTAGCTGCCCATAGAAAAGACTATTTTAAAATGAGAAGATATGTTATAGTTATTTTCCCTCTTTGATTTCCCAATTATAAAATGAGGGGGTTGGCTTGGATGTGGTATAATAGAAACAGCTGGTCTTAGAATCAGAAAGCTGCAAGTCTTGGCTTTGACACTTGCTTAGTGATCTTGAACAAGTGACAGCCTCTCTGAGCCTCAGTTTCCTCATCTGTAAAATCATGAGGTTAGACTAGATGATGTAAAAGGAAGAGCTATAATTAGGAATTCTAACACCCTGAGCAGGCACCCTAGAATGTGCCCCAAGGCAAGCAGCATTAAAGTGCCCTCCAATAAGGTCTTTAAGACAAATTCAGGTTTTGGGGGGATAGACCTTGGGCCTTATGACAGACAGAAAGCCCTCTGGGAGGAGAAATGCTGGGGCACTATTCTGGGTGTTGAGGGTGGGAGGGGAGAAGATAGACTTCAGGTTATAGTTTTGGTGAATGGGATTAGGGTGGCATTGAGGTTGGATATGAGAAAAGAGCCTGCATATTTGGACCCCCAGGAGATAACCAGGGAGGGAAACATGTTCTGTGTTAATTGAATCAAGCGGGCCAGTATATTAGAGGGAGATCTATAAGCATGGTCATTTTTTAGTACAAGGTAGGCAGCTGCAGGGACCAGAAGGCAGCTGGATAGAGGGTACTTTAGCTGATAGGTACCTTTGGTAAGATATTTTTTTGGATGATATCCCATGGCTTCTGAGGGCCAACCCTTCTGGTCTTTAAGTGTATACATGGAAAACTCAACACTAAAGAGACAATGTAGTATAGTGGAAAGAACACTGCATTTGGGGTCAGAGGATGTGGGTTCCAATCTGTCACTTTGCTACTTACTGCTAGAGTAATGTTGGGCAAATCACTATCCCTCAGTTTCCACATTTGTAAAATGAGAAGCTTGAACTAGATAATATCTAAGAGGACTTTCCAGCTTTAAGTTCAGAGCCAGAACTAGAAGGAGGCAATGACTGCCAGATGAAAATGAAGACTAATGGGAAGCTGGGGACATAGATGGAGAGAAAGAGCTACACCAGGTGAAGACAGAAAACAGCAAGATTGATGCGGTAGGGAACTGTGTCTGGAGGAAAAAATGGGACATTGCTCTTCAGTGGGTCAACCCATGTGGGTCAATGCTGTGAGTCACATGGATTATACAGATTCTTAGGGAGGGTTTATAGGCCCAGAAAGGGTGGGGGGCATGGAGCTAATTGACTTTCTAGTGACCCTCAGCTCTTTTTCCTTTCAGAGGTGGTCTTACCCAGGAGGGTATTCTAAGTTTAGAAGTTTGTATAGCTTCCTACAGGAGGCTCATCCAAGGGTAGGGTTGCTTGACTCCCCAATAAGTGTGTTTTCCCATAGAGGAGTCTTGCATAGGGTAGTGTTATGAGTCAGAGCAATTGCATAGGTCCTTGGGGGAGGGAGGCCCATCAGAAAGAAGAATTTTCCTGACTTTATTGGTGGACACAAGTCCTTCATGTGCACTTTTGGGTTAAATAAATCCATTCTGTTTTTGATGTTTTGTTAGCCTGAGTGCTTGCCTGGGAGAGAAGGGCTCTTTCAGGAATTACTAAGTTTTAATTACCAAGCTAGACATAAAGAAAATTCTAATGTTCCTAGGAAAAATCTTCAGCTGGGCATGAGTAAAAGCCAAAGAGAGAACTATTGGGTAGTCTGCAAGAATGAACCAGGTTCATGTGAGCACAGAGTTTTAGAAATGAGCCGTGGGTTATACTTTGTTATAAGATTCCTCCATGCTCTGAAATTCTTGGAGTCTATAATTGCATAAAAACATATGCCTCCTTATGCCATGATTCCAACTTAAGCCTGGGCTGTCTTCTTGAGGCAGTCATTGAGGCTTGCAAATTAGCCACATATGGAGCCCCATACTCAACAGAACAGAACAGAACAGAACAGAGCAGAGCCATCACCCAGGGACCAGAGCTCAAGGCACTGACCTTTAAGGAAACATATAGACTTGCAACACAAGGGACATGGGGCCTAGCCATGGGATGCTTAGACAGGGGCCAAGATAAAAAAAAAATGAAAACAGGGGTTTCTTTAGTAAGGAAGAGGTCAGTATGGGCCAGCGATCTTGATCTTGTCTATAATAGCTGGAGCAGGAATCATTGGTTATGGAACCTTGGTAGGATGACTATTTCATGACCTACATAGGCTATAGACTTGGAGGTTTCAGGACCAAGTTCTCTGCCATTTCCATTAGTGTTTCTATATGACCTGGGGATCTGATAGTTGAGTGATAAATTGGGGTGACCTGAAAGAGGAGGGTACCTTCATACTTGAGACCAAGGACATGAAAATGATACGCTAAATGATTTGGAAAAATGTTAAGAAGGTGAATAAGATGTCCATTTTGACCCATAGATCTTACTTCTAGGCATATACCTTAAGAAGGGCAAAGACAGAAAGCTCCCATATCCACTGACTAAAATACATATAGCAGCATTTTTTGTAGTAGCAAAGAAGTAATAATGATGGGGTGGCTAGGTGGCGCAGTGAATAGAGCACTGGCCCTGGAATCAGGAGGACCTGGGTTCAGATCCTGCCTCAGACACTTATCACAAAAAATAGCCGTGTGACCTTGGGCAAAGTCGCTTAACCCCATTTGCCCTACAAAAAGCAAAAAAAAAAAAAAAGAAGTAAGAATGAGGTGAATGTCCACTGATAGGGGAAATGCTAAATAATTTGTGGTACACATATGTAAAGGAATGTTACTGCACTATAGAAAATGGAATGTGAAGAATAGAGCGAAACATGGGAAGATGTGTATGAACTGATGCAAAATTAAATAAGCCGAATCAGAAGAATCATATGCACAATAACTATAACAATGTAAGTGGAAAGAATGAAATACCCTTTAATTGAATATGTAATTATTGTGACCTCCTCTGGGGCAAACTAATGTAATTAGTAATGTAATGTAAACTAACAGGTAATTCTAGTGACATAGCAGGAAGAAAAGATAAGGCAATGAGCCGCCCTCCTTCCTTTGCCAAGCTGAGGAACTAAGGGCATGGGATATAATAAATAGTCATATTTGATTGATGTGTTGGTAAATTTCTTCCCCTTTCTTTCTTTTTATTGTTAATTATAGGGGATGCCTTTCTAGGTAAAGGAAGGAGTAGGGATATATTTGGAAATGAAGGTGAGGTAAAAACAAAATATATCAATACAATTAAAAATGATTTCCAACCATACTTCATCCATGCCCTCTGTCATTATTTTTACCATAGGGAAATCACCTCTACCATCTAGAAGTGATGGTATTTAGGAAATTATAAAAACATAGTGTGATGTGGTGGTAAGAGTGCTAGATTTGGGCTCAGAGAACCTGAATGCAAATTGTAACTCTCTAACTCACTTGGAAGGAAGGAAAGAAGTGAATGGCATTTATTATTTATTATATATTATGTGCCAGGCACTGTGTTGAGCACTTTACAAATATTATCTCATTTGATCCTATACTTGTGTGATCTTAGGTACGATCATACTTATGATCTTAGGATCTGAGGGGTCCAGCCCTCTGGACCTCAGTTTCCTCATTTATATAATGACAGGGTTAGACTGCATGACCCATCTTGAAACCCCACTCCTAGAGCATCCCATGGCCAAGCTCCCCATAACCTACATTATGAGTTGGTGTGTTTTCTTCTAGAGCTTTGGGTTCTGCTCCAGGAGAGATTGGTCTGGTCCTAGATGTCCCCATGAGTATGGAGATCCTTTGTAGGTATCTGCTTATCTGTATATATTTCTGTGGGACTGGAGGGATGTGGAGATGAGTCCTAAGCTGGTTAGTTTATGCAGATGACTGGTAATGAAATCTGACTTCCACATTATTTGTAACTTTATGTTTGAGAGTGTGTTCTCAGGTTCCCACTGTGTTGAGCAGCAACAAGGAGAGCCACCTGGGAAGATGCAATGTATTTATTCAAGAGGCAACCATTTCTCCCCCTGAGGCTGTCTTAGAACAAGTCTATTTCCATCCCTCTAGAACTTGCGACAAGTAAATCGAATACTGAAGGGGAACCTTGGACTTGGAACCAGCAGGAGATGTACATTTCTCCCTGAGGAAAATAATAAACTAGATGTCTAAGCTAAGCAGGGACTTGATTTGCATATTAAGGCATTCAGGCATTAGGTGTCTCCAGGTGGATTTTATTGTTGTGCTTCCTGGGGCCTTGTTCAACTTATTATTGACATAAGAAATAGTCACCCAGGGACTTAGCACAACTATCCCTTCGGGCATAATGTTACCTATAGCCACGTTGCTGTAGAAACCTATCTCTTATTTATAGCTTTTTCAGATCTCTTATTTAGGTTGGATTCTATGTGCAGAGTACCATAGAATGGGAGGAGAGAGAAAGAAAGGAGATATGGTGATTCTTTCCCATGGGGGAGGCAATATACAGAGAAAGCATCTTTCTGAGACCCAGAATGTTACAAAAATCTCAGTGAAATGTATACTACAGCAATTCAAGAGAGATCAGTTCTTACAAATAATCTATACCTAAAGCAAAGTAAAGGAAAACACATATTGCTCAGATTATGGCATACAGCTGTATAGGCAGACCACCTTTGTGGAATCTATAGATAGATAATAAGCAGGACCCAGATTTGAGGGCAAGAGCTGGGACTAGTTTGTCTTTGGGAAATCAGAAGTGCTTGCAAAAATCCCAATATGCTCCCTGTCATAAAAATCTCATTTTTTTAAACACTGATATTCTGTTGGCAGAAAGATGGGATACTACGGTCTTCAAAGAATAGCTCACAACAGGCAATGGATAGAAGCATGTGGGTGAGAACAGGATGTAGAGTAAAAGATGTCACTAAAGCAATGTATGAGAGGAAGAGAAGATGGTCTGCCCACATGGTGCGGGTGAGGGGACAACATCTGGAACTCCAGAGTGATAGATACCTTTCAAATGTCAGGAGAAATTGAGCACATAAAATGGACCCAGGCCTAAACTGGTAAATATTTACTAACTGGGCCTTCAAAAACAAAAACCCAAAACAAAGCAAAAGGTACTCTGACACACTTTGGAGTTTAATCTGCATTATTAAAATTTTCTCCATTTTTAAAAAAATGTTAGACCATCAACAAAACAAAACAAGCTCTAATTTATAGCAGATCTTCAAGGTGTCAATGCTCACACTGAAAATTTAACAATGGATTTGAGAGAGCAAGGTTCAAGCTGCTCTCAGCATGTCCCTGGGTAGACCCCCTGTGGCAAATTTATAGGCGGACAAGAGTGGCACAGTAGGAGAAGACATGGATGAATTGTGATCTGTTTTGTTGGAGGGAGTCTTGGAGTATTCCCCTGGTGATGCAGTAGTTTTCATCCTGGAAAGGTAATCTGGAGTCATATTATAAAGGCCTTTAACTACCAAACAGAGTGTTTTATAATCTAGCCTAAAGGCAATAGGGAGTCAATGAGGCCTCTGTAGTAGAAGAGTTACATGGCAGGAGATTCTAGGAAGATGGTGGAGTAGGTCAGAAATGCCAAGTTCTCCAGATTTCCTCCACAAACAAGACAAAATAGCACCTCACACAAAACACAGAGTGATAAAAAGAAATAAGAGTTGGGGCAGAACAGTGTCCTCCTGGGACAACTGGAGAAGATCTGAAGAAAACTCTCAGGACTGAGGTTTGGTCCTTATGAAGTGTAAATACCTCCAGTCTAGTTCCACTGAAACAGTAAGCTGTGAGCCCTGGGGCTAGCTAGGCTGGGAGGTAGCCTTGGCCTCAGCCACATTTTCCTTCCTGGACAAGGTGGGGAGTCAAGCATCTGAGTGAGGGAAGGTTGAGGGAACCTTTGCTGATAAGGGATGCCAGACCCAGCTGTGCTGTGAAGATGAAGCCCTGGGTAAGGAGGAACCAGCCTACTCCTGGTGAGTGCAGAAGCAGTGAAGTGGGGTGCTGTGGGCTGAGGGGAAATTCTTAGTTTCAGTTTCAGGCCAAAGGGAGGCTAGAGGAGGATCTGAGGCCAGAGGCACCATCCTCATATCCTAGGACCCTAAGACTAGAAGTGATCACAATAAGAAACTGCTACAAATTTAAAAAAAAGAGCTGGCAAAGGAGAAAGAACACAACTATAGAAAAGTCACTATGGCAATAGAGAAGACCAGAGTTCATCTTCAGAGGAGGATAATGAGGCAAAAAAGAAAAAGCCTCTCTCACCCCAAAGAGTAACATCAAATGGTCACCTGCCCCAAAAGAATTCATAGAAGAACTTAAGGGACTTTAAAAATCAAATGAGAGTGATTGAGGAAAAATTTTTCAAGAAAAGAACAATCCAAGAAAAACAAGAAGATTATGAAAAGAAAGTCAATTAACTGGAAAGGAGGATCAAGAATCTTAAGGAAGACAACAACCTCTTGAAAATTAGAATTGGACAAGGGGAAGTCAGTGAAGTTATAAATGACCAAGAAATAATAAAACAAAATATAAAGAATGAAAAAATAAAAGAGAATGTGAAATGGCTTATATATGTGTTAATGGCTTATAAACAACTGATCTGGAGAACAGATCAAGAAGAAAAAACATAAGAATAATCCAACTCCCTGGAAGCTATAATAATAATAAAAAAGAATCCTGATACAATAATATAAGAAATAATTAAATAAAAGTGACCTGAAGCATTACAACAAGAGGGAGAAGTAGAAATAGAAAAAAATCCACCTATCACCATGAAGGAGCAAGCACCCCAGGGTGGCTGCCAACACAGGTTTCTAGATCTGCTTTTCTAAAGGAAGGCAACTCAAAATGGGTTAACAATCTTGCTTTAATCAATCAAACATATCATTTACCTAGTTCAGGGGAAAAAGTCAGCACCCTGAACTTCATAGTATACAGACAGAAGTTACAAGAAGACAGAAACATTTCAAGCAGACAGGCCTCCAATTGTCCAACCATTACATCCATACCTAGTCACAGTTACGAGAGAGGGAAGCATCAACATCTGGGTTTTCAAAGCCGGGGGGCTCATCGGCTGCCCAGAGTATCATCTGGTCAAATCACACAACACTTCTCAAAGTGAGCCCCAAAACAAAGCCTCACATCAGGGTTTATATAACCTTCTCCAGACTCAGAGAATGTAACAACCCTCTTGACCCACTGCCCAATCACAAAATATCTCCTGAAAAACAAACCTCCCACCACAGGCTCCAGATGCACTTAAGCCTATCAAAGGGCCTAGGGGCAGGGAAGATCTTAAATTCACATTCCCATTACATGCCACCTGAAAGAGATCCTATAAAGAAAACCTATAGGAATATCATAGTTAAATTCTGAATCCCTTGGCTCAAGGAGAAAATATTACCAGTAAGAAGAAAAAAGCAATTCAAATATGGTGGAGCCACAATTAGAATCACACAAGACCTAGTAGCAGTGACATTAAAAGACTTCAGGTCTTGGAACATTATATATTGAAGAGCAAAAGAACTGGGGTTGTGGCCAAAGATATCATATAAGCATAATCCTGAATGAAAAAAAAAATGGCTATTCAATGGATTGCCAGACTTTCAGGATTTTGTTGCAAAGAAACCTGAACTTAATAGAAAGTTTGACATACAAGATCCAAGAGAAATATAAGGTACACATCAAAGACTAATTACAAGGGACTCAGTAAGGACATACTGTTTACTTTTTATATGAGGAAATGTAAAAAAAGTATGTCTAAGATTGTTATTAGTAATTGAATAATTCAAAAGAAAGATTGGGGTAGACCTGAGTAAGATGTGATTCTAAAAAGTAAAATCATTTAGGAAAAGCTAAAAAGAGTAATTATCTTATGCAAGTGATGTATGAGAGGAAGAACTGACACAGAGGAATTAGATGGAGGAGGAGGAGGGCTGGTACTGGTAATTCTGGAACCCTACTTTCTTCCGGAATGGGTTAAAGAGGGAATAATCTATATCTATATCTATATCTATATCTATATCATTTATATCTATACCTGTACCTATATCTACATCTATATCTATCTGTATCTATATCTGTATCTATATCTATATCTATCTATGTATCTATCTGTATGGAAAGGTATAAAAGTCTTCAAAATCCAGAAAGAAACAAAAAGCTAAGGGAATAGGGAGGGGGGGAGAAGATAAGGGAGGGATTTTTAGAGGGAACCCTACTCACATCAGATCTGGGTTAGAGAATGATATACATAGTTTGAAGGAAGTAAAAGTCTTCTCTAAATTGATAAAGAAATAAAAGGGTGAGGGAGTAGGATAAGTGGGGTATAGAAGGGTATCTAGATTAATGGGAATGGGGTAAAGAGGGAATAACATATATATTGGAAGGCTATAAAAGTCTTCTAAAGTCAGATAGAAATAAGAAGGTAAGGGGAAAAAGTGGCAGGGAAAAAGATAAGGGAAGAATATGTGCAGGGTAGGAGTAGGTTAGGTAATAGGAGGGCAAGGTAGCAGGTAGAAGTAAAGTAGAGGAGTCAGGAGGGATAGGAAATAAGAGATACAAAGATAAAATTAAGATCAGGAGTAGAATTTATTAGAAAAAAACAGTGGCAGTAATCATGATCTCAAAGTTAAAGTTGAAATAGATTTAATCAAAAGAGAAAAATAGGTAAACTACACTGTATGTCAGTCATACTAATCAGTATTGTCTTAGACTATTTAAAATAACTGGACAGTATAAGGTTGGAATATTGCTGTGGTGTAGGAAATGATGAGTTGGTGGACTTAGAAAAACATGGAAAGACTTGGACTTATAAAGGGAGATGTTATCTACCCTCAGAGAAATAGAGGCCAAACAAGTTTAATATGGTCTTACATAGATGTATATGTCTATATATGAGTATGATTAGAGATATCTAAGTATATGTATGTGTATATAAGTGAATGTGTATATGTTTGCATATATGTATGTATATATACACATGCATACACACTTGTGCAGTTGTATTGTGTGTAGGTATGTATATATTCGTGCTTAGTTGTAGCCTTCTTGGCGGAGGAGGAGGAAGGAAGAGGGGAGAAAAAGAACAAAGTAAAAAGTTCATAGCAGAGAACAAAAGAAAATTTACAAGGAAGGAAAGAAAAGATGGACAGCTTGGAACACAAGGCATAGTATTTATAATATAGGCTTTCTT
This sequence comes from Petaurus breviceps papuanus, assembly GCF_028583685.1. Classification (NCBI taxonomy): domain Eukaryota; kingdom Metazoa; phylum Chordata; class Mammalia; order Diprotodontia; family Petauridae; genus Petaurus; species Petaurus breviceps. The sequence goes on along the minus strand of NW_027187360.1, from coordinate 2,278,286 downwards.
GAAATGGAAATTTATTGCTGCCTTTTGAATTTTCTCTTATGTTTTGCTGTTCATGTGGCAATGCTTTTTTCATATTTTGTGCTTAAGTTTTAGTATTTAAGTTTATAATAGGTTTATTTTCTTTTCTTTTTGTGTATTTAAGTGTAAAATAAATTAATTTAAAAAGAGTTATATGGTATTGCTAGGAATATCACTTTGAAACCTGTGTAGAAGATAGAATTGGAGAGGGTGAAGACCAGAAGTAGTGGGTTTCAAGATCATGGATCTCTAAAAGCATTGAAATATTAAGAACAGATAAAGAATTATGCCCAAGAGGAGCAATAATCACCCAAACAGCCAAGAAATGGGAACAGAAATAGTAATGCCCCACTGTTTTATTTTAGAATAACCCAGGGTATTGGGATACTTTGATTATCTTTCTTCCTGTGTTTAAAGGCACTAATTCTGGGGGTAGGGTTGTATCTGTCTGGGGAACCTATTCTTCATAAGTATGTGCAGTGTGCTTGGGATTTGTCTCCATGTGGACTTTGGAGAATGTATAGACATTGTGTAATTGGTTCTGGTCTGATCACCATGAGGTGAAGAGAAGGACTTTTGATTGGTTGCTCAGCCAGAACTGGAGTGCATTTAAAAAGCATTAACCAATCAAATGTAGTCTCTTTCCTGCCTGGCTGTACTGGAGTGAGGAAGCAAAGCCTTCAGGTGGGGAGAGAGGCCTCAGATCTTTATCTCTCCAGCAGGGCTGCTGCCGGGTGGCCCATGAATCTATCCATGCCCCTAATATTGCTTGTCTCTTGTATTTATTTTTTCCTGCTTTTAGCTGAAGGAGTACTAGAGATGGCTATAATCTCATTTATTTTGAAAAATAAATGCCAGAAATCTAGGAGCTGGCGTCCTTGCTTGGATTTGTGGGAGTCTGGGTAAGGTGAGGCAGCAGGTGAAGCAGGTGCTTGACATGTCACTTCTAGAGCAAAAGCCCAGACTCTCCTGTTGGTTATATAGCATTTGGAGCTGAACTCAGTGGGAGCAAAAATGTGAGCCTACTCCTCCCAGGGACTGAAGTGACAGGTGGTGGCAGAGGTGTGGCAGTTCTTGCCCAATACTGGGTAACTTTTGTAACAATGGCTGCAGAAGAATTGAGGGGGCAGATGTCCTGAGCATGGCCATCAAGGAGGATCCAAAAGGATTCCTCCAATACAGGAAGTGGTGGCCTGCTGCTTGATGACACTTCCTGCTACTGAAAGTTCCTCTTATGGAAGTTTTTTCCTTAGTGTCCTGGGGTAGGCTACCCCCATAAGAAAAGAATGCTGGATATTCTTTATGGAGAGGGCTAACACCTCAGCATAAAGAAGGAACTGGTGAGTAAGTCTCAGGAAAGGAAAGAACACTAAATTGTTAGACCTAGAAGGGAACTTAGAAAACATTTAGCCTAAACCCCCCTACCTCATAGAAGAATAATTGATGTCCAGAGAGAGGGAATGACTCACCCAAGGTCACATAGCAAGGTAGAGACAGAGCTGGGATTAAAACCCAGTTTTCTCTCTTGACTATCAGTCCACCGTGTTTCTTCCCACAATACCATGCTGCCTCCTTATCCCCACAGTGTGGAATGATTGAAGAGACTCTATCCTGGAGCCTTCTGCTTTCTCCCAGAACTTTGTGGGGATTTTTCCAATGAGTTTCATTCAAAGAACATTTGTTAAGTCCTCAGTGGATGGAAGGCCTTGTGCTTAAGCAATAAGAATACAGAGACAAAAGGGTAAGCAAATGACTTCCATTCTTCTGTAGCATTTCTATAGATCAGTGAATTTGGTAAAATGTGTAAAGCTGAGGAGGAAGACTTCCTGTAGGAGGTGACTTCCAAGGATCTGAGAGGCTAATGATTCTAAGAGGTAGAAGGAGGAAAGAAAGCGTTCTAGGCACATGAAACAGGCCTGGCAAAAGGATGAAGGTGAGAGAGGGAATGTTTATTTGGGTGAATAGCAAACAGGCCAGTTTGGCTGAACTGTTCAGTTTGTGGAGGGGAGTAATATGGAATAATTTTCAAAAGACTGGCGCCAGGCTATGGAGCATTTAAGCTTTAAGCTGAGGAGTTTGCGTTTTATCCTGGAATCAACAACAGTGTGCTCCTTTGGCAGTGTAATGACATGATCAGACCTGTGTGCCCAGGCAGGTATTTGGAGAGCTGCGCAGAAGCTGGTTTCTATCATGGTTCTTTGTGTATTTGTCCTTCCCCTCTCTACTTCCATTAGCATTAGAAACTCCTTGAGAGCAGGGGCTATGTTGCATCTGTCTTGGTATTTTCAGCAATTAGCACCAGATCTTGCACACAGAAGGTACTTAATAAGTGTTTATTGAATTGAATCTCTCTGCTTCTGGAAAACTGACCCATTGGAACAGAAGATCTAGAAAAAGTTTCTCAGAATCCCAGAGTGATTCACAGCCCGATCAATACCTTTGTCTGCTGAAGCTTACTGGTAAGGCTAAACACTTCCTAGAACCAGGATCTTTGAAACACATGTTCTTTCTTATCAGCAGAGAGACCTGGTGGCAGTTTCCACCTTGGCTCCTAGAAACCCAGGCTATTGATTACATTCAACCCTCCTAATGGAGCACAGGAAAATAGTTCTAAATAAAGAGAGGCTCAAAACGTCTTTGATGCTAGAGGGAAGCTATGGAGCTTAATGCTTTTCATTCTTGGCTCTCTTCTCTCTCTCTCTTTTTTTAACTAAAAAGGCAGGGCAGGGTCAAGAGGTCTGACCCCAGGTCTGCTATGTGACCTCAAGAGGTTACTGAGTTTTTCTGTGTCCCAGTAACCTAATCGATTAAGTGAGATAGGGAAAGGGACTGGACTTATTTCATGAGTATAAGGAACTCCCAGGAGATGAAACTCTCTCTGCAAATGCAGGTCAACCCTCTCTACAATTTAGAGGTTTAAAGAGTTGCCTAAAACACTGAGAGGTTAAGTGAATTGCCCAGGGTCACATAGCCAGTATTGTTGTGCCTGGCTTTCCCATCCCCCACCCTCAGGGAAGTGAGCAGACTGCCAGGTCAGCGCCTCCATCCCCCACTGGGTCTCTGCCCTTTCCCCAGTCATCTCACCTGCATAGAAGTGGGCAGGCTTCTGGGTCAGGTGGGACTTTCAAGGTGTGTACTGACCAATCACTGCTTACGTAAGGGCCCCTTTATAAGCTAAGGTTCTGCCCCAGATCTGGGCTGTTGATGGCTGCCACTGCTATTGCTGTACCTGAGACATGGGTGGTGCTGGCTCAGCCTGCCATGTGGCTGATCAGCCACATGGCATTTTTAATAAAGGGTCCATTCTAAAATTATTACTTGGGTCTTGCTCGCATTAATCAAGATAATGTACTACATTATGTGCCTGAGTCCAGGTCTTCCTGGAATTTATTAAATAGGGCAACAGAACTTAGCTTTCTTGTTCAAGTACTATCAAGAGGTAATTCACATAGAGACAAATACATATAATCGTAGCACTTTATAACAATGTGCATGGTGTAGTGGAAAGTATTGCAGTTGACATGAGACACTGTCAGCTCTGCTACTTTCCAAATGTAAAAAGCAGTAACAATTGCTGTTTCTGGGACTCAGTTTTCTCATCTATGTAGCCCTTTGGGCTACTTTTCCAATTCCTGCTTGCTTTGGCAAGCTGGGTCTCCAACAGGGAGATACTTCTTGCCTCAGAGTTCCAGTGGTATCTCTCTTTTTTTTTTTTTTTGGTACCATTTCTAGTACCATTTTTTTTTTGAGGGGGGAAGGCAAGGCAGTTGGGGTTGTCACACAACTAGTGTGTCAAGTATCTGAGGCTGGAGTTGAACTTATGTCCTCCTGATTCTAGGGCCAGTGCTCTATTCACTGTGCTGCCTAGCTGCCCCTCTAGTACCATTTCTTAAAAGTTTATATTTTGGGTGGCTAGGTGGTGCAGTGAGTAAGAGCTCCGGCCCTGGAGTCGGAGGACCTGAGTTCGGTTCTGGACTCAGACACAACACCCACACAAAAAAACTAGCCGTGTAACCTTGGGCAAGTTACTTAACCCCAATTGCCCTCCAAAAAGGCAAAAAAAAAAAAGTTTTCATATTATCAGTTAATCATTAGATCTTTTCTTTTAGAATTGAACTTTGTAAAAAAGGGGGAATTTACTGAGAAGAAATGGCAAGAATAGTAGTTACCAAAAATTCCCCTCAAACTAGGGTGCACTCTCCTCTTGCAAATATGAATTATGAGGGGAGTGTGGGCTCAAGCTTTATAAAAATAGAGAATACATGGAGCCAAAGGATACCTCAAGGCTCCTGAGTTTTTTTTTCTCCCTTTGTGGAGTCTTTTTGAAAATCTCTCTAAGTGTAGCTCTCTGCTGGGCCATGAGAATCTATGCCTTTCTAGAATGCACAATTGATACTACTACTACTACTGCTGCTGCTGCTGCTACTACTACTACTACTCTTTCTCCTCCTCCTCTTCTTTTCTCTTCTCCTTCTTCACCATCAGCTTCCTCTTTGTCTTTGTTGTTTTTGTCTTCTCTTCTCCTTCCGTTAACATTTTTCATCACTTTCTTAAGTCTAGACAATCAACAAATAAATCCAGAACAATAAACGAAGCCTTGATTTGTCATATTTGCTGATTCCTAAGATGTAAATGCTCACACTGAAAATTTAGCAAATGGCTCGCAAGAGCTGGGGTGAGCTGTCTCCATCACACCCCTGCTATTTTTCCACCTCTTCCATCATTGTGGCTTCTTTCATTAGCTACTAATGCTCTGGTGGCCTCTGCTACCAATTCTATTTGTTGCTGGGACCTTTAAGGGCTCTGATAGATTGCTGATTTAAGTATCACTCCTCTCTTAGAATATCCATTCATCTAACATCAGGGAAGAATACAACCAAAGAAACAGAGTCACCCTATGCTTGTGGGCACGGGAGGGCTGGGTGGGGGAGTTCAGTGTATTCACATAGCAGTTCTTGAAAAGAACAAAAAGGTTGAAGGAGGGGCCCTTCACTCCTTTTGTTTGCATATTCAATTCTGATTCAATAACTCTGGAATCCTAAGTCTTCTGACTTCTTAGCCAACCTGAAAACGTTGTCTCTACACATCATCAGCCCTTCCTTCACTCAAGGCTGGAAGTAGGCTCACCAAACCTCCACATGGTTGGATTGAAAGCAGGCAGAGAATAGCTGTGAGTGTTCTCTGAGGACTAAACATCGACAGGCAAATCTCCTTCAAGGATGGGCCTCCAATTGGCTGATCACCCATCCTATCTATAAAATGAGAAAGGTGGTCTAAATGATCTCTACAGTCTCCTCCGGTTCTAGGTCCTTTTTTCCCTTTTGACTGAAATTGTGATGTAATTGTGTATAGGAGTTCTTGATGGGCAGCTGGGTGATGCAGTGGATAGAGTGCCAGGCCTGGAGTCAGGAGGACCTGAGTTCAAATCTGACCTCAGATGCTTAATAGCTGTGTGACCCTAGGCAAGTCACTTAACTCCAATTGTCTCAGTTTCTTCATCTATAAAATAGCTGGAGAAGGAAATGGCAAACTACTCTAGTGTGTTTGCTAAGAAAAGCCCAAGTGGTGTCATAGAGAGTTGGACACAACTGAAACAACACAACCACAACAACCACAACAACAGGAGTTCTTGACCTGGAAACTTTCTCCATCCATGGAGATTGCCAAGACATTAACAGCTGAAAGTCAGTGAACCTTGACTGGGACAATGAGAGGTTAAATAACTTGTCCAGGGTCAGACAGCCAGAGACAATACTTGAATCCATGCCTTCCTCACTCTAAGGCAGGCCTTCTATCCATTATGCCAACTAAACATTATGATCCTTAAAATGCTGTGTAAGTGTGAATTATTATTATTAAACTTGTTTTTAAACATAATTGAAGCATGACTCCCACTGTCCTACTTTATCATTAACCCAATTCCTCTCATCTAGAACAAAGAATCTGAAAACGAGCCCAATAGGACAGGAGAGCCCTGTCACCCTGTCCTCCAGCTTCTCTTGCAGAGGGTGACAAATATTTCTGTGCTCATGCAAACTCAAGGAGGATTTGCTTCTGTAGGTTTAAAAGAACCCACAGTTTAATGAAAGCAGATGAAAATCAGCCTGATTATGTTGCCAATTTCTTTTAATTTAGCTAAGGTCTACTCCCCTAACTCATCTTCCCTTCCTTTTTCAAAGAGTGCCCTCCGTGATAACCATGATAACTCACTGCTCCCCTCCCACTCTCCCCTCTATACCTTTGCTCATCCTGTCCTCCTCCCCATCCACTTGCTTTTCATTTCCATAAATCCTACATAGTCTGAGTACAAACCCTCTGGGACGCCTCCCAGACCTCTCCTGCCAGCAGTAATTTCTTATTTCTCCAAATGCCATGGTTATGTCTGTAAATGTTTGCCATTAATTGTATAATCTTATTCCTTCTTTTAGGTGTTCAGTATGCATGACTCTTCTCTCCAAACAGAATACATGTTCCTTGAGGGCAGGGGGCAAGTTTCAGACTTCTCTTGTATCACCCACAAGGTTTATTCATGTAAGTTCCCAGTAAAAACTTACATAAATGAATTCTAATAAGAGCTGTCATTTATGTAACTCTTTAGGTTCACAAAGCACTTTCATAGTCAACCTTCAAAAGAGCTCTGTGAGGAATGTACCAACATTTTACAGGTGAGAAGACTGAGACCTGGAGAGTTATATGATGAATAAATGTCAGAGCTAGGCCAAAAGCCTAGTTCTTCAGGGTCAAAGCTATATGCCTTTCCCACTGTACCAAGCTGAGGAGAGATGGGACTACTACAGAGGACAATGGGGCATGCACTAGGTATCAAGGGGAACGTCCAGCCTACCTACAGGAGGATGTGCCAACTTGATCCAATCATCTGCACTCTCATACTCCCTGACTTCCTATAGTGAGGACCAAAGTTAGGAATAGTGATAACCCTAAGCTAAGCTGTACTGTTGTCCAGTTACTATTTCCAGGAACTCCTGAGCTTAGGCCAGAATGTTCTGGGACTCTCCTGAAAGGGCCCACAGGGAAGAGCCTTCCCCAAACTTCTGACCTTCCTTGCTGTTGCCTGTCTTAGATGCCTACCCTGAAGGCAGCTGAGAATGTAGAGGTCTATGCAGCTCTTCTTTTGGTGGAACATACTCTCTTCTACCTTCATTCCTAATGTAGAATCCCCTTCAGGCTCCCTCAGATCCACCTTCACACTAGCTGGCTTGGCCACTGAGGATGACCCCATCCTGGGGCTTACATGCTGAATCCTTGCCTGGAACAGCCACAGGCCTGTTGATCTTTTCACTTCCAGCTCCTTCTCCTACATGCTCCACTTCCACTTCCTTACTAGCTGCCATGTCCCCAAGATGCACCCTTCTTTCACTTCCCTCCACTTTCTTTCTTTCCCCTGTTTTTCAGCTCCCTTTTATGATTTATCTTTTTCTATCAGAATGTATGCTCTTTGAAAGTTTAGCACAGTGGAAGGTACATAGTAGGCATTTGATAAACACTTTATCTAGTTATTTAGAATGGCCAATAACTGGCCGAAAGGTTTAGGGAGAAGAGAGAAAGATTGTGGAGAGGACAGAGGGACTAAAGATCAGAGGAATTAGGGAGAGAAGAGCAGTGAGGAGATGACAAAAGAGAAGACAGAGAAACTGGGAGGAGATAGAGTGGATGGAGGGGGTGTCTAAGGAATAGAGAGGCCAGAGGGGCCTGGGAAAGAGGATCCAGGGAGAGGACAGAGGGCCTAGGGGCCTGGGAGAGTTCAGAGGGACAGAAGAAGTGGGCAGGGGACTGAGTTGCTGGGAAAGAGACAGAGCTTGGAAGATTGAGGGGGTTCCCTTCACTGTGGGATCCTCTGAGCAACTGTGGACAGGAACTGTGATTTAGGCCTTGGGGGGTGCTATTCCTTAAAGGACTTCGGTCCTACCTATGGTTCCGAGTCTCCTTTTGTTCTCCAAATGCAGATACTGGATCCATTACTCTGGATTCTGAAATCTAGACAGTTCCTTCCCCAGCCTGTCTCCTTTATTGACCCATTTGCATTTCTGTGGCTTCCCCCTTTGCCCCCCTCCCACCCCTACCTCCCTTCCCGGTTTTTTAAATTAGTTTTCGGTTGCTAACGGATTTCTGCCTGGCATTTGTTCTCTCTGAGTTATCTGGATGGATTATGCTCTTGCTGAGAGGGAGAGTTCCTCTCATTTGGAAGGGTTTTTAATTAGGAGAAAAGAACTAGAATTTATTCCCTCCTCCCTTGTTATTTGTGAAGGCTTAGTTGATGGAGGAGGTAAGGCAGGAACAGTTAGAGCCTGCAGAGAGAATGTCTTAATGTCACAGCCTTAGAAATGCAAAATTGAAAACCTGCCAGTCTGGTTTGAAAGGCCATTGGAGGGACCCGCCCAGGCAGTATGGGTTGTAGGCACCCCCTGGATTTACATGGGTACAGGTGGAGAGGGAGTGTGGAGTGTCAGAGCTGGAAGAGACGTTGGAACGGGACATCAGTGGTTGAAAGGGCTTATAGATTCAGACCCAGAAGGACCTTAGAGGAGACTCGGGGCAGGGGAATTGTCCCAGGTCACATAGCTAGCATGAGACAGCTCAGTGGCCCAGTAGATGGAGAGCTGAACCTTGAGTCAGGAAGACCTGAGTTTAAATCCAGTCTCAGACATTCGCTAGTTGTGTGATGTTGAAAAGCCACTTAACTTGTTTGCCTCAGTTTCCTCAACTGTAAAATGATGTCTGGTACATAGTAAGTGCTCATTCCCTTTCCTTTTTCCCTAGTATGTGGCAGAGCTGGAACCGGAGCCATAAGTTTGGCACTTTTACGTTGGATATACACTGCTTGTATATACACTGGATATACACTCCAAGTTTTATAGATTTGTAAGGGCCATGCTTGAGGACCTAGAGGGCCACGCATGGCCTTGAGGCCACAGGTTCTCCACTTGTGGCATAGAACATGCAATATTAAAGCTGGAAAATCCATAATTGTGTAGAACATAACATGTCATATCAGAGCCAGAAGGGATCTAAGTAATTGTCAAGTCCAACGTCTTCATTTTCCAGGGAAGGAAACCTTCCCAGAGAAGAAACAAGGGGACAGGTACTGACTCTGGAGTCAGAGGTCCCAGGTTCAAATCCAGCTTCAGACACTTGCTGTCTATATGACTCCAGACAAGTCACCTAATCTCTATCTCCATCTGTAAAATGAGAGGGTGGGATTAGATGGTCTCTAAGATCCTTTCCATAGCCAAATCTGAATTTAAATAACAATAGGATTTATATAGGCTTTAAGCCTTACAGAGCACTTTACAAATATCATCTTATTTGATCCTTGCAATAATCTTGTGAGGTAGGCACTCTTATTATCTCCATTTTACAGTTGAGGAGACTGAGGCAGACAGGGGTTGTGACTTACCTAGGGTAACACAGCTATTAAGTATGTAAAGCCAGATTTGAACTCAAGTCTTCTTGATTCCAGGACCAGTGCTGCATTCTCTGTGTCACCTTAAATGACTTGCCCAAGGTCACTAGGGAGGAAGTTCATCAAGGGCATGAAGAAATAGAAAGGAAAATAGGGGTTTGCTGAAGACAAGCTTTTTGTCTTCCACCAAATGGCTAGCCACTCTCTTAGCTGGGCCTTCTCTCAGGGGCTGTGCTGGCCCGGTGAGGCTCTGGGGTCAGGTTACAAGGATGCTAGGGGGCATCCCAGATGATCCACAGCTATTTCTCACTGCCTTTTTGTTTGTCTGCTTTTGCTCTCCAGGCTTCTTTGTTTTTATGAGCAGTACAAAAAGCACCTTGTACAGCAGTTAGACTCCATTTAAATATTAATTTCCAAATGAAAATTTGGGTGGATAATTAAATTACTCTCTAATTATGAACAGCACATCTGCAGATTCAGTTTGAAAAAGGGGAAATGAGCCTGGGGTGGGCGTGGCAAAGAGAAACCTAGCCAGAGCATCTGGCATTGTGCCAGGTCTGAGACCTTTCATTTAGTTCCCATTACATTTTAATCACAGTGCGCCTGGCTGTGAGGGGCCTGGATTGAACGTTCCATTACTCTACCATGGACAGAGGACACACAGACTATGTGGGTTAGCCCATGTGCAGTTCATCAGAAAATCCATCCACAGATGTTTCTGGCTGGTTCTGGTTAATTTGCAGCTATTCAAATACATATTTCCTCCTCTTTTCTTGCCCCACCCCCAACCTCAGGATATAGGGATCTTGGGATGGTGATGTCAGAAATGCAAAGTCTCAATTAAAAAAAAATAATAGCTTCTAGGTCAGCACTTCATAGCATCTGTCAAATCATCCCCAAATTCAAAAACCACTAAAAAGCATTTGAAATGGAGCATTGGAATTATCCCTTACTAAGTGGCATGATGGAATCAGCTGAGTATCCAAGTAAGGAAATGTCTTAGCAGAAAGGAAAAAACCATAGTCACCTATCTCTAAGTCTTAAAACCTGTTTCTGTCTCTGTAGGCTCTCCCAATGAATGGTTGGACTCCTTTACTATCGTGTTTCTTACCTTTAGATGCAAGAATGACTCCTCTTGCTTCTTCTCTCTTCAATCCTAGTTGAAACACTGCAGAGTATTAGTGACCAGAAGGATATGGTTTTAATGGGACCTTGAAGATAGGGTCTTAGAGCTTGTAGATCCACCAACAGCTATATTCACTAGCCTGGTCGGTGTTCGGGCAACAGTGAGCATTGGTAACTTAGAGACTGAATTCTATTTAATAGATTATATTTTGGAAGTCAGAAAATGAGAATCTGACAGTCTTTTTTTTTTTTTTTTAGCAAGATAGAGCATGGTTTATCAGGAGACTCTCAATCAGTTGAGTGCCCTCCCTTGATGAAATTAAGGGATGGACAGTAACAGAGACAAGGAGATGTACTGGTGCACTGTTTTTAGACTTCCAGTGGTCTCTTTCTCCCTTGAAAGGTCATTAGATTTGATTGGCCAGCTAAAACTTTGTAAAAGGATATTGAACATTGGTTGAAGGCAACGGATGATTGGCTAAGGTCTCATCCTCAAGCCTTGTGGCCAAATAATGGCAGCAGAGAGGAGCAAGAAATCTCTTCCTGATTTTTGCCCCCATATTCTTCAAAAGGGGAAAGCTAAAAGGTATAGGGAAACCTCTCAAGAACATTCTCAAGAACTTAGTTCTTCCTCCATAATTGATTTTCTTCTTGAATGTCTCAGAGTGGGATCAGCTTGGGTTTTTATCTACATGAATTCTTTCTTCTTCCTGCCAATGTAATTTACCTGGTTCTCACCTACCTGAGTTAAGCAGTAGATTCTTGTAAACCTACAGAAGTGAATCCTCCAAGGATTTATTTATGTGGGCATAGAAGTATTTGTTACTCTGTACAAGAGTCCAGAAGTCAGAGCATGAGGGTTCTGGAGATCTCTAGGGCTTATTTTTAAATTCACTGCACTAAAAGGAAGGAATCAAGTTCATAGCAATAAACAGTTGAAGCCAGAGTTCAATTACATATTACAAATAACTATTATGATAAAAATCCTTCATATTTGTCCAAATGAAATCAAACTATGGAGAAAGAACCCAGGATGCTCATGAGAGGTGTTTCTGTATCTTATATGAATTGTTCTCCTGCTTCTTCTCTTTCCTCCACATTGATTCATCCTATCCAGGTGAATTAATAATTAATGTATGAAATTATGAAATGGGACAAGCATGCCCGGTTCTTTGTGTACTGTTAGGGAAAGACCACGATGGCAGCATGGCAGCGGGAATGGAGGCTGCAGTTACATTTTAATAAGGCACAGAGGGTGTGGGGGTGTAATGTAATGCCAAGCAAAGGCAACTTCCCAAGGTTCAGAATACCAGCATAGGTGCTCTCCATTTTATTCAGTGACAAATTAAGAACAGAGAAGATCAAAATATGACATCATTCAAAATACAGCATTTACTAAGTGTGATTAAATAATCTCCAAGTACTACCTGAGTTCATCAAGTACTACCTCACCCCAGGACATTACATTCATTTAATCAATTACAAAGTCCCTGTTCTAAATACTACTCCACCCCTAGGCTGTACCTTCATTTAGTCCATCACAAAGCCCCTCTTCTCAAATGGAGATTAGTTTCCAATCATAAGTAAAGTACATTCATTTGTTCAATCATAGAACACAAAAAGGTCAAAAGTTCCCCACCCCTGGATCACAATTGAATCTACCCCAGAGTTACAACAAGTTTAAGCACAGCACTTAATACCCAAATGGAGGTCTTTTCTTCATCTTGACAGGAGGCAAGTTCTCAGCAATCTTTGTTCCTGGGGAGACAAAACTTAGCAAGGCCACAAGATACATGCCAGTCTCTTCATAAATTCATCCTCTGTCTGCAGAACAGTCTCAAGAGCTCTGAACCAACAGAAAGGTTCCCAGACTCCTGCAACAACAGCACTGTCTTTCACCAATGGACAAATCTGGCAAAACAACATCAAAACAGACAAAGTACCAGCATAATAGCCATGTCTCCTCAGTCCTTGGCAGCTCTGGGTGGCAGGTCTCAAAAGTCCTGGGCAATTCAAAGTGGCCCTCAGCAATCCTCTCGGTCTCTCTCTGCCTCCAAAAGGGTGCTTCCAAAAAGTTCTTCTGCCTCTCTCTTGTGTCTCTCCAAATCTACATCACCAGCTCCTCCCAGTTCAGCACTCTCTTTTCATGTCAATAAGTCCATCCCACAAGTGGAATTAACAAACTCTGGGTTTTAACACAATCAAACCAAAAACCAAGCCAATACAGGGGAATCTTTAAATGCCATTACTATTACAGGGGGCAAATGGCACAGATAGTACAGAGACAAATGGCGTACAGAGGCAAATGGCCTGGGGATGGGTGGCATTGTGAAGGAAGGCAGGCAGTGATGGGACAGAGATTGGAGAGCAGGAAAGGCACAGAGTATCACTCATGTCACCATGGATTTGAGTTGGTAGCACTCAGTATCATGGACCTGATGAAGGCAAAGGAGTGTTTAGGGGGGCAAGAGTTTGAGGTCTTGTTTCTATGTGAGTTTTTGGGAAGAAGCTCATTCTTATCTGTGTTACCTTGGGATTAGTTCCTTAATAGGTCCAAATTATCTCAAAGTTGTCAGTAGAACTTTAAAGTTAACATGTCTGTGTCATCTCAAAGTTATTAGTGCCATTTGGTGATCGCTGGTCTTAACTGCAAGTGTCTGGAACTTGTCTGAGATTTATACATCATAGGACCAAAAGGCCTTGACAGAAAAGCCTGGACAGCTTCCCTTGATTCAACACAGATTACCAGGAGGTGATTTTTGTCAATGTAAGATACAGATGTAAATTATACTCCTTTGTTCTTTGCAATGCTTTGTACACAACTTCTAGGTTCCCCTTGCAATCTTATTTCCTGCTATTGCTACTTGCTACTTCCTACTTATAAACTTACTGACCAGAAGGAGGCCAGAACAAGATATAATTTTAACACATCAAGACTCTGAAATTATCTCTTGTCATAATTTTTGAAATTAAAATATTCTATTTCATTCCCATATAATGTCTTCCAATTGCTCAAATAAATTTTCCTTTCTAGGTTTCACTGGACTCTTGTGTATACATCACAAAATTCCTACTCAACTCTGGCGATTTTCATCAAAATGCTTGAAAATCTGACATTTCTTTAAAAACTGGCGTTTTTTCCCTCCCTGTTGGATTGTTGTTTGCCCTTTGTTTTCAAAGAGGACCAATGACATCACAGGTTAATGTCTTGACTTGTGCATGAATTGTATTTAAGTCAGGCAGAGTTTATCCTTATCCACATTCTGTCTTTTAGCGTCATCATCGAAGACCAGTGGCAAGACAAGGGTCAGGACTGCTGGCAATGGCCTGGGATACAGTGGGTGACTTTGGTGTCTTTGATAGCTGACCAAGTTTTAAGTGCTCCACAGTGCCTCCTTCAGTCACCTTCATGGCAGTTGGAACACATTATTCTCATTTACCCATTCTTCCCTAGTAAGTCTTCATTTACTTGGGGTAGACATTCCCCAAACTCACTGATGTGTCTGAGGTCTGTTTACAGGGCAAGTTATTTCTGGCTGTAAGCTTGTATCTTTTGCTTTTTTGAATATTGTACTCTAAGATCTCCTTTCCTTTATGGTAGAAACTATGATCCTGATACCGTAGTTCCTTGGTACTAGAATGCTTTCTTTCTGGATACTTACAGTATTTTTTTTTTCTTGGACATGAAAGCTATAAATTTTGGCTATGACGTTCCTGGGATTTTTCTTTCAGAAGGTCATGGGTAGATTCTTCCTTTCTTTGCTTTGCCCTCTCTAATTGATCTGAGCAGTTTTTTGGAAATAATATGTCTTGGCTTTTTAAAATCATGGTTTTCAAGAAATTTAGTGATTCTTAAATTACTTCTCCTTGATTTGTTTTCCAAGTCAGTTATTTTTGATATCAGGTATCTTATATTTTCTTACACTTCTAATTTCCACTTTTTTTTCACTTCCACTTTTAATCTTTTGATTTTGTTCTAATTTTTCTCACTCTCTCATGGAGTTATTGAATTTTATTTGGTCTTACCCCATTGCTTGGGCATGGTTTATCACCTTCTCTTCCAAGCTATTTACTCTCTTCCCAATTCTTTCCTTTAGAGATCTTATTTTATTTTATTTTTTATCTTTTGCTTAATTTCTTCTAGGTTTTCATGTAGTCCTTATAGAAAAAGTCATTTTTTTCCTCTTAGTCTTCACTTACAGTTGTTAGAGTTACTTGCTACTTCTAGGCTGGATTTCAGGCATCTTTAGACCTATACTATTTTTTTAATACTATTCCATGTTAGTTTCCAGGCTTTCTGGATGCCTTGGAGATGTGTGACTCTCCTAGACCTTCCTTCCTTCCTTCCTTCCTTCCTTCCTTCCTTCCTTCCTTCCTTCCTTCCTTTCTGGAGGGCAATTGAGGTTTAAGTGACTTGCCCAAAGTCACATGGCTAGTAAGTGTGTCAAGTGTCTGAGGCTAAATTTGAACTCAGGTCCTCCTGACTACAGGGCTGGTGCTCTATTCACTACGCCACCTAGCCACCCCTCTACTCCTTTCTCTAGACAGAGAGCTTTGTGCACAAGGTGTGTACATATCCAGATAGTCTCTGTTTGTTCTAGGAGGCTGTGGATTGGTTTGCCTGTTTTGGTGCTGGCTTTGGTCATAGATCCTTTTTTTACTAGCCTCAGACATTTATTAGCTGTGTGACCGTGGACAAGTCATTTACCCTCTCTCAGCCTCAGTTTCCTCATCTGTCAAATGAGGATAATAATAGAACCTACTTTCCGAGGTTGTTGTGAGGACAAAATGAGATAATATTTGTAAAGTACTTTGCAAATCTTAAAATGCTATATAAATGCTGGCTCTTGTTATTATTATTATTACTACTACCACCACCATCACCACTAAACTATTACTACTACCACCACCACCACCACCACTACTGCCACCCATGGGCTTCTAGATGACTTTTTATGCATTTATGGGGTGGAAAAAGTTCCTCATTTTAGTTCCTTATTCCTCTCCTGGCTGTATGCTGGCTTCTTCTCAAATCCTCCAGGTCTTCCATCTAAAGTTCACTCTAACCCTAGAATTTACACATTAGAAGTATCTTCCATCCCCGCAGCCTCTCCTGACTGGACAGATCCCATCAGAACCTTCATTTTTAGAAGAGCGTTCAGGTTGCATGGGCCTCATTCTGTGCACTCCAGACTTCTACCATACTTCCCTTCCCCCTCTAGAGACCTTCACCTCCCCCTCCTTGGTGGTCTTTTATGTTCCACCTTCCCTCATTTGCATGTCAGCTTCTTGAGGGCAGGGACTGCTTTTCTACCTGTATTCCTAGTTCTTAGTACAATGTCTAGAACCATAGTAAATGCTTAACAAATGCCTATTGGCTGATTATAGTTTCTCATTGGATTTCTTGCTCATTATTTGGTCTGGTGTAAACTGCAGGTTTTTACTGAAGCAGCTCTGTGGGAACTGGGCCTTCTGTCTCCATTTAGGGACCTATCTTTTCTGGAAGTCCACTTTAAGATTTAAAAAGTATTTTCCTTGCAACAATTTTGTGAAGTAGGTAGTATTCCCATTTTATAGATGATGAAACTAAGGCTGAAAGGTATAGGGCAGGAGTGGGGAACCTGTGGCCTCGAGGCCACATATGGCCTTCTAGGTCCTCAGTGTAGCCCTCTGACTGAATCCAAACTTCACAGAACAAATCCCCCTAATAAAAGGATTTGTTCTATAAAACTTGGACTCAGTCAAGAGACCTCACCCGAGGACCTAGACGGCCACCTGTGGCCTCGAGGCTGCAAGTTCCCTACCCCTGGTATAGGGGAAGGGAACAAGCATTTCTTAAATGCCTACTATGTGTCAGGCACTGTGCTAAATATGTTATCAATATTATCTCGCTTGATACTCACAACAACTCTATGAAATTGGTGCTATTATTAGTCCCATTTCCTCTGCTGAAAAAATGAGACAAACAGAGGTTAAGTGTTTTGCTCAGGGTCACACAGCTACCAAGTATCTGACTCCGGGCCCAGAATTCAATCGACTGCACTGTGGGCACACAGCTAGTAAGAATTAATAGTATTCTGTGTTTTGGGTAGTGGGAAATGAAGGAGGGTCCTTATAGGCTTGGCTTTCTTTTTAAATTTAGGCTCCGGGGGCAGCTAGGTGGCACAGTGAATACAGCACTGGCCCTGGAGTCAGGAGGACCTGAGTTCAAATCTGACCTCAGACACTTAATATTCACTAGCTGTGTGACCTTGGGCTAGTCACTTAATCCCAATTGCCCTGCCTTCCCCCCTCCAAAAAGCAAATAAAATAAAATAAAATAAATAACAATTTAGGCCTCTGCTTCAGAGCTGAGACTTCACAACTGAAGCAGAGAAGCCAATTCACCTCTGCCTTGAAGGCTGGAGTCTACTCAGCTTTATTCCTGCAAACTCCAGGCTTGGAAACCTGGGATAAAGCAGTCTTTTTCCATGGTTCAGAAACTGGGAGTGTCCCCTCCCTACCAATGCGTAGTGTTCTCAACCACCAGCAACCCCTGCCAGTGGGAGATTATGTCTCCTCTCTTGTTGTCTCTTGGGAAGAAGGGGTGCCACATGGAGGGTGGGCTCCAAAGGGACTCAGGGTCTGTTTTCACAGATGGAGATGGCAGCCCTTATCAAGAGGGAAATTGGGTTCCAGGAGCAGAAACCTTAGGCGGGGCTGCCCTCAGTTTCCTAGTCAATGAAAGCTGCCTTCTGCTGGTTTTCCTGTCTCTGCTCGACCCCTTCCTATGAACCATCTCTGGCTTGTCAGTGTCAAAGCAAAAATGCAATTCTCAGCACAATGCTTGGAGTCTCCGAGCAGATGGTGCCCTCCCCCCTGAATGTCAGGTCTCGGGGCAGCACGATGCTGCTGCCTTTCACATGAAAATTTAATGGAGTTGTCCGGACAGATGTAGGACAAAGTGGTTTGGAGCTGGGCACAAAGGGAATGAGGGCTGAGTCCAACCCAGGTGGCTTGAGAGATCTGTGAAAGAAATTGTTCCTGACGTGGTCTTCACACTCCCAGGGGCTCAGCAAAGCTGAAAACAACCCAGACCCCCCTCTAGCATCCCCCCACCTCAAGTAGTTTAATCTGTGCAACATCAACTCAGCTACATTCTTCATTTATAAAAATCTCTGCTCCCCCTTTCCAGAATTCCCTCTCCAACAGCCATCACAGGGTACATGCACACATGCATACATCCCACTCAGCTGATGGAGTACTCCTGAAGATTTAATTTCAGAACCCCCAGCACTGAGTGATCTCTGCTGAATGCTTAAGAGGGCTGGTGATCCTCTGTGGGGTTTCACTGACACACACATGCACACACACATCCAGACACACAGACACAGACAGAGACACACACATATACCCCAAAGCCACCCTTATTTTGGTGGGTGATAATGCTGCTGGCCACAAAATTTCCAGTTCCCTCAGTGGCTGCTCTTGGGGGCTGGACCCCCAGCAGTGATGATGTCTCCCCTCTGTACTGAATTTCCTAGTTTTAAAGCATTTTTACACTGTTACATTGCTGGGTTGAGATAAGAAAGATCTCTGCTATCATTTTGTAGATGAGTCAATTGAGGCCCATATAGGTGAAGCGACTTGAAAGCTCAATTCCTTATGGTTCAAGAACTAGGAATGCCTCCTCTCTACCAGTACCTACTGATTCCAGCTCCCAGCATCCCAAGTTCTTTCCTCAGGGAACCCAGTTTCTCTTGGGTGTCTCTCACCATTTGTGAACATAGTCCCCCCCTGTTTCCCTTTGAATATAATCCTCACTCTGACATGGGTAGTTATTGGTGTGACCAGAGTCACCAGGGTCACAAGGTTAATTAGTGGTAAATCTCCTGACTCCTAGCCCAGAGCTCTTTCTATCAGGCATGCTAGAAATTTCCATAGAGTTGTAAGGTTTGTAAGGCATTTTCCTTGCAACAGTTCTATAGGGTAGGTCATGTAAGTATTATCGTCATATCTTCTCTACCTTCTCCACAGCAGCCTTGCCCTGCACCCTTCTCCCTCCCAAGTACCCTCTACTCTGGATCCTGCTCTCCTGATTGATGAGTCCCTAGCCCAGGCTGCCATTTTATGATGGGCCCTGTCATGATCACTACTCCCAGTTCAACTCATTCCCCATTGCAATTTGGAACTATGCCCAAGGGGCAACAAACTGTTCATACCCTCTGATCCAGCAGTGTCACTACTAGGTCTGTATCCCAAAGAGACCATAGAAAAGGGAAAAGGACCCACATGTACAAAAATATTTACAGCAGTCACTTTTGTGGTGGCAAAGAAATGGAAATTCAGGGTATGCCCATAAATTGAAGAATGGTTGGATAAGCTGTGGTATATGAATGTCATGGAATATAATTGTGCTGTAAGAAATGATGAGCAGGTGGATTTCAGAAAAATATGGAAAGATTTGTATGAACTGATGCTGAGTGAAGTGAACAGAACCAGGACAACATCATATACAGTGACAGCAACATTGTGCTATGACCATCTTTGACAGATTTAGCTCTTTTCAACAATACAATGATCTAAGACTGATGTTGGAAAATGCTATCCACATCCAGAGAAAGAACTATGGAGTCTGAATGCAGATCGAAGTGTACTATTTTCTCTCTTTTTGCTTCTTTCTTGTGGTTTTTCCCTTTTGTTCTGATTCTTCTTTCACAACATGACTAATGTGGAAATATGTTTAATATGATTATACATGTATTGCCTATATCAGATTGCTTGCTATTTTGGGGAGGAGGAAGAGAAGGGAGGGAGAAAAAAAATTGGAACTCAAAATCTTATATAAAAATGAATGTTGAAAGTTATCTTTACAAATAATTGGAAAAAAATAAAATACTATTAAGTCAACTCATTCTCCAGCCTTCTCCATCTCCTCCCAAGCTTTTCTTTGAATCAGAGACCTTTATTTCTACCTCATCCCTTCTATTCCCCCTTTCTTTTTTACCTTTCCATAGAAGAATGTAAATTCCTTTTTTTTTTTTAAGCTATTGGGGTTAAGTAACTTGCTCAAGGTTACACGGCCAGTTATTTCTGGGTGTGGTGCTAAGTATCTGAGCCTGGATTCGATTCCCAGGTCAACCCAACACTGGGGCCGGTGCTTTTACTCGCTGTGCTACCTGGCCGCCCCAGAATGTAAATTCTTTAGGGTAGGGACTCTCTTGTTAGTTTATGTTATATTCTCAGAGCTTAGCATAGTGTCTGGCACATAGGAAACAATAAATATTTCCTGTCTCTGTCTCGTGCTATGTGTCTCTTTCTCTCTCTGTCTCTCTTTTTGTCTCTCATCTATCTATTTTACAGATGAAGAAAGTAAGTCTCAGAGATGTCAAGTGATTTCCCTAAGATCACAAAGCTAGTAAGTGATCAAAACCAGGATTTAAAGGAAAGTTTCCTGATCCTAGGGCCAGGGCACTCCCTACTACTCCACACTCTCCTCTCTTATTAAGTGAGGCCAAAGAAGGCCTGAAATAAAGGGCAGGAGATGAATCCTGTTTGAATCCTAGGTTGTGATCTCAGGAGTGATGACAAAATAGCCCTTCTTCGGTCTTTTCCAGAGTAGAATCTATGCTCCTTGAGGGCAGGGATTGCCTAATGTTTGTCTTTGTACCTCTAGTACCCAGAACAGACTTTGGATAGCTTAATAAATCCTGGCTTCATTAAACTGAATTGAATTACTCCACATTTTCTGATATAGAGGAGCCTGGATGTCAAACACTTAGATGTGATCTACTCTGACTTTTAATGAGACCATAATCTTCATGCCACAGGGTATCTGAGCATGTCCCTCATTGGAACACAGTAAGCCTGTAACAGGGGGGATGTTCTGATGCAATACACTAACCTCTTGACTCACCAGTCAGGGTAGGCAGGAGAGCCAGACCTGAGACTTCCTCGTAGGGAAGAGCAGCATATAATCAAGACAGCATGGGATTAACACAAAAACTAGCCATGTGACCTTGGGCAAGTCACTTAACCCCAACTGCCCTCCAAAAAGCCAAAAAAAAAAAAAAAAGAGAGAGAGAGCTTGGTAGAGTAGAGAAAGAACTAGCCTCTGAGTCAGTGGTAATGAGAATAATAATTAGTATTAGAATTAGCAATTATTTATCACTTAAGATGTACAAAACATGCATAGGAGAATCCAGTGAGAGTATAGATGCTTATGGTAAATATGTAACAGAAATAATATAATAAAACATAAACTATATAATAAATTATATATAATGAGATTATATACATAATTATGCATATGTATATATGTGTACATACACATATACATACACACACACACACACAATCTCATTTAGATGTCAACTCACATTAAGGAAACTCCCTAACCAGTGTAAGTCATCACTGTCCCTGTAACTTATATTCTTAAAGTGTTGGGGAAGCACTGAAAGGTTAAGAGACTTAACCAGGGTTGCACAGTCTGTATGTGTCAGAGAAGGGAGCTGAATCAAGGTCTTCCTATTAGGTGACCCAGAGGATAGAATGCTGGACCTTGAAGCAAGAAGACATGAGTTCATATTTGGTTTTAGACATTTGCTAGCTATGTGACCTTGGGCAAGTCACTTAACCTCTTTCTGCCTTGGTTTCTTTGTCTGTAAAATGAGGATAATTATTGTTGCTGTTGTTGTTGAGTTGTGTCTACCTCTACATGATCTCATTTGGGGTCTTCTTGGCAAAGATATTGGAGCCATTTACTGTTTCCTTCTCCAGGATGTTTTGCAGATGAGGAAACTGAGGCAAACAGGATTAAGTGACTTGCCCAGGGTTACACAGCTAGTAAGAGTCTGAGACTGAATTTGAACCCAGGAAGATGAGTCTTGCTGACTCTAGGCCTGGCTCTCTAGCCACGATACCACCTAACTTCCCCACATATACATATATACATACATCATTTAAGTGAGATTGTGTGTAGGTATATGTATATATGTATGTATGTACACACGTTAAGCACTTTGCAAGTCTTAAGGTGCTATAGAAATGTGGGGATAATAGTATTTACCTACCAAGGCTGCTGTGAGAATCAAATTATATTTCTAAATCTATATGTGCATATGGATCTATATATATACACACACATATATAAACATATATAATGTCATTTAAATGGTATTATATCTACACATATATGTAAACTCATTTGATTTTCACATATATGGTATTTGGTAAATCTTAAAATGCTATATAAATGCTAATAATAATTATTAATATAAATTATAACAAACATACAAACTTATAATTAATTATTACTATTTTTATCCATGACTCCGAGGCTGCCTCTCTATCCACTATTCTATCTTGCTCTTGATTAACTGGAACTCTCAATTAATTGAAACTATGTATGTGTCCTTGGGTGAGTTGTCTCCTTGGGCTCAGTTTCCTCTTCTGTAGAATGGGGATACTTCCATTGCCAACCTCAAAAAAGTGCTATTTAGAAAATGCTTTATGAATCTTAAATCCCTATAGAAATGTGAAATAGAGTGATGATGGTGTTGATGATGATGATGATGATGATGACAGTGGCAGTGGTGGTGATGGTAGCTTGCATTTCTACTGTACCTTATGGTTTGCACAGTGCTTAATGCATATTTTCTTATTTAATCATTGCAATCCTGGGAAGTAGATGCTACTATGATCTGCTTTTCAGATGAGAAAGCTGAGATTCAGCATTTCCCCCTGGCTAGGAAGCAGTGATGCGGGGCAGGAGAAGGATTGGGACCGAGTTGTACCTTTGGGATTACCTGGGTAGAAGTCCCTGATCTGTCGCCAGCTTGCTGTGTGACCTCGGGCACGTCAATTCCCTCTCTGAACCCCCTTTGCCCTTTCTGCTTGGTTTTCTCATCCATAAAAGAGAGACTTATATTATTAACCTCAGGGCTGTTGTGAGAATGACCCTTTGTAGTGCAATTATTTGTGAATGTGAATTATTAAAAGGTTTGTGTAGCTTCTCCTTCCAGTGACCCAGGTCATGATCCTTCTGTGATTTAGTGGGTCTTTTAGAGCTTCTGTGGCCAAAACTCAGTACCTTGTGGCCAAACTTTCAGAAGCTTTCTATATTTAACCAGAATAGTTCTAGGAAGACTGGTACATATGACGGGCATAGGCTTCAAAAGTCTGGTCACCTCCATGTCATAATGAGACAGAGCTGTAACTAGGATGGAACAGCTGGTGCTTTGCCCCTGGGCACAAGCTTCTAGGAGGTGCAATTCCTCCCTGTATATGGGCTATAACCAGCCCCATTTAATTGCCCAGTCCTGGGCCACTATCCCTGAAGGTTCTACTTCCTATGGAGCTTCTTCTCTTGGAGTCTGCCTTCCCTCATTGTCATATGCCTCATGTGGTGCATCTCAACTGGCTGTATACCTGAATGGCACAGCAGCTCCCCCACTAACTCCCATCCTGAAATGGAAATGTCTCTGATGAAGCATTTAAAGAGAACTTTGGTGAAAGGTCATTAGGACCTGATTATGTAATAATACTGCATAGATCAGCATGAACCAAACTCTGCAGTGGGCATCTCCTGTAGATGGGGAGCTATGAGTCCTTGAGTTCCAGGCTGACAGGAAGAGATCCTGCTTCAGGTCTTCCTGATTAAATATGGAGCCCGTCATTCCTCTCTGTGACCCCTCCCCCCTTCCCACTACCGCACCCTTCCAGCTGGGAAGGAGGAGATGGGGGGAAGAGTTCCAGCTGCCAGTTCTGTGAGCAAGTCATTTCCATGTGAAAAGAACTGATCCAAGTTAATTATCCAAGAGACACAAGCCTGGGTATGGATATTCATTTCTCATTAGAAAGGTCTGGCTTCTCTCTCCCTAGGGAGCTACTGAGAACATCTTCCCTAAATGGTGGATAAAGGTCTTGCAAACACCATAGTTTAGGGTGGAGGAAGGAGCCAAAATGGGGGCTCCAGTCTTGTGGAGGATCCCATTGGGCCCACCCAGGTCAGTTACCCAGGGCTCTGGACAATTTCAATGAACAAGAATTCATAGAATCACAGAATCTTAGAGTTAGAAAAGACCTCAGAGAACATTTAATTCAACTGGAAAGATGCACCTGATCTGATTCCTGACAAGTGGTCCTCTTAAACATGACGGGGAACTCACTGTCTTTTGGGGCAGCAATCTGTGTCATTGATCAGACAGCGAGCATCGCTACAAAGGGTTTCTTCAGCTTGAGCCAAGATCTGCCTCCTTGTAACCCTCCCCTCCCACTAAATGGGGACAACAAAGGGTCCCCCCAATACTCTCACTCCTAGTCCCACCCGTAAGACCAAGCAGAACATGACAGATGTTCAGATACTTTAGCTAGCTCTTTGTACCAGTTGATGCAGGAAGAAGTCTCCATTCTTTTTATTGTCCTGGTTGCTGTCTTCTGGGTGTAGGTGCCAATGTCCTTCTAAAAATGTGTTTCCTTGAATGGAATTCAATATTCCAATGGGATCTGGCCAGGGGACAGAAGAGAAGGACCGTAGCCACTTTTGTTTTAGAAAGTGTACTTCTTTTTTTTTTTTTTTTTAAAGCATTCGGGGTTAAGTAACTTGCTCAAGTTTACATGGCCAGTTATTTCTGGGTATGGTGCTAAGTATCAGAGCCCAGATTTGATCCAGGTCATCCCGACACTGGAGCCAGTGCTCTTACTCGCTGAGCCACCTGGCCGCCCCTAGACAGTGTACTTCTATGGAGGCAACTATGTGGTGCAGTGGACAGTGCACTGGGGCTGGAGTCAGGAAGACTGATCTTCCTGAGTTCCAATCCTGCCTCAGTCACTAACTTAGCTGTGTGACCCTGGACAAGTCACTTAACCCTGTTTGCCTCAGTTTTCTCCTCTGTGAAATGAGCTGGAGAAGGAAGTGGCAAACCATTTCCAGTATCTTTGCCAAGAAAACCCCAAATGGGGTCATGAAGAGTCAGACACGACTGAAAAACAGCTTAATGAGAACAACAACAACATGGATGTGGTCCAGAACTACAGTAGGTTTTTTGACCTCTGTATTACCCTGTTTATATTGCAGTTCGTGAAAACCCCCAGATCTCTTTCATACAAGTAATTATGTAGCTACGCCTTCCCTCAGTCCTCATGCCTTATCTGTAGAGTTGCTTGCCCCCTCCCCCCAATTAACCAGAATACCTATTAAATGGAGTATCCCTCCACATAACAAGTTTATTACAAAACCAGTTCCATGCATCTTCTTGGCTTAGGTCATTTTCTAACCAATCTCACTCATCTTCTTTTTTATTCTGCTCAGCAGAATTTATTTTTAGAAAGATGACCTTGAGGTTTAATTGTCTGTCAACAATGATTCAACTATGGACTCTATTTCATTATTACTTGAATGAGCAGGAAGTCAACAATTACAGTTCTTCCAGTAAGATGGAGGGCCAAGGGGTCCCATTATCTGCCCAGACAATGCAGGCATCTCCACATGAGATGTGAGTGTGCCTTAAGGCCCACCAGGCCCTTCCATTTGCCTTGTAGCTGAGTTGTCTTAGATGCATTGTATCCCCCAATTAGAATATAAACTTCATGAAAGCAGGGATTGTATCCCTTTTCCCTATGTCTCCCCAGAGCTTAGCACAGTGTATGGTACACAGTAGGGGCTTAATACTTACTCACCCATTCATTTGTGAGCTCACTGATATAGGTGTTCCCTCTCCTAAAATAACTTCATCCCATCTATGCTTTCTGAGTCTTCTAGAGAATTACAGAATCTGAGTTGAAAATTACCTCAAAGATCATCAATTCATCCTGTGTGATTCTTTTCTGTGTCTTATAATTTCTCTAGAGAAGATCTACCCCAAAATAATCACTGACATTTATATAACATTTTGAGGTTTGCAAAGTGCTTTATATACAATTATCTCATCTGATCACGTACAACAACCATATGAAATAGGTTCTATAGTTATTCTTGTTATTACCATTTTACAGAAGGAGAAATAGACTCAGAGAGGTCACTTGTCCATGGTCACACAGCTACTAAGCATCAGAGATGAGAGCTCAAGTCAAGCACTCTTTTCACTATACTGTATTATTGCCCACAATGCATTGGAAGCTTTCCTCTAGGTCTTTCTAATACTTCAGAGGTATTACTTGGGTGTAATACTTGGGCTCCCTGTTGTTAATCCTTGCTCTCAATAAGTTTTGACTAACTAGCTAAGCTGCCACATTCTGTATTTTTTATTCCATGTTTTGCCTATAAAGTAATATGCTGCCTCTCCATGTGTATCTCCATTGCCCTTTGAGCTCCTTGAAATAATGTGTCTTTGGATATTTGCGGTCACATCACTGGATGGACAATGTATCATCAAACCATAAAATTGGATCTAGAAGGGACCCAATCCAACCCTCTCATTTTATAGATGAGGAAACTGAAGCCCATAGAAGTGAAATTCAATTCAGTTTATTAAACAAACATCTATTATAGGTCTATGTGCAAGTCACTAGGCATATGAAGACAAAAAGCAAATCAACCAAGGAAGTGGCATTTTGCTGGGGAGATACATTTATACAGATGAATAGGGACAGAGACAACAATTTCATTGATATAGGGAACTCTGCAGGGGTATGCTGGTAAATAGTTATCAAGTGGCTCTCCAAAAAAAAGTACCTGCAATACAATTTTAAAATGCATTATTAATATTCTCCATCGCTTTCTTTAAAAAAGTGATATGTAGATTTAAGTCTAGACAATCAGCAAAACAAATCAAGCCTCAATTTGTAGTGTTTGCTGATTTCTGAGGCGTAGATGCTCACACTGAAAATTTAACAATCAGCTTTAAAGAACGACTGGTCTGAGCTGGCCTCCATGTGTCCCTGGAGCTCTGCTGTGAAGAGACCCCCTCTCTCAGTGCAGGTTGGCATCTTCTGGCAGTCTTGCAGCTTCTGAGAGTTTCCCAGTGGGACTGAGAGATGAAATGATTTGCCCAGTGTCACGTGATCAGATGTAAGTCTTCTGGATCCTGAGGCTAGCTCTCTGTTCATTAATCCGGGCTGTTTGAAGACAAAGATAGTACTAAAAAATTGGGAGTATCAGGAAAGGATTCCATAGGAAGTGGAGCCTAAGCTGAGTCTTAAAGGAAGCTAAGGATTTCAAGAGGTGAGGGTTTAGAGGGAAAATATTCCAGAGGTGGGAGAGATATCCTGTGCAAAGATTATTTCTCCCTTTATAGGAGATAGAACTCTGAGTTAGGAGAACATCTGTTAGTCCAGTTCAGATTGGAAAGGGAGGCTGGAAAGATAGAGTTGGATCAACCAATAAATCAATAAACATTTATCATGTACCTACTATGTGCCAAGCACTATGCTAAGCTCTGGGGATACAAAAAGAGGCAAAAAAGTCCTTGCCTTTAAGGAACTTACAATCTAATGGGGGAGACAACATGCAAACAAATAAAGACAAAGTAAGTTGGATACAGGAGAAATAGGAAATAATTAACAGGAGGAAAACACTAGAATTAAGAAAGGTTAGGAATGGCTTCCAGTAAAAGATGGATCTTAGGGGGTGGCTAGGTGGCACAGTGAATAGATCACTGGCCCTGGAGTCAAGAGGACCTGAGTTCAAATCTGGTCTCAAACACTTAACATGCACAAAAACTAGCCATGTGACCTTGGGCAAGTCACTTAACCCCAGTTGCCCTACTTTCCTCCTCCAAAAAGCAAAAAAAAAAAAAAGATGGGATATTAGTTAGGGCTTAATGAAAGCCAGGGAGGTCAGTAGGTGGAGCAGAGAAGGGAGAATATTCCAGGCATGGGAGTCAGCCAGTGAAAATGCCCAGAGCCAAGAGATGGAGTGTTTTATTTGTGGAACAGCCAGAGGCCAATGTCAGTGGCTCAAAGCTTATGTTGCAGGGAGTAAAGTCTAAGAAGACTGGAAGTGTATGGAGGGGGTAGGTTAAGAAGGGCTTTGAATCCCAAAAGATGGAATTTTGCTTTTGGTCCTTGAGGTAATAGGGAGCCAGTGAAGTTTATTGAGAAGGAAGGTGAGATGATGGGACATATATTTTAAGAAAATCATCCTAGTGGCTAAATGGAGGATGGATTAGAGGTGGGGAGAGACCTGAGGCAAGCAGACCCACGAGAAGGCTCTTAGATGAATCTGTTGGTCCCAGAGTGAGATGATGAGGACCTATGTCAGAGTGGTGGCAGTGTTAGAGTAGAGAAGGAGGAATATTCTGGAGATGTTGAAAAGGTGGTCTATAGACCTTGGCAACAGATGGGATATGGGGGTGAGAGATAGTGAGGAGCTGAGGATGACTATTAGACTGTGAGCCTGAGGGACTAGGAAGATAGTGTTATGCTCCCTTTTTCACTGATCCTATCTTCATGTCCAAGGGTCTTATTCTCAGTTAGCTGCCAAGAGGTTTTAGCTAACAGAGTTACGCTTCTTAGCATTTTTAAATAGCATATTGCATCACTTAAATTTCCCCCTGTATCCCTCTTTTCTCCCTTACTAGAAAACTCTCCCTTATAACGAAGATTTTTTTTTTAAAAGAGAAAAAAGTAAGCAAAACTTATCAATATATCAAATGAAAATCTGACTATATATACAGTGTCCCACATCTGTAAGGCTTCCCCCTGCTCTCCTACCATTACAAGGAAATGGGGTAGCTGTTTTCTCATGTCTTTTCTTTGGGGCTTAGTTTGTTCTTTGTAATTTTGCATAATTCAGTTTCCATTGTTTTCTGGTTATTCTTTTTATTTACATTGTTGTAGTCATTGCATATATTGGGTTGCTTTTTGACTTGCTTTCCTTTGCATCAGTTTATGTCTTCCCTATTTCTCTGTAGTCATCATATTTGTTGTTTCTTACAACACAGTAATATTCCATTACATTCACATATAATAACTTGTGTAACCTTATTCCCCGGTCAGTGGGCATTTACTTTGTTTCTAATTCTTTGCTGCTATAATAAGTGTTGCTATAAATAAAGATAATTGTATATCGATAGGGAACATGGAAGACCCAGAATCCTTGAAGAATCTAAAGGTGGAATTTTCCAAATTATTGACACAGGTAGTGGGGGAAATAGTTTTGGGCAGAAAGTAATATCCAGCACCGCTCTGGATTAGCTGGAGACTGAGCCAGCAGCCTCTATGCTTCTAATGTCTAGAGTCAGTTCTCAGATCACTGATTTCCTTGACAGAAAGGGCACAGCATTGTAGGATACTCTCTGTGTAAAGAGTCCCTTCCAACTCTGAGATTCTAGAACACAGTTTCCTCATGTGTAAAAGGAGAGGATTGGACCAGATGAGCTCTAAAACCTCTTCTAGCTCTCATGTTCTAGGTTCTAAAATTCCTTCCACTCCTAACACATTCTATGTTCTTTGTTTTGAGATCTTTTCCAGCTTTAACATTCTATATTCGAAGGTCCTTTCTGGCACTGACATCCTCTGTTTTAAGGTCCCTTCTAGTACAGATATTCAATATTCTATACTTAAATTTAAAGTTCCTTCCGGCTCTAACTGTAGAGCACTTCCAGATCTAGCTGCTATCTGTGTACTGAGGTCTCTCTCAGTTCTGGTGTTCCGTATTTCCAGGCTCCCTTTAGTCGTGCTATTTTATGTTCTTTGATCTGTAATGTGAACTGGAGTGGTTGGAGAAAGCTTCATGGAAGAGATGGAGCCTGGGCTAGCCTCTGAGCTGGCCAGAGAGGAGAGAGAGGCAAACTGTTCTAAGCAGGGTGAACAGCCCTGACTCCAAATCAAATACAGTTTCCCTGGGGCTTGGGCTGCAGATAGCACAGGTTTTATCTTTTTATTTTTTATTCCTGGGCTTTCGATCTCATGCAGCCTAGCAATCCTTCCTCAGCAATTAATTCAATGTTTTATTCATCCCTGAATTTTTTAAGGCTGCAAATCAAACCTTACTCGGTGCATTGCTAAGCACATTAGGAAACTCCTGTATTGCAAACAACTCCGTCTTCTGCATACCAAGCAGACTTGCTTTCCCTTTGCAGGGAAAATGAATTTCTCTCAGTATTTATCGCACTAATTGCATTCAGAGTAGAGCAGACCAAATATCTTCTCCTTCAGATTTACATTATGCAAAAACCCAATCTCTGAAAGTTACTAAACCAAAGTGAGCTATTCGCAACCTCCGGAGAGCAGGAAATGCATTGTTTGAACTGCCAATCCATAGAAATGAGATTTATCGAAAAAAAGAGCTCAGATACTATAAACTATCAGAGAATAATCACCTCTGAGCATGTGTGCCCCATAAATTTGCTACTTAGGAGAAAAATGGGACAGCTGACCGGGCACACATTGTGGGATTTATATCCTTGGTGCAATTAGAAAAATGAGGAGGAGCAGTGGGCTCCTCAAGGGTGCCAGCCTCCCACTAGGGAGACCTTGAGGACCAGCCCCAACAACTGCAGAAGGTGAAAGACGCCTCCTGCCACACCAGCTGTCCCCCTGCCAACGCAGCCAGAGCACGGAGCTCAGTACCTTCTCATCTCAGTGCTGGAAGGGACCTCTAAGGCCGCCTTAGTCTACATGGTGCTTTCTGGATAAATCCCTTCTATAGCATCCTTTTAATCTCTGCTCAAACACCTCCCCTGATCAGGAAATCATCCCTTTCTCCCTCTGTCCCCTTCCCAGGTTACTGCAGTTGTTGGAAGGTTCTTTCTTATATTCGATTGGGCTGAAACCTGCTTACCTTGTAACCTCTGTTCATTAGTCCCAGTTCTCTTTGCAGTCAAGCAGAATGGGTGGAATCCTTCCATTCCCAGTCAGATTCCTAACTTTGCTTCATCCATACCTGTGTGACTAGGCAAGTCAGCATGTTCTCTGGCCTTCAGTTTTCTTTCTCATTTGTAAAAAGAGTGAGTTTATCTAGTTTATGGACTCTTGCCCCTTTTTCTTTTTTATATGTATTATGGATCTTTTTGGCAGTCTGGTGAAGCCTGTGGATCCCTTTTCAGAAAAATGTTTTTTAATACATAAATAAAACACATAAGATCAAAAAGGAAACCAAAGGTTAGCAAAAAGTGAGATGTAATTTTCTTCCCATCCAAATTCATAGATGACTTGAAATCTATCCCTGGATGTCTTGTTAAGGACCCCCTGTTCTGGTTAATCTCTAAAGCCCCTTTCAGCTCTCACTCAAACCAACGATCCTAAGATAACTTAAAGGCAGTGATCCTAATTAAATTCCAGGGATAGCCTTGGCTCAGTCCCCAACTAATCCAACTTTCTCCATTTTCTCCATCTTCCAAGCCCAGTGATCACTGAATATTCTGACCACAGGAAATTGAATTGATAAATGAATTTTCTCTATGGGTTTTAATGGATGAGAAGAGCTTGGTGTGTTCTGTCTCCAAGGGATATTTGAATTTTTCCAGAGGACTCCTTGGAGATATGAGAACTTAAATGAAAGAAATGACTTTTTCATGGAATTTCAGATACTGAGGCAGTTTAGAAAAGGAAAGATCTGGGGGGCAGGGACTCCTTTCAGACCACCTACTTGAAGCTGACCCTGAAGCCATTCATTTCAGCTGGTCTTGGATTTTCCATCCAGTGGGTTAATTCAGCACCCCCACTCTGTTACCCATGACACGCTCAAAGTGATGATAAAGATAAACAGTCCTTTCATTCCTGTCCTAAAGGCAGTTAAGATGATGCACTGGCTAGTGCCCTTCCAGTCATAAATTAAGTCTGTTGCAAAGTTTTTATGGCTGTTGGTTGTGAGCTCAGACTCATAGGTCTTGGGGGATAAATGCAGATGCTTCAACATAGCAGCCTCTATCAAAATTCATTCAACAAAAATTCAAGGGACAAACATTTATCAAGGACCCACTATGTGCAAAATCTTGTGCTCGGATCTGAGAATATAAATATAATAATGGCAACTCACTTTTATGTAGAACTTCAAGGTTACAAAGTGTTTTCATCACAACAATCATGCGAGGTAGGGGACTGCAAATATTATTGTCATTCCTGTTTTATGGATGAGGAAACAGATGCTTAGGGAAATGAAATGACTTTGTGGCAGTCATATAGCTAGTAAGCCTCAAAACTGGGATTCTAACCTGAGTCTCCTGATCATAAGAGCTCTTCTCACTGTGGTAGGAAAAGATCCTATCTTTCTCCTTCTTTTCTCTCCACTTACAGGACAAGACAATCACCCTCACTCAGGCTTTCATAAGCTGTTGCCTAGATAATTGTAATAGTCTTCTAATTGGGAATTTGCTTCCATCATCTCCTCTCTCCAATTCATTCTCCAGGCAGCTAAATTCCTGCTCCCCTCCCCCCACTTAATAGTATTTCACGTTTTCCAATTATATGTAAAGATAATTTTCAACACCCACTTTTATAAGATTTTGAATTCCAATTTTTTTTCTCCCTTCCTTGCTCCCTCCCCTCCCCTTCCCCAAGACAGCAAGCAATCTGATGTAGGCTATACATATACAATCATATTAAACATATTTCCATATCCATCATATTGTTAAAGAAGAATCAGAACAAAAGGGAAAAACCATAAGAAAGAAAGACAAACAACAACAAAAAAAAGAGAGCAAATAGTATGCTTTGATCTGCATTCAGACTCTATAATAATAGTTCTTTCCTTGGATGTGGACAGCATTTTCCATCATGAGTCTTTTGGGATTGTCTTAGATTGTTATATTGCTGAGAAGAGCTAAATCTATCAAAGTCAGTCATTGCACAATGTTGCTGTTACTGTGTACAATGTTCTCCTGGTTCTGCTCACTTTACTCAGCATCAGTTCATCTAACTCTTTCCAGGTTTTTCTGAAATCCACCTGCCCATCATTTCTTATGGAATAATAGTATTCCGTTACATTCATATACCACAATGTGTTCAGTCATTCCCCAGTTGATGGACATACCCTTTGTTTCCAAATCTTGGCAGCTGCTAAAATTTATATTCTTAAAGTCCAGGTATGACCATGTCATTCCTCTGCTCAAGAAGCTTCAGTGGCTCCCGTTTGCCTCTAGGATAACATATAAAACTCTTCTGTTTGATGTTTAAAGTCCCTCACAATCTGGACCAGCCTGTTCTCTTTCCTTCTCACATCCCTGCCTGGAATTCTGTCCTCCTTTCCTCCCTCTTCCTTTTAGAATGCTCCCAAGCTTCTTTCAAGGGTCAGTTCAATTGTCCCCTCCTACACAAGGCTTTTCCTTATTCCCCCAGTTGTTAGTGCCCTTTCTCAATTCATTTATATTTTGTATTTAAAAAAAAAATCTGTCTCTGTGTTAACTCCAATAAAATGTAAGCAAGGACCTTGAAGGCTGGGACTCTTTTATTTCTGTTTCTTCATCTTTAGAACCTAACACAGTGACAGGCACACAGTAGTCACTTCATAAATGTTTACTGAATGAATAATAATAGCTGACATTTATATAGCACGTTATGATTATTAACTCATTTGATCTTCCTAACAACCCATTTGGGGTTTCCTTGGTAAAGATACTGGAGTGCTCTGGGTTTGACTCCCAGCTGCCCCACCTGGCTAAGGTGACCTTGAGTGTGTCAATTAATTTCTCTGGGCCTCCATTTCCTCATCCTTAAAATGAGAATGAGAGATGAAGTTGGCAGAGGTCCATTGTTGGAATCAACAAGACCTGAGTTCAAATCCTGCCTGTGACACACACTAGCTAAGTGCCCAAGGCTAAGTGACTTGGGCTTAGCTAGGCACTATCTGCTTAGTTTAGCCATTGCACTCAGTGACACCTCTCCCTCCCCCAGCAAATCTAATCCTCAAAGAATGTAAGTTATAGATGAGTTGATGATTTGCATTGGTGGAGAAATTTTTCAAATGGAAATTTCCATGTACTGATAAATTCACGGGCCCTAAATAAGAGTCCCATAACAGAGATAGGGATAGGGATGGGATCTCAACTGGACTTGAGATTTCATTGATACATGGAATTTCTGGATGAGGAATCTCCCTCTGCTAATACAGGTGTAAGCACCTTTTCTTCAACTTTCTTTTTTTTTTTTTTAAAGCAATCGGGTTAAGTAACTTGCTCAAGGTTACATGGCCAGTTATTATTTCTGGGTGTGGTGCTGAGTATCTGAGCCCAGATTTGATCCGGGTCATCCCGACACTGGAGCCGGTGCTCTTACTCGCTGAGCCACCTGGCCTCCCCTAAGCAATTGGGGTTAAATAACTTGCTCAAGGTTACACGGCCAGGTGTTTCTGGGTGGGCGCTAAGTGTCTGAGCCCGGGATTCGATCTCCAGGTTTTCTCAACACTGGAGCCGGTGCTCTTACTCGCTGTGCTACCTGGCCGCCCCTTCTTCAACTTTCAAGATAAGAAATGGAAATAATCCATGCATTACCTATTTCACGGGGCCTTTGTGAAGTTAACATGAGATAATGTATGTGATAATGTGAAAGTACTATATAGATATTAGTTATTCAATATTTTAAAAATCTCCCTGTGGCCAGATGATTATAGGATTTGGAGCTGAAAAGAACTTTAGAATATAGAATGTAGATTATAGAACAACAAATACAGAACATAAATTATTAAAGGTAGAATGAACCTTGGAATTTAGAATTTGGAGTGGCAGAACTGGGAAGGACTTTAAAATATAAAATTGAGAATTTGGGGGCTACAAGGGAGCTTAAAGCTCATCTGCTGTAAACCTCCTGATTTTTATAGATGAGGGAACTGAGGTCCAGAGAGGTTAAGTGATTTCCCCAGGGTAGTAAATAGAAGATTTAGGATTTGAATCCAGGTCTTATACTATAATGAACCTGTCGGTTGAGAAAGTAATATGGATTTCACCTAATTAGCTCCTCAAAGGAGATGATCCCTGGGTATTATCTGTAGGGATCTTCTCAGCAGGCTGGAGGATCTATCTGTTAGAAATCACAGACACAACCTCCTCCTTGTGAAATAAAGGGATGCAATGTTCCCTAAAAGCAGTAAACACCTTTTGTTGCCTGTAGACTTTAGGCTCCAAGAAATGTTTCCCTAAGATTAGAAGATATACCAGACTTGCCAGTGAGTTGGTCTCCTGCATCCTCTTTGAGCAAACCTGGAAAATATCAGACATATTTGGCTGTTTGCTTCTGTTGGACCTTGGTTATAAAAACTCCCCACCACCCTGGCCACTACCCTTTGGCTCCTAGATCATAGGCTCAGGGTGTCAGGCAGGGTTGGCCCTGACAAGGGGGCGGCTTGGAAAGACAGGCCAACAGGGTCTGCCCTTCAGCTCTGCATCCCAATCAGCCGCCTCCCCTTATTTATGGACTCTTCTTGCCTGCTTGTTCCTTTGGCTCAATCGATCCTCGAATGTCACCCGAGGAACATGTAAATTCGTGCTCTGCCTTCCAGGGAGCTTCCTGTGTCCTTTCTCAAGGATTATTTATTCCAAAAGTCAAGGAACAAAGCAGTCGAGCCCAGGGAGACAGAACTAGCTGAGACCCAGAGAATGACAGAGCTCAGAACAGAGGTTTGTGAACTATGGCCCTCTGCCTGTTTTTGTACCCTGGGGAGCCGAGAGTGGTTTTTTTACATTTTTAAATCCAATAAAATTTTATTTAAAAATCTAAAAACTATCCTTAGCTCGAGGGCTGTACAAAACACTCTATAGTTTGCCAAGCCCAGCTTAGATACAGAATGTAGAATGCCAGAACTGGAAGGGGCCTCAGAACATGAAATAGAATGTTAGCAATAGAAGGGACCAGAGCTAGGAAAGCACAGAATGGCAGACTTGGGAGGGCCCTTGGAACATAAAACACCAATTGTCATGGAAGGAAAACAACTTTAGAGACCCTTTAGCTTTAACTCTTCCCTTCGTCTGTCAGACAAGGAAATTAAGTTCCCAGGAGAATTTAAGTGAGATCCAGTGATTTCTGATAGGAAAAAAACCAATGGGCCAGGATTAGCCAGGAGAGTGGAGTTCTAGTTACAGGTCTGGTGGTGGGTGACTTGCTCTGTGACCTTGGGCAAGTTGTTAAGTTTTTTCTAGATCTCTGTTTTCCCATCTGTAGAATGATAGGATTGAATTAGATCTTTAGTTTTCCTTTCCTTCCTTCCTTCCTTCCTTCCTTCCTTCCTTCCTTCCTTCC